>NC_022016.1:53231843-53247354 GCF_000317375.1 Microtus ochrogaster | reverse complement strand
GGAGGGAGGGAGGGAGGGAGGGAGGGAGGGAGGGCAGAAATTGGAAGTCAAAGTCAAGGAAGGTTGAGATGAGATGTACTTTGGTTTTTTCATTTGTTTGTTTATTGTGTGTTTTGGTCATCCCCCCCTTCCACCAGCCCCACACTGGTTATGAAACCTAAAGCACCCTGCAAGCTAAGCAAATGCTCTGCCCCTAAGTCACAACCTCAGTTCTAGCCTTTTTCCTTCCTTTCTTACTTCCCTCCCCCTCTTTTCTCCTCTCTCTCTCTCTCTCTCTCTCTCTCTCTCTCTCTCTCCCTTCTCTGTTTCTGACACAAGTTCTCCCTGAATTGCTCCAATCTTCCTTCCTCAACCTTCCCACTAGCTGAAATCAGAGGCCAGCACCACCAGGACCAGCTTGAAATGCAAATTTGAGAATTACAAACATGTAAAAGAAGAGAAGCCGTAGGTCTGGGCAAGTCTCCTAAGGAAGCAAGGCTGGCAGATCTGCAGATGGAGGAGCCAGAAGGAAGGAGCACGAGGCAGGCCTAGGGGATACCAGGACATGAGAAGGTCTGAGTGTCTAGAAGGGAACAGAGCTCAGACAGAAAGGATGAGAGACCATGCCAAGTGCCGTGGGCCATGCACGTGTCGCTAAAGGCTGACCAAATGCCGAGGTTCTTGATGACCTTGCAGAGGGTGGTGGGGCATAAAGTGAAGAGGTTGGGGGAAGATTAGAGGAGATAGAATGGTGATGTTTTTTGTTTGCTTGGCAAAGAAATCCAGGGGAGCCTTGGGGTTTGATATAGATTTGCTTGGATTGGAGAATTAGAGGATTAATGGTGTGTTTAGATACTAATGGGAATTACTCGGAGAGAAGGGAACGTTGACCACAATGCAAGAGGGAACAAGAACCTGCTCCCAAGTGGCCTTGGATAAGGCCCCAGGGAGCTCATGTGGGCAGAGGGTCTCAGCCCTTGAGAAATATCCCAGGGATTTATGTGTGCACAGACATCATGGGCATCTTCATTGTACTGCTCGTATCCTTCCAAGAGCAGCTTATGTTACTCAAAAATACATTATGGGCGCTCTCCCAAGTCTGAGCCTAGAGGCTAAACTCAATCATTTTAATGGTTGCTTAGTATGAGATGGTTCGGATGTGCTAACATTTAGGCAACTAATCTAAATGATGGACGTGCAGACGGGTCAGGTTTCAAGTCGCTAGTAATACCGGATGAGATCCTTGGGGAAGTTTATACTCTTGAGTATTTCTGAATGATCAACTATTACAAGTCGAGGCAGACGTTCCTCACATTTTGAATTTGGAGAGAGTGTCCTCCACCAAGGTTACCCTGATGAACATTCCATAAGCAAGAGGCCAGAAAGGAAAGGGAATCTGGAGTAGGGGTGGCTGGACTGTGGACTTCTGACGGGAGACTTAGAGAAAGCAGTTCTATCAGAAACACAAGGATCTCACCCCCACCCCCACCCCTGGTTCTGGGAGCAGAGTCTTACCAAGCTGGGCTGGGCACAGGAGAGGCCAACAGGTGACAAGGAGGAGAGAGGCAAACAGAAGGGACAGGAGGACAGATGTGGGACCCTGCAGGGTGTGCAAGGGGCCCCCATTTAGTTGCTGGCAAGATGAGATAAACCATTTGCTTTGGGGTCGTAGGCAAGTGTTCACCCTGTCACTTCCTGGTCACAACAGGAAATGTGTCCTTGTGCAGACCCGAGGGCATGATGAAAATAAGACCGAAACTGCTGGGACAGAAGGTGGTGGCTGCCTGGAGACAGTTACCTCCCTGTTTTATAACCAATGAACCCTTATTTTGTTGGAGATAACACTTTCTTCTGCTTTAAAATGTTACATCCCTGGCCCCTTTGCAGGCATTCACATGACAGTGTGTAACCAATGAGATGTAGAGCACTAGATAGCGCAACTCTAGGCCGAGGAGGCAGGAACAGGCCATCTTGGAAAAGCCCAGTTGGGTTGAAGCCTGCCAGACTGGATGAACTACTCCTCATATTGATCAGGGACAGGAGGCCCAGTGCAGAGTGGCTATGGGATCCCAGCATGGTCCGCACACACTGAGGGTACCGAGGGATCAAAGGAGGAAATGTGGCCCCAATCCTTTTAAAGGAAAGCCCCTTTCCAGTGTGCAGGGAGGCTGGTCGTGACCTCCAACAGGTCAGCAGCATGACCTTGGAGGAGCCCCAGTCACTCTCTGACCGCGCTCCTGTGCCTCGTGTTTAAGTAGGAGAGTGAATTCGTCTTGTATAGGATAACACTATTAGAGAGAGGGCCTGTCACTGTGTGTGCATTAGGCTTCAGGATGTTAATGGTCCCAACCAAAGTTGCAGGACAGCCACTTAGGGCTCTGCAGCCAGCAAAGCCCATAGACTAGGAGTCAGCAACTTTCTCACCCTGCTGTCTGGCTGCTCTGGAGAGCACCTCCTGGGCCTTGGTCTCTAGTTATCCAATGCAAGGCTCCAGAGGTTGGAGCCACCTCTACAATAAACAACACAAAGGATAACCAGTCCAGAAAACATCTCCAGATCTGCTAGACACAGCTCCTGAGACAGCATCTGCCCACCCAGGGAGTCAGTGGGAAAGCCCAGAGAGGTAACCAGGTGACTCACAGAAGGGTGGTGTCTGGTTGTATGAGCTGTCCTGCCTGAGTCCAGCAAAAAAGAGTGCTCCTTGCATTTTTCTAAGTCTGCAAAGGCTCTGAACAGACAGGTACCTGCTGGGATGGGTTTTGGGAAGGCATTGGACCAAGTGCCTATGAAGTTCCTTAGAGCTCGGCAGTACAGGACTCTGGAGTTGAGACATTAGCAGCTACAACCTTATGGGGTAACTGCAGAGAAAGAATGAAGGCGTCCAGGCACTTCAGAGCTTGGTTTCACTTCAAGTGCTTGCTTTTCTTCTTCTTCTTCTTCTTCTTCTTCTTCTTCTTCTTCTTCTTCTTCTTCTTCTTCTTCTTCTTCTTCTTCTTCTTCTTCTTCTTCTCATCCTCATCCTCCTTCTCTTTCTCCTTCTTTTTTAAAAAAGGAATATCTTGTATTTAATCTTTTGAGAATTTCATACCTGTAAACAATGTGTCTCAATCATAGCCTCCCACAACTTCTCCCTCCCCCTCCCCTTGGGTACCTCAATGCACCCATTCCACCCTCTATTTATTTATTTTATTTCCCCACTGAGTCCAGTTCCAACTTTTCGCTGGAGCCGGAGATTGCTACGTTTCTGTAGGGGACTTCCCTTTAGCAGAGTGTTAGCAGAAGAATCATCTTGGGCCAGAGAAGAAGCAGATAGCTCTGCTAGGACACTCTGGTAAGGGAACAAAGCAGAACTCAGCGGTAGTGGCTAGCCAGGGGAAGAGCAAGATCCCTATATCCTGTGGGGAGATAATTACCCTCCAAGGCAGGTCTGTTCATCGATTGACTTAGCAACATATCAAACCAGGTAGGACAGACCTGAGCTGAGACCATAATGCGTCCACAATGGGTGGGATCACACCCTAGCCAGGACTGCTCAGGTGTATGTTCTGTTTTCTGTCTATTTAAACCCATATCCTGAAAACAGACTTGGGGTTCACCAGATCCCTTTATCTGTTCCTCCCCACACTGAGGCCACACTGAGTAAAACTCCCTCTGCTTCTCAGAGTTGCCTGACTCTTTAAGGGGCACACTGGGGATGGGCAGGGGAGTCTGGACTGTTGGAGCATCCAGAGTCTTAAAATCCCTGCTGACACCTCTGGTCCTTGGTCCCTTGCTGAGCCCAGCACAAAACTTTGCTGTCTCAGCCTCTTCTCCCATCCATGGGTCAGGTTCACATCCTGTTGGCCCTTTTCTTCCCATAGAAGTTGCTGGAACCACCCGGTAACTACATCTCCAAGGGCAAGGGCACACGAGCGTCAGACTCTAATGGACCAAGCAGCCCTGTCACCAGCAGACCCAGAGTAACGAGGGCTCTGGGAGTGCTGAGTCAGCTGCTGCCTTGCCTTTCTCAGAGAGAAGGCAGCTGGAGCTGGAACACAACCGGGTCCCTTTAGAAAGGACCAGGCCATGAAGTGGCAGGTGTCACACAGAACCCTTTAGTGTCAAAGCCTAACACAGAGGGGTTTTCAAAGTGACCTTGTTCTGCTGATGTGCAGATTAAGCCCAGGGAGGGCAAGCGACTCTGCCCAGATTGCACAGTGGTGTGGAGAGAGTGCTGGATCCCCGAAGGCTGAGCTCATTGCTCCCTCCCCCTTGTCAGCTTGGCCTCCAGGTCTTTGCTCAGAGGGCCCTTGACTTTCTCTCTGCCTTCTTAGTGGTTCCCAGCCTGTAGAGATATTTTGCTTGCAATCTAACAAATAAAGTTTACCTGAAAATCAGAGTGCGGAGCTAAGTCACTAGTGAGCCATAGAGGCCCAGCACTCGGGAGACAGAAGCAGACGGTTCTTCTGTGAGTTCAGTGCCAACCTGGGCTACAGAAGATCTAATCTGTCTAAAAGAGAAACAGAGTTCACACAAAGATGGTTCCAGCACTTGAGATCACACGCCTTTAATCCTAGCACTAGGGTGGTGGAGACAGGAGTGATATAGCTGGGCAGAGAGAGGAATATAAGGCAGAAGGAGATAAGAGCTCAGTACGGTCTGAGGATGCAGTCTGAGTAGGCAGTCTGAGGTTTCGTAGGGACAGGATCGCCCATTCCGTCTGAGCATTGGTAGAGATAAGAACTCTCTAGTGGTTGGCTGTTCAACTTCTCTGATCCTTCAGCATTAACCCCTGTATCTGACTCCGGGTTTTTATTATTAAGAACAATTAGAATTCGTGCTACACTAGTCAGTCCTGGGCAGCTCCTCCCACACAGTCTTTGCTGTCTCCATGCTGACCATGCTGAGGTCCCAGTTACCAGCCAGTCAGCTCCTGTCACTCTCCTTCCATCAGCCCAGCCCTCTGCTGCAGGCACATTGGGCATCCATTGCATCTGCTGCCCAGGGCCCTCACTGAGTCCTGCAGCTGATCCTGCTCATCTACTCAGGCCTTAGAGGTTCATCCTTACCCCACTTAAACTCTGTCCTTCCCCCAGGAGCCTGCCAGACACCCCTTGCTCCCTCTGTCTAGTTGATGGAACCATGGACTGATTTGTCTGTCACCCACCTGTCCCCAGTGTCTATATAGTAGGGTCCAGTCTCCTCTGGTCTCCAGCTGGGGTAGTGCCACAGTCTTCTGGTCATATCTAGGAATCTCTTCTGTGGTTTGTATACCCAGCTGCTACCCCATGGTCCCAAGGCATCTTCAAATCACCAGCAGGGACACAGGAGGCTGGAAGTTTGGGATATCAAATCATCATTCACCCCCAGCTCACCCTAACTTCTGAGTCCCCAGTTGAAGCCACCAACAGTTGATTGATATGGCATCTGGTACAAAACAGATACCTGTTGCCAGTGTTTCCTGGAACATCCTGGACCCTCGGAGTCCTCAGCTTTGTGTTCCAGGTAGGGAGTTGATAGGTAACAAATGCAGTTACCCCCACCTCCCAAAGAAGCCTGAGGACCTACCTATAGAAGCTCTATACAAGCTTCTACCTCCTCCGTTCCAGCCCAGACCCCAATCCACTAAAGGAACAAGGGACACAACCTACTCTGCTCCGCACCCTGTTGGCAGAGACGGGTTTCCACAGCCTCCAGCCACATCCAATACAATCCTCATCCACCCTTCCTGGTCCATATCTACCTGCTTCATTCTGTAGGTCCCACCATATAAATGTCAGAGATTGGCTCTTGGAACCAGAAACCATGGTGGCCACATGCAGACGTTCCGTGATGATCCTGTCCTGTTCTCCAAGGGGCTTTTCTGGACACCAGCCATGGAGCACAGTCTGCAGAAATGGCTCTCTGTCTCAAGAACTGTAGCCATTGCAGTACAGCTGGTTACGGAGAATCGTTTGCAGAGGCTGGTGAGCCTAGGATGAAGATCTCCACAGTTGGGTTGCTGGGTGCAGGAAAAAAACACGAGGCCATCAGTTAGCCATTTGGCTAAATCACCATGACTGTCATGATAATTTAATTAAACACTTACTTGGGTGGGTAATTGTGCATGGAATTCAAGTGGGCAGACTTCCTGGAAAGAAAGGAGGCTAGAGGGCCCTCTTTGGGTCCTGCTCCAAGTGTGGAGTATGGAGGGAATCTGTACATGCCCCAGGTACCCAAAAGACAGAGGTGACTCACCTCAGCACACCAGCACGACTTCTGATAGCCTGTCACATTTAGGATATGAAATTTGTCCTGCAAAAGGCTCCTGTGGACAATGGACGGGCAGCTCCAGCAGCACCAGGGAACTTGCTAAAGGCCTGGACTTGAAGAGCACGCTACCTCTAGATCTCCCAGGTTACCATCAGTACTTGCCTGAGACTCGGGACACACAGTCAGGTCCCACACACTCTGGAGTCTGGGCCTCCATCCTACCTCCACTTCCTCCACGCTTTTCTCTCAAGCGAGCTCCCTAGGTCCCCACTTCCCAGATGCATCAACACCCGGGTGGCACTGTGGCATGGTACACTGACTCTCTGGAGATGCTTTATAAATAGACCTCCAGACCCCAGCCACTAAAGGAAGTCCCAAAGCAGCTAACTTTTTCCTACCTGGACTGTGGCCCTTTCCAGAGGGCTCCCCAGGAACCCACTGTGCATCCTTTGGGCCATTTCCCATGAGAACGATCTTCTACTGCTTGCTGGCATACCTGACTCCCACCAGGTCCTGAAATTGGGCCCATACTGCTTCCCCAGAACCCTCCTCAGCCAGGGGCTTCTCTGTGGGTCAGACTGGTCAGCACGCCTACCAAACTGTGTGGCAGGCAGCTCTGATGCTGTGGATCTGAGATGCTGGTCCTCCGTAGCTGCCCTCCATCCTCCTCTACCTCCCATTCTCCCAGGCTTCCCCCATTCCCACCTGCTGAGCTTCTATTCTCCCAGGACAATGCCCACACCGAGAGAGCCAAGGGTCATGATGGTGACAGGGATCACAGAAACCTAGCTCGCCCTCCACCCACAAATGGAAGTGGCCATGCTGGGTCTTTATGACTCTACAGTGGTTTAAAAACATGTCTGCCTCTCTCAGGGTGGCATTGGTGTCACGGAACCCTCCCACCAGGACCCTATCAAGAGCAGGACGAGCCTCTTCCTCAGGAGCTGACTCTGGGGAAACAGACCCTGAGATGCAGGGTTACAGAAGTGACGGGTGTTGTTAGAGACCTACATGGCTTCACCAGTCATGGGATGAGGGTGGGGTCCAGATAGCATCCCTTTCAAATATTCAGCCCTTCACAGAGTGGGCACAGCTAGCTCTGGCAAACACAGGTGCACAGGACTTTGGGCAAATGGAGCCCCTTGGGTTTGTGGGTAACTGGAGGGTGGCTTGAGAAGACTTAGTTTCACGACCGTATCTGAAGAGACATCTGAAACAATCACATTACCTGTGAATCGGGGTCCCTGAGCCCTCTTGAACTCAGTGGCTCCTCTCTGGGCCAGCTCCTCGGCAGGTGAGTGAAGGGAGGAGTGGAGATGGAGTGGGATCTACCCCTTTCTCCAAGAAGGGAACTGAGCAGAGGTGAGGCCAGGAGCAAGAACATCAGCATCTCGCAGCGGGAGCAAGAACCGCCACATCAGCATCACACAGCGAGCACAGAGGTCCAGGACATCACATTCCTCTGGAGAATAAAGATGCAGATACCAGCAAGATGTCAGCCAGAGGTACAGGGCACATGCATCTTGTCTTGGCTGTTTCCTTCATGGCCTGTGCTCCACCTGTGCTGCTCCTCCACTTGATAACACACAGTTCACTGAAGGCTCTCTGGTGGTCACTTCTTGTCTCCAAAGAGTGATTTTTACAGGTAGATCGATTCCAAGAAGGTCCTTAAATCTGCACAACTAACTAGTGCTAAGTGCCCCATCACTCCCAAAGGAGTCTTTGCCTGCTGCCCAGAGATGCTAAAACTCTGCCCATCCACCCCATGGGGAGCCCTGGCTTTATACTCTCAGCAAGAGCCCTGAGCACCTTCAGGGATCTCTCTGTTTGAAATTCAAGTTCATTTCAGAGACTAAAAGGTCAAGGGATGGAAGGTCAGCCAGCCCTGGTATGCTCAATGGAGGGGACACTGCCCCCAAATCACCCCCCTGAAAAAAGGGTTTCTTCTCTGTAGGGTTAAGCCAGCCCCTTTAGGGGGCAGGTTTGCCTCGGGCGAATGTTGACTGATAAATCGGGCTCACGGAGCCTGCGCGCTCCCTTTTTCCTGCCTCCTGTGAAACGGCTAAGCGGGAACCACAGTTCTGTAAGTTTGTTTAAACATTAAAACTGTATATATTCTTTAATATCTGCCTTGCATTTATTTACGCCGATACACTTCTCCTTAAAGTGTGACTGTGCTGGGGCACTGCGCACCCCAGGGCCTCCTGTGGTGTGACCCAGTTGTCCCTGCTCTGTCCTTCCTCGATGATAGACAGTTATATGAAAGATTAAATAAACCCTTTCTTCCCCAAGTTGCGTTCTCTCATGGCTTAGCATGGCCAGAGAACAGTGAACTACAATGGGACCACAACCCTCTCACGGGTGGACAGTCTGAGACTCTGAAAGGGGACATCTTTGTCCTGCAATATCCAAGTTATAATTCAAATCCAAGCCTTGAATGACACTGTCCTTGCCCGTCACAACTGTGACTCCCTCTGACTGGTCTTGAACACCCCCAGGATGGAGAACCCAGCACCTCTCATGGCAGGCCGAGGTCCACTACCCATCTCAGGCAGCTTTGACCACTGCCAAGTCCCTCCTTGCATGGGCCGTACTAGAGATATCTAGTTCTAAATGAGTCTGTGCTTTTCAGTGGGGAAATCAACAGCATATTGGGAATTGGGGTTCGGATGAGTTGAGGCTACATGTTGATTTGGGAAGGATTGACTGAGAACAGTATTATATCTGCGGCTTGGGAATGAAGAAGTCTGTCCCTCTGCGGTGGTTTGCAGGGGAATGTCCACCATAGGTTCAGACGTTTGAATGCTTAGTCTCCAGTTAGTGAATTAGTGGCACTCTTTGGGGAGGTTCAGGAGGTGTAGCCTTGCTAAAGGAGGTCTGTCACTGGGGGTGGGCTTTGAGGTTTCAAAGCCTCAAGCCATTCCCAATGTGTTCTCTTCTGCTTCCTGTTTGCCGTCCAAGATGCTATCCCTTGGCTTACTGCTGCCACTGCTTGCCGCCTTTACTCTGCCATCACAGACATCATCCAGAGGTTTCTAACCCTCCGGAACAGGAAGAGCAAATAAACCCTTTCTTCTATAAGCTGCCTTGGTACGAGTGTTTCACCACGACAATAGAAAAGTAACTAATACACACTCCTCGATTTTTCTCTACAGTCCCTAATTTTGACACAGCTGTAAATAATTTCCTGTTCTCTAGCCGTGAAGAGAAACATGGCTTTTGGCTGTGCTGACTTTGCAGCCTCCAACTTTTCAATGCTACCTTAGTTCTGCTAACTCACAGATGGTGTTGGGTGCTCAACACAATCATTTTCCCAGATGCTGCATGTTTGGTCTCTGTCTTTCTGATATGGATGCATTTACTGTTTTTACACTTCTTTAAAATGACATCTTTAAACTTATTCTCTGTGTATAGATGTTTTGCCTGAATCTGTGTCTATGCACCACATACCTCCCTGGTGCCCATGGAGGCCAAAGGAGAGTAACAGGTCCCTGAACTAGAGTCACACACCGTTGTGAGCTGCCGTAAGGGTGCAGGGAGTTGATCCTGGGGCCTCTGGAAGAGCAGCCAGTGTTCTTAACTGCTGAGCCATCTCTCCAGCCCCTATTTTTCACTTCTTCCAGCACAAGCTAGAGCTTTAAGCACAATGTTGAAGAGAAATAGAGACACCAAAAGCTGGGTCGGAGCTCAGTGGTGGGATATGTACAAGGCCCTGGTTTTGATCCTTAGAACCCACTGTGGGGAAGGTAGAGTGGCAAAAGCATCTATTCCTATCTTTTTCCTAATTTTTTTAAAAGTATTCTATTTTTATTTTTAGTTATGTTTTAATAAGGAAAGGTGATGTCATATGAGTGTGGGTGCCTGCCAATACCGGGAGAGGGCATTAGGTCTCCTGGAGATGAAGTTACGGCAGTTAGGAGCTACTGTGGGTGCTGGGACCTGAATGCTGGTCCTCCAAAGCAGTCATAGCTGCTGATCTGTCTCTCCAGTAACTGGTCCAAGTTTTCCTGGAATAGTAAGTGATAGGCACCACTGATACAGTCTGTGGAGCTCCTTCTCAGTTCCTGAGCATTTGGCAGAATCTCTCTCTCTCCCCTTCCTGGTTTGTTGAGGAATCTGAATGAAGAGTCACCACACGATAACAACAGCCACCGCCCTTCCCAGTGTGTATCTGTGGCCTGCCCTTTTGGACGAGAGTTTCGCTGCTTCTCTCTCAGGAGTCAAGAAGACCTCATTCCCCAACTCTTAAGCCTGGCTTGGCCCTGCGATTTGCTTTGGCCCATAAAGCAAAGCAAAGTGCCAGTTCTCAGTCATTTTAAAATATGCTCAATAGTTGCCTGGAGTATGGTAATTGAATAAAAATGATTGGCATAAAGTAGGGAGTGTATGCAAGCACAAATCCCCAGAACACAGCACGGTGCATCCCACGGGACCACGTGTGAAGCATAAGGTCGGGTCAGGAGGTGGCAGTGGTGACAGGGCATTGGCTCTGAGCCCGTCCTAGGGTTTTCATGGAGAGGGCTGGGCAAAGCGGGTAGCTATGATGAGTGAGCTTAGAGATAAAGTGTAATTTCCTTAGAGGGGTGACACCTGAAGCCCAGCCTTGGTGAGCGGGGTTAGGATGTGAGAAATGTTGGCTTGATGCGTGAGAGTCAGATAAAGAACGCCATTGGGTCTGGGTTCTAGGCTGGTTGTTTTATGCATCCAAGGTGGAGAGTTATGTGCTGTTTCTGAATTAGCCAACTCTGGGAGGAGCTGTACCCCAGGACGGAGTTCCTGAAATCTAAAGCATCAGGAATATAGGAAACACAGTGCTCAGTAGCAGAGCACTTGCCTTGTATGCACGAGGTTCTAGGTTCGATCCCCAGCCCTGCCGGGGAGCGGGGTGGGAGGAACCACAGACTGGAGAGATGACTCAGCGATAAAGCACTTGCCCTGTAGGCAGAAGGAGAATTTTAAATTACAAGAACCTGTAATCCCAGCGCTCCTACAACAAGACAGGAGAGGGAGACAGAGGAGGAGCCCTGGAAACTCCTGGGCCAGCCTGGAGTACACAAGAGCAGACAACAAAGAGACTTGGCCTCAAATAAGGTGGAAGGTTGTTCTTTAATCCCTGCATGCATGCCAGCGTGCATGTACACGCACATGCATGCATGCACACATGCACACACACACGCATGCACACTATAGAAAATGCAGACTGTGCCATTGGCTTCCGTGCCGCTATTTCTCCATGAAAACAAACCTTGAGAACTTGGTAGTGGAGATTTTTAGAGACAAGGGTATACAGTGCCTTAAGTATCATAGACAAAGTATTGTGTTTGAAAGAGTAACAAAAATAGAAATATAAGGAGTTCTTGGAGGCCAACCCACCCCTAGGTTTTCCATTTATATGGCATTAGCCAAGAAAATAGAAGAGACACAGTGGAGGTCTCTAACAATAGCTCAGCACGGTCAGGATGCGTGTTACAATCAGAGTTCTACAGAAACATGCTGCTGTGTTTGTCTGGTCGAGGCAGCAGATTCTGCCACCCCAGTAGCATGCGCTACTGATCTTGTGACGTCTACCTGAGGGTTAGTGGTGCTCGCCTCTCACTGAGGGAAGGAGTGGCTGTTGTAGGTCTTGTTGGAGATTTGAGGTAGGATATCCCATAGTTGGGAGGGGGTACCTTGGGGAGAGAGGCAGAAGAAGTGGATAGTCTTCTTCCTGGGGGTGGAAAGAGAGTTTGGTACTATCTGGCGGACATCCCACAGGGGGAGCAAGAAGCTTCGCCCACCTTTCAGTTGGTCCAGATTACAGTAACCTCTAACAGACTGTCACTTGAGTGTGGGAGTATAGGGAGCACTTCTGGGCACAGAGGAAGCAATACATCAGAATCCCGGATGAAGCAGATGGCGAGCAGAGAAGCAGAATCCCATCCCTAATAGGAAAGAAAGAAAACCAAAAATGCCCCAGTCCTGGTAGAGCGTCTGGGGAAGCTGTCTTTGAACTTGGCTGGCAGGGGTGGGGGTGGGGAGTGGATCAAGACATCACAGATGGTGAAGTTGGGATGATGTCATGGGCTCCTATGCCAGGGCAGTGTTATCTGAAACAAGAGACTTAAGGATTTTTTTTTTTTTTGAGACAGGGTCTCACTGTGTAGTTCTAGCTAGCCTAGAACTCACAAATATCCTCCTGCCTTTGCCTCAAGACTTCTCGGATTAAAGGCATGGACTACCATGCCTGCTTTAAGAAATCCTTTTTGAGTGGTCACCCATTTAGGTTACTGTAGGTCTCAGGGTTTGCCACATTTGGTTAAAACAATGACTTACGAGGAGGATTTGAGCCTGTAGGTTATAAACTACTGAAAAAAGTCCGGTGTGGCGGCTCACATCTGTGAGAGACTGAGGCAGGAGGACTGCCATGAGTTTGAGGCCTATCTGAGTTCCATAGTGAGTTCTCTACCAGCCTGGGCTAGGGAATAAGACTGGTTCAAAAATCGAAACTGAGTAATGGCATTAAGTAAAAGAATAAAGCAATGAGAACATTCAGACCAACAGTTGACACTTTGGTTTGGATGCAAGCTTGGCAGCCGCAGGACCTAGAGAATGACCTATGGGGAGCAGACCCCTGGGTGACATATGCGTCATCCTTGAGTCTTCTTGAGATGAGGAAAGAATGATTGCAATGTGTATGGCAGGTTAAGGTCCGGCCCAGGACAAACTCTGGGCTCGGGAGTTTGTAAAGAAGCTACTTCAAAGGTTGTCTCTCAATTAAACAGGTGATCCAATGGGGCCCATCAGGAAGAGTGAAGTTCTGTGGCATGCCTTTCTAAGAGCCTGCTAGCATGTGTTTGGAGAGGAAAGTATACGTCTTGGATTCCACCAGCAGCGTCTCTGTTCCTTAGGAAGCAAGGAACATCACCTTAAGATCCAGCATGGTGACATCAGGAAACACCAAAGGAAATAGATTTTAATTTATATCTTGAGAACCCATGAGGCAATTCATTCTCAGATTTTTTTTTTAACCTTGAAGAAGTTAATTTTTAAGCAATGGCCCAATGGTTTCTAGTATATTAAAGATGAGACCATTTGTTGGCCTGGGCATGTGGTGTTAATATGGTTGCCGGATATTTGGACACATGTGGTTTTGTTGTTGTTGTTGCTGTTGTTGTTGTTGTTTGTTTGTTTTTTTTTCAGTGTTGTTCTTTGTCGAGATGACTTGGCTGAAGCAGAGAGAAACCAGAACATTCTACAGGGCTCCATCAGTCAGGACCATGAACAGGGCATTACACCATCTGCAACTAGGTGACCCCAGGGGGGACCTCCAGGTAGCTGAGGACTCTGGGGAGGTGTCTGGCATCTGACAAGAGACACGGAATCAATTGCCACTGGATACACACACACAGACACACACACACACAGACACACACACACACACACACACACACACTGCCAGTAGGACCCAAATGTGACACCCTGTCTTATGAGGGCTTCGGTAGCTGTGTACAGCTATGAGTGCTGCCCCCATGGTCCACTGGGACACTTGTACCATGAAAGCCTCTACCATGAAAGACCCTACCCTGTCAGTCATTCGCTGTTTCAATGATGAATAACACAAGGCTAAGAAGGACTGTTACTACGTTCAGTGTCTTTGGGCAGCTTTGGCATTTACTAGTAACTCTGGCAGCAGGAAAGAGGTGGCCCAAGTCTCTAGTGAGGCAGGCTTTCGCAGCAGCTTGAGGGAGTCTGTTAACTCTAACTTGATAGTATGTTTGTAATAAGGACAACACCAGCATCATCCCAGGACCCAGATGTTGTCACTATGTTTTTAAATGAGTCTCCTTAAAGGAGAGTGTCACCTATACACCATGTCTCTGACTGTTGAGGACAGGTAGACCCAATAAAGAGCCTATCTGTAAAGACAGGGGCTGTGGGAGAACTGCTGGGATCCCCATGGGCATCCTGGAAGCACACATCACGTCACTTCGGAGGCCAAGGCCACAGCCACCTGGCTGCTAACATCAGAAGGTGGCAGAGCTCACCAGCGGAGTCCCAGTGTTCGCTCTGACTGTTAGGACGAGGCAATGAGTTTGACTATTCTTGGCATTGGCTGGGAACCCTAATGGGTGGACCACAGCATTAGGCTGTAACAATCCTCTATGAGGGTCTCTTCTTTTTAAAGTTTGAAATTAGGGAAAATTAGACTGAGATGGGGGACCACTGGAAACAATTCCTGACTTCTTTTTCTCTGTGCAGCCTTGAGGGTCATGGAACTTGTTTTGTAGACCTGGCTAACCTCGAACTCAGAGATCTGCCTGCCTCTGCCTCCCAAGCGCTTGGATTAAAGGCGTGTGTCACCAACACCCAACCTCAATCCCTGACTTATAAATTAGGATTTATACGAGAAGTTTTAACTATTAAAGGACCTCTAGAAACTTACCTTTGGCCACATTAGCTATTTTAACTGAACAAGTGGGTTTGTGGGATCCAGTCATATCAAGTCAGCCTATAAATACTAAAGCCTTATTTATTTATCCTTATTTGTTTTTCTTTTCTGATTTTTTTTTTCATTTTACCATACTGGGGATTGAACTCGGGGCCTCACACATTCAAGGAGACTTCCTTTTGTTGTTTTTCTGGTTTTTGGTTTTTTTTTTTTTTTTGGTTGTTTGTTTTTTTGAGATAGGGTTTCTCTGTGTAACAGCCCTAGCTAGTTGTCCTGGAACTAGCTCTTACAGACCAGGCTGGCCTCAAACTCACCAAGATCTACCTGTCTCTACCTCCGGGTGCTGGGATTAAAGGCGTGCATCACCACGCCCAGCAAGACTTCTTTTTACTATTATTTTGAGACAGTGTCTCACTACAATGTCCGGGCAAGCCTTAAACTCACTCCATAGCCAAGGGAGACTGAGCTTTTAATCCTCCTGCCCCTACTACCTGAATACCTGGGGTTCTAGGCCCTGTGCTGTACCTGTCTCTATGTGCAGAATCCTATTAACTAAGTCACATGGTATGGAACTTCCTGCCAGCCCCCCTGCCAGGACTAACAAAACCCAAGATGTGCCTTTGTTTGGGAGGTTTCCTGGAGCTTTCCTGGGGTACCTCGTGGTCTTGTCCATCATGGCTTGCATCTCTCTCTTTTTAGCACCAAGCTGTCTCTTTTAAAGAAGCTACTCTCCAGGCTTAAAGGGAAGCCTCTCTCTCCCTTGAAAGCCCCATCATGCCGCCTTTTATGTGATGTTGCCCTCCCTTCTGATGTTCCCCCACCTCCAGGCCCAATCATGTGCCCCCCACAGAGTCATGACAAGGCTCCCTCTTC
>NC_022016.1:53220150-53231615 GCF_000317375.1 Microtus ochrogaster | reverse complement strand
GTCCTGGAACTAGCTCTTGTAGACCAGGCTGGCCTTGAACTCACAGAGATCCGCCTGCCTCTGCCTCCCGAGTGCTGGGATTAAAGGCGTGCACCACTAATTAATAATTAATTATTATTATTATCATTCTAATTAATAATTATATATTATACTTTTATTCATATATCTTGGTTCTTTCTTTTCATGTGCTAATATTATCTCATTTCTTTCTCCTTTCCATTCTAGTGTTTAGCTATGTTCGTTTCAGAGGAAAAGGAATGAGGACAAAAGGGCTCCTGGTCTCTTTGGGGACAGCACTCACCCCAAGATGTCCCTGTTCTCGGCTTAATGAGCTTGCCCACCCCCTATTCTGTGTACAGGCCCCATCCATCCCATCCACACATCCCCACCCCTCACACCCACACCATATACACACACTCACACACCATGCACATACAACTTCTTTTCAAGCACAAACAGAATCCCATTTCTTCTCTTATATGCCTTTCAATAAATAAATATGTATTTTTTTTCCTTTTTTCTTTTCCTACCTGTCCCCGTATCTGCCTAGCACTGAAGACAACCTGCACATATTCACTCATTATCTTTGGGGCCTGTCCTGGATTCATTTCTGTTGCTCTGATAAAATAACTTGACAAAACGAAACTTAGGAGGAGACTGGGCTTTATCTGAGTTCACAGTTCCAAGCTACAGTCTATCACTGGGGGGGCCACAGAGACGAGAGTCTGGCTAGCTGATCATACCACATCCACCAGGCAGGAGCAGAGTGTGGGTGTGCGCATGTTTATCTGCTTGGTTTCTCGTGTTCAGCTCAATTTCTGTATCTTCACACAATTCAGGAGCCATTGCCAAGGAAATGGTACTGCCCACAGTAGCCTGGGTTTTGCCTCATCAGTCAGCTCCCACAAGGCTGGAAAGATGACTCAGCGGTTAAGAGCACATTTGCTCTAGCAAAGGACCTGAATGCAGTTCACCCAGGCTGGGCAGCTCAAAAACACATGTAACTTCAGCTCCAGGGCATCCCATGCCCTCTTCTGGTCTCCACTGGCAACTGCACCCATGAGCCCATACAGGTATACATGCATACCCATCAAAAGATAACTCCCCATAGATATTTCCCACAGACTAATCCAATATAAACAATCTCTCATGGAGACTCTCCTCCCAGGTGATCCTAGGTTGTATCAAATTGATAGTTAAAGGTCACTCTCACGGGGCCTTTATCTTCACCCAGAATGACTTGTCTGGGCTGTCTGCTAAGTGCACAGGAAACAGAAGGGAACCAACTTAGCTAGAGCCACGCTCAGTCAGCCAGCTCCAGCTGAGCCTTAAGCTGACTGCTGATCCCTGCATACACCCAGCCAAGATCAAACAAACTCACCGCAGACCAACTGCACTAGGCTTTCCTACAGACTCTCAAGCTAAATAAAGGCATATGGTTTTAAGCTAGTGAGTGGGCATCCTAACCTTTTCCCAGCATGCTCTATAGAGTGCTTTGTTACGTACCAGCAGCTAACAAATCCCTCCCACACCCCAAAGCTGAACTGGTGGCTTTGCTGTATTCATAGAGTACCTCAGCTCCCCTCCCCGATTCTCTCTTTACCCCCACCTTTGATCCTGAGCTTCTACAGCTGTCTCTTCCTGGCTTGAAGTATGTTTATTCTGCTCCCCAAGGACAGAGGAGTACACTACAACCTAAACAAACACAAACACAGGGCCTGCCATCAGAGAAATTACAGATGATGCGAGAATTAACCGGTTGGTTGATCGATTGATTGGTTGACTGATTGATTGATTGCAGTGGAATGAAATGCAGCATTGCGCCGTTCAGCAGATGAAGTACCCAGCCTGCAGTGGGGCTCCAGCCTCCACGCACAGCCAGAATGATCAGAGCCCCCTCTGTGAGAGAACAGGTGCTGAGTGAAAAGCCAGGTTCACACCCTGAAGTGGGGACACAGCCTCTGAGTCACAGAAATTGTCACAGAGCCATGCCAGGGCCTGGGGGTGAGGAGCACTAACATGCTGTGGCCCTGCCTTTCTGCAGACAAGGTTGGGGGTGGGGGAACCATGGGTCCTAGGTCTTTCACCCCCTGCTGGCTCCCTACCCAAGAGCCAGGGTGGGACGGTTGCGGTAGCAGACAGTTTCCCCGTGCCTACAGTCTTCAAGGAAGCAAACAGTATCCTGCCTGTGGCCATGTTAAGTACTGTGGTACTGTGGGGTCCATGGGTAATCCTGTTCCAGTCCTGATATAAATCCTGATTTTTGGAGCTGGGTGACCCTAACTGATTGCGCAGCTGCCCTGAGTCTCAGTGTGGTCACCTGACAAATAGGACATATAGTAGTACCACGTCTCAGAGTAGCCAATACCAGGGTGACTGGTTGGGTCTCTAAATAAGAATGTGCAGACATTTTCTTACTTCAACTTCTGACAAGCCTTTAGACCCTGCCCTAGTTTACATAGTCTTCTGCTTCTGTTTGTTGGCAAACAGGCACTCCCTCCTTGCTGAACCCGGAGTCTTTCCTGTGTTAGTTTCCGGGGATCCTTGCCCCTGTCTCATGCCCTTCCCATTCTTCTCCATTCCCTTTCCGTCCCTGACTCTCCAGTGCCCTGCCACCATTTCAAACTCAGTAAGAGGCCTGGAAGGGGAGCTGCGAGGTACAGCAGGCACCTAGCTGCGTGAGACCCTGGGTTCGATCCCTAGCACACGGGGAGCGGGGAGAGAGACCTATAACTGTCATCTCAGATCCTGATGGCCCTGGGTGAAAGCTGGCGGACTGTGTGGTGTCAGAGTGCTCCTACCTGCTGAGCTGAACCTGAGGAGAGGGGCCTCTTCCGCACCCCTCCTGGCCGAGTTCAGCCTGCCTCCAAGGGTAAGTCCAGCTGAATGAAGCAGAAAGCTCCAGCCTCCTGAGCACCGGCTGCGGAGACCTCATCAGCTCACTTAAGCAGAGCAAGTCTGTGAGTGCTCAGCCTGCTGTGCCAAACGGTGGCACCCAGGGCTCCGGGCCAGGGTGTCCTGAGGCATGCTTAAATTACTCTATGGCTCCTGATACGGTTTGAGTCTAAGACTGTCCCCAAGGGCTCATTGTTAAAGGCTCAGTGGCCGGCTGATGAGCTTTTGAGAGACACTGACTGCAGGGGCTCTAACATCATTGAATTCATCCTCTGGGGCCTCATCTGAGGAAGTATTTCACTAAGTGAAGTAGAGAGAGCAGTCACCCACTGTGCCCAGGTTATCTATCCCACAAGACCACAGGAAGGCTGCGGTCATGAATCGTATGCACAGCATGAGAGGGGCTGGACCAGAAAGGACAGGAGAGTACCATGGACCAGACACATTGCTTGGAATGAGTTGAAGGACGACAGGGTCAGTAGGAGGGAAGTGGGGTTGAGGAAGGGTACATCTCATTTCCAGCCCCTTATACTCTCTCTGCTTCCTGCCTGCCACAAAGTGAGCATCTTTACTCCATCATGGACTGCTGCAGCTGTGATGCTCCCTGTCTCACCACAGGACCACCTCAGTAGAGCCAGTGAGGACAGCCATGATCTGAACCCTTAAGCAAAGATAGACTTTTTCTCCTCGCAAGCTGTTTTCTCTAATATTTTGTTATCACATAGGAAGCTACTGACCCAACTGGCCCGTGACTGTCATGTACCTTGTTGCTCCTGACATGGACAGAGCTGTCCCCACAGGCATTTATGATGCTCTCAGGGGTCCCAGTGGAGAGACTCTGATGACTCAGGGGATAGGGCATCAGGCAGCAGAGGTGTGTGGATCAGGAGTCTGCCCTGTGTCCACTATCCCCATAAGCTGATATTGTCAGGCAAGTCACTTCCCTCCCCCAAGCCTCAGTTTCCTCGCCTGTAAATCCGGGGCTGGAAACTCCCATCCACCTGGGTTTCCACTGATGAGCTCAATGTTTGTGAAAGTGACCGGTGCAGTTCTCAGTGCGGTAGGAGGACAGCCTGGGCTGGACATCAACCACAGGGACAAGGGGAGGCCTGGATCTGGACCCCAGGTTCTGAGGCCTGGGTCTGACCCTCCCTTCCAGCTTCCTGTTTCAAAAGCTAAACCCGCCGGGTGGTGGTGGCACATGCCTTTAATCCCAGCACTCGGGAGGCAGAGGCAGGCGGATCTCTGTGAGTTCGAGGCCAGCCTGGTCTACAAGAGCTAGTTCCAGGACAGGAACCAAAAAGCTATGGAGAAACCCTGTCTCGAAAATCAAAAAAAAAAAAAAAAACAAAAACTAAACCCACTTTTTCTCCTTTATCCAACAGTGAGTGTGTCAGACACAGCTCCTCCCTTGGTGACGTACTTTTCACAAGCGTTCAGAGATGCTGGCCATCACAGGAAAGACTGTGACCTTGACTCTAGACAAAAGGGCTCCTTCCCATCACCCTCTCCACAACCCCCAAAAGAAATCCCACCTCCATCTGCAAACAAACAGTCAGTATGCTTGCAGAGCCACTGAGGGTGGGCTAGGGCCCTCTCAGGACCATTGTGCCTTCTCTATAACGACATTCATTATGCTGTCCGACATCAATACTGCTCTCGGGTTAATCTGTTTAACTTAATGAGGCATTTGTTCTCAGTTAGAAAACTCCTGAAGAAGCATGTTTGCTCCTGATGGGCTGAGCCTGTGAATAGATTAACACCAAGCTTGAAAAGCCAACCAGGAAAATGAATTTAACCGGGCCCTTTTTCTTGTACAGCTGTGGGCTAAGGCTGGGCTAATTTGCGTTCAGACAATCATTTCTGAGAGGAAGGAACAGGCAGAAGCAACTTCTCCCACACTGGCTTATTTCCCTCCTACAGCCCCCACTTCCACTTCTCGGCTATGAAAAGGTGTGTGGGGTGGGAAGGAAATGTTCCTGGAACTAAGTGGCAGCAGGGACCAGAGTGAGAGCTGACAGCAACCACATGACAACAGGAAGTCTGTGGCCAGTCTGGTAAGACCAACTCTATGGAATTGGCTGTCAGAGACCTCGTGCTCAGCACCTAGTGGGTGTTTTTGGAAGGTGCAAAGGGGATGCTCAGCCATGGCAACCCCTGCTGCTACATAGGTATCCCATGGGGGCCAAGGGAGATGATGCTAGATATTCTGCAGTGAATTGTGGTCCCTGATTCCTGACCCAAAGAACAAGATACACCCACAGAACAGTTTTCTCAGATGGCTTAGCCTATGGATCCTCCCAAACAGTCTTCCACAAGCACTTAGTGACAGTCCCAGCTGGAGGTCTGGCCAGCACAGCCCTAGTCCTGCAGAAGCATCTTCCGGGCTGTCTAAGGTCAGGGAAGCCAGG
Organism: Microtus ochrogaster; assembly: GCF_000317375.1. Classification (NCBI taxonomy): domain Eukaryota; kingdom Metazoa; phylum Chordata; class Mammalia; order Rodentia; family Cricetidae; genus Microtus; species Microtus ochrogaster. The sequence continues at coordinate 53,226,309 of NC_022016.1, read as the reverse complement.
CCATGGATGAGACTCCTCCCCCTTTCCAACAGGTGTGCTAGTGACTTGGGTTCACTGTACACCAGCTGGGTTTCTGCCCCCCTCAGAGTCAAGGGAGGGCAGTTTCTGTAGAGCGGGTGAGGGTCTTCCAGGCAGACCACTGAAAATCTCACTTCTGTCCTCCGCCAGCTGCCAGAGTTCGGGCGAGTCCCTCCAGCACTCTGAGACAACATTTACTTAGTTGTAAAACAAATGGCAATGATGCCCCATTCTTTACAGAGACATTAAAATGGATCAGATAAAACTGGATGAGGTGGTTCTGGCTGCCACCCCAGTACATGAGAAGATTACAAGTTCAAGCCCAGCCTGTTTTGTATAACCAGTGTAAGGCTAGTCTACTGTATAGCAAGATCCTGTCTCAAAACAAAACAAAACAAATAAAACTGCATTAGTAAACTGAAGAAGGGTGTGTGTGAAGGATTTTCACAGTGCATGTACAGTGAGCACTCAGAAATGAGCTGCAAAAAGGAGCCCTTCTTGGGCCCATGCCAGGGTCTTAATCTCTAGCTTCCTCAGCTCTCCCTTCCTTGATGCTCATCCTGTTTCCAAACCAGTAGCTTGACTGCGGCCTTGGAGGAGAACCTGGTCACTACTGGCAATGCTGTCTCCAGTCTGTCAGTGAAGGCCTGGAGACATGACTCAGCCAGTAGAATGCTTGCCTAGCAGACAAAAACCCTGCGTTAAGTCCTCAGCAGCACAATGCAAGAGAGGGCAGTAGGTAAAGGTACTTGCCCCCAAGTCTGATGGCCTGAGTTCAATCCCTGAAATCCACATATAAGGGAGAATAGATTCCTACAAACTGCCCTCTGATCTCCTCATGCACACTGCGACACACATGTATACATGTGGGTGCATGCGCGCGCACACACACCATAAATAAATGTTAAAGGGGTGTGGTGTTGCGTGCTTATAATCCAGCACTGGAGTAAGAGATGGATGGAAGTAAGAGGATCAGAAGTTCAAGGTTGTCCCAACAACATAGTAAATCTGAGGGCATCCATACAGTGATATCCAGGTAAATGGTGTGGTTTGGGAATCCTCTCTGCTGGGTTACTGAAGCACATCCTTAGTGATAAAGCCACACAGAACTGTCCTGTCCCTAGAGGTCCATGTCTTATGTTGTTTCCAAGTCATAGGTGGGAGGCACCAGGATCCTGGCACCTGATGGTTCTGGAGTGGATAGAATGCAGCCCTGGAGACAGTGTGCCCTCCTTTCCCTGGCAATGAGGTCTAGTGGTGGACACCAACTGCTTCTCTTCTTCAGAACCTTGGACAGCGGGTTTGCCTCTTGGGCTGAAATCCCAGCTTCTGTTTCCAGTACTCAGGAGCTGTCTGCAGTTTGATGCAGTGGGAAAGCGTCTCTGCATCCGTCCATGTTAAAGGTCTCTCTCTTCATTTTACACGCAAGAACATGTCAAAAGAGTTGAACTGAATAGTGACACCATCTAATAAAAATGTCACTGGCTAAAAACCTTGAATATTGAATATTTATACAGCTGTGTAATCTTTTGAATAAAATGACCAGCTACTCTCCATGAACCTCAGAACTCCACGCCACCCCCCATCTTCAGGATGCCTTCTGAGGAACAATGATCAGACAGTGCCTTTGGATTCCATTCCCTAGTTCTGCCCGCATATAGGGGAACAAATGCACAGACTTAGGAAGCTGCTCACCGTCCACTAATGTCTGCTTTGCAAGTTTCCTGCCTTTCCCATCCTCCCAGGTGAAAGACTCTTGGTGGGTGTCTGAGTGACCAAATTTATCAGCAGTAAACTAATTTTGAAAAACTAGACTAGAAACTTCTTTGTTAAAACCTCAGGAAACACTGGAATGGTTTTAGGCTTAAAAAAATAAAAGAAAAAAAACCACTCCCAGATTCATGTGACATTCAACAAGAAGCATTGTGGCAATGGTCCTGCCCGCCCCTCCTCGTGTTGCAGGTGAGGAAGATGAAGCCGATAGAGAGCACAGGGCCTATGAGGTCCATCTGCGTGAGTAGCAGAATTAACCTGACCCCAAGAGCTATCTATCTCCCTGCAAGTCCCCAGCTGGGGATATTCACCCAGAACATTCCTCCAGTCACCTCCTGGGGCTACACCAGAAGCCAGCCCTGCTTGAGGTGACATCTGACAACAGCAATGACACTGCTAACTGAGCATCACCACACGCTGGCCGCTCTGCACTCGTTCATTGTTCCCCTGACTCCGTCATAGCTCCATGAGTACGCGTGTGTGTGTGCGCATGCACACATAAACAGATACGCACCCTGTGTCTGCTCTGTGTTAAAGGTGAAGAAACAGAAAAGGCCAGAAAAAGAAAGAAAAGGGGCCAAATAAAAATTAAATTTCTGGCAAGGCTGTCACATAAAGAAAGGCTCAGACATGTGATGAAGCCATGCTTCACAACTTCATGAGTGGCACATGTCTGGGTAACTTAAAGGGACAGTAACCTTTAAAATGTCTTTTCTCTTTGCAGGTTTTTTCTTTATACATTTTTTATGTTTTATTTATTTAAAAAACTATCTTTTCTTATTTTATATACCAATCCCAGTTCCCACTCTCTCCATCTCCCCCACCACCACTCCCATCCACTCCTCAGAGAGTGTAGGCTTCCCATGGGAAGTCAACAAAGTCTAGCACATTGCTTTAAGGCAGAACCAAGGCCCTCCCCGACTGTATCTAGGCTAAGCAAGGTATCTCTCCAAAGAGAATGGGTTCCAAAAAGCCAGTACAAGCATCAGGGATAAATCCTGGTCTTACAGCCAGTGGTCCCACGGTCGTGATTGCAGTTTATGAAAGACATTAAAAAGTTGGGGAAAGGAGGGAGGAGGAGAAGGAAGGAAGGAAGGAGGAGGAGAAGATTTGAGGTTTACTGAACCAAGCCCCTCCTTCAGTAAGCATTTCCAGTGGAGTTTTTAAGATGAAGGTAATTACATTGATCGCATATGATGTTTACATGGGCAATAGATCAGTGAGCTTTATTTTGGGTGAAACTAAATTCAGTTTGTATCCAGAGAAGTAGCATTGGAGGAATCCAGGGGGAAACACAGCCTGTAGTGAGTCTTTCTCTGTCCCGCCAGCCAGCTCCCAAATAATGGCACAGAGACTTATGGTTAATTATGAAAGCTCAGCCTTAACTAAGGTTTGTTTCTAATTAGCTCTTATAACTTAAGTCAACTCATTTTTGTGAATCTACATGCTGCCATGTGGCTCGTGGCTTTTACCTCTCCTCCTCCATGCCCTATTTCCTGCATCCAGCTGGTGACTCCGCCTTTCTTCTTCCCAGAGCTCTCTGTCCAGAAGTCCCGCCTACACCTCTTGCCTAGCCATTGGCCATTCAGCTCTTTATTGCACCAGTCACGGCAGTACACCTCCACACAGTGTACAGATATCCCACAATACAGCCTGAGGGTGAGTTAGCCCTGGCTTTCTGGGGCAGAATTGATGCGTGTTGGGTTTTGCTCTTGGTGAGAACATCAGGCAGAAAGTTCCCAGACATGGTGGCTCCTCCCAACCAAGTACAGAACAGAAGCCTTGTCCATGACAGGTCATTTATCATTCTGGAGCTAAAGTTCCTGAGAGCTAGCTGCATGGCTTTGAGTCCACTGCTATCCTGTTCTGAAGCTCGGCTTCCCCATTGTGCAAGACAACTGCCCAGTCACCCTGCATCAAAGGCAGTAAAGAAGGTGAAACCTAGAAGTTAAGAGGCAGATGAGGATGGAGAGCCCAGGAAAACAAGGGGAGCAAAAGTGAGGGACACCCCACTCTGTGAAGGTGCAATGCTCAGACTTGGTGACAGAGGCACAGGGCCAGAGACCTTCACCTCCACCAGTTCCATTGCCCTGCGGTCCCAGTACATGGTGCCATTATCCTCGTCTCGTGAATGTAACAACTGAGACTCCGAGGTCACAGGACCCGCCCGAGGTCACACTGTGAGTCAGGGAAAGAAATCATCTGGAAAAATGGATTCCAATAGCTACACACCACAAAGTGACAGTCGAGGCTCCTCCAGGTGTCTACTCCACCCCTGGGCCTTTCCTGGTGGTCTTGCTTGCTAACAGTCTGATGAATATCTGAACACAGGCTCAGAGTCATGTGTTCTAATCACAGAGATTGGGCTAGTGTCCTTCAGCCACTGGGCTTTGGGTTCAAGTTCAAAATTGTCTATCTGGCCACGTCGTCCTTTTTTGCACCAGATGTTAATGTCTATGTTTTCTCCTCTGGGTAAGCATCCTCCATCTATCCCCCAAAATTCAACTGTCCATATTTCACACATCAGAATAAAAAGCCTCACAAGGATAAGACCTGCTTAATTCATCAAAGACTGCAGCCCTCGGTGGAATATCTGACCAAGGGACCAGGTCCACGGTAAGTAGGTCACATGCATGAGAGACTCTCCTGCAAGGAAGGCCTCATGTGGGAAAGGCAGTCATCCAATGCCAGGCCCAGATGGCATCACTCAGGACGGCTTGAGTAGGCATCTCCAAAGCTGGGGCCCAAAAAGAGCCAAAGTCAGCACATTGGGGGCAGGGTATTCTACATCAAAGTTCCAGGAGTGAAGACTCAGGAAGAACCAAGCATCTGGGCCAGAAGGACCTGATGCAGCCCGACAGCCAGGAGAGGATATGGAGCAAGCAATCTGGGGGGCAAAGTGTGGCCCTGAACACGGCTGGTGAGAGTATATGCTGTCAAAGCAACTCTACAGACCGTTTGGCAGCATCTGCTGCTGACCCTGTATGTGACTCCGACACAAAGTAGCGACTGTACCTCAATGTGTCACTTGGCAGACACTCATCCATGTTCTTACCCAAAAGACGCTTGCCAGTGGCATCGCTTACACCAGCACAACACTGGAATGCGCAGGTGGCAGATGACTTGCATATTCATTCAGTACACAAGGACCACACAGGGACAAGAATAAGCAAAGTTGTGTTCTGTGTGGCAGCCCACGAACATTGCCGGGTGTGAGTCTGTACCCACAGGACACACAGAAGCCCAAGAGAGTGCAGCGCATTTTGGTGACAGTCAGGTAACATGCAATGCTATATGCCAGGAGACTGATTACTGTCCTGACTTGAGGAGCAGTATAAATGGCAGTTGGGACATGGAGGCACTTCTGGAGGACTAGTGACAGTCTCATTGCTGACTTGTGCACTTAGTCCCTCAGATACATTTTCTTTCAGAAAATTCTAATAATCCCAGAAGGACCTGTGTGCTTCCTTCTGTATAAGCCCTCTGTTACATTATGATATGGCAAAAAAATTGACCTTAAAAACATAAGCCCAGGGCTAGATAGAGGGCTCAATGGTTAAGAACGAGCGCTTTCTGCTCTTCCAGAGAACCTGGGTTTCATTCCTAGTACCTATGTTGGGCTGCTCATAACTACTGTGACTCCAGGGGATACAACTCCCTTTTCTCGACTCTAAGAACACCTACCACATGCATACACACAAACACACACACATATGTGACAATTGTTTCTAAGTAAGGCCCAAGAAAGAACTGAAATGACAAATGACAGCCAACAAGATGGCTCAGCTGGCAAAGGTGCTTGTCTCCAATCCTGATGATCTAAGTTTGATCCCTGAAACCCACGTAGTGAAAGGAGAGAATCTAATTCCTTAGGTTGTCCTCTGATCTCCATCTGCACACATGCTGTGGTACCACTCACTGACATAAACACAGAGAAAAAGGAAGGGAGGGAGAAAGGAAGGAAGGAAGGAAGGAAGGAAGGAAGGAAGGAAGGAAGGAAATAGTAATATTTATATTAAATATAAATAACTGAAACACTGGGATACCAGGATATGCCAAGAGGCTGGGTTGTAGCCACACGAGACAGACTCAGCCTGAACACTGTATAATGATGAACCAAATAACACTGAACACATTGACAAGAGACTGAGACGTTGTTCAAGTGAATGAGCCAAGGAATAAAGAATGGGTGAACAAATGAGGTGATGAATGAAAGCACACTGAAGCATGCATGGATGAATGAGCCAATGGCTGAAGGAACACAGGAATGAAGAAGCCACCGGTCCATAGAAGAACCAAGAAAGAATCAAGAAAATCATAATGTGTGGAAATGGGAATGACCTGACCTAGGTATGGAATAAGCTAATA
>NC_022016.1:53213237-53219691 GCF_000317375.1 Microtus ochrogaster | reverse complement strand
AGATCAGGTGTGAGACACGGTGCCTTGGCTGCTTTCTTGCTGCTGTGATAAATCACTCCAACAAAGGCAACTTGAGGGAGAATGGGCTTATTTTGGCTCAGGGGTTCAGAGGAAAGGCATGACAGCAGTCTGAGAACACATGGTGGCAGGAGCCAAAATGTGCCGGCTCATTGGCATTGTCAGCTTGATACAACCTAGAGTGACCTGGGAAGCAGAAACTCAACTGGGAAATTGCCTAGATCCGATTTGCCTGTGACCGTTTCTACTAGGGTTTGTCTTTTTTTTTCTTTTTTACTTATAAATGCTTGGTCGATGACTCACACTTATTATTAGCTAGCTCTTGGATTTAAATTAACCCATATTTTTCATCTATACTTTGCCACATGGTTTGTGGCTTGTTTCCTCATTTTCTTTTCTTTTTTTTTCTTTTTTTTTAATTTATTTATTTATTAAAGATTTCTGTCTCTTCCCTGCCACTGCCTCCCATTTCCCTCCCCCTCCCCCCTTCCTCAGCCCGAAGAGCAATCAGGGTTCCCTGCCCTGTGGGAAGTCCAAGGAACCCCCACCTCCAGGGGTACACTCATCCATTGCTGGTGGGAATGCAAACTTGTGCAACCACTCTGGAAAGCAGTGTGGCGGTTTCTCAGGAAATTTGGGATCAACCTACAATTGCTGGGACCCAGCAATACCACTCTTGGGAATATACCCAAGAGAGGCCCTATCATACAACAAAAGTATATGCTCAACTATGTTCATAGCAGCATTGTTTGTAATAGCCAGAACCTGGAAACAACCTAGATGCCCTTCAATGGAAGAATGGATGAAGAAAGTATGGAATATATACATATTAGAGTATTATTCAGCAGTAAAAAACAAGGACTTCTTGAATTTTGCATACAAATGGATGGAAATAGAAAACACTATCCTGAGTGAGGTAAGCCAGACTCAAAAAGAGGAACATGGGATGTACTCACTCATATTTGGTTTCTAGCCATAAATAGGGTTTGTCTTGTTGATGATTGATGCGGGAGGCCCCAGCCCACTGTGGGCAGCCCCATTCCTAGGCAGCTAGGTCTGAGGTGTGTGAGAAAGCTGGCCAAGAATGAGCCAGTGAGAGAGCCAGCAAGCAGCATTCCTCATGTCCCGTTGGAGTTCCTGCCCAGACTCCCCTCAACAATGGCCTGTGATGATGTGGAATTCCTCTTTGCATGCTATAAATATGTTTTGTTATCGTTGATTAATAAAGAAGCTGCTTTGGCCTATGGAAAGGCAGAAGAGAGAATGATGGGAAATTCAAGCAGAGAGAGAGGAGGAAGGAAGACACAATCAGAGAGACGCCTTGTCGCTGCCAAAGGAGAAAGACCCCGGAACCTTTCTGGTAAACCTCAGCCTCATGGAGATACACAGATTAATAAAAACGGGTTAATTTAAGATATAAGAGCTAGATAACCAGGAATATTCCTGAACCATTGGCCAAACAGTGTTGTAATTAATATAGTTTGTGTGTGATTATTCTGGTCTGGTGGCCGGAAAGCAAACAGTCTCCATTTACAATGTGATATGAACACATGAGCTGGACTAAACCCCTCCTGCCCTGGGTTACTTTGGGGACAGAGTTTTTGTTTTGTTTCTATTACAGCAACAGAAAAGCAGACTAGAACAAGGAGGCTGACTGACCACATGGCACCCACCCTCTGGGGATAGAGAAAGAACTCCTAGGAAGTAGGGCTAGGCTCCCCCATTCCCCACCCTGACTCACTTCCTCCAACAAGGTTCCACTTCCCGGATTTCCACCACCTTCCCAAACAGAGCCACCAGCAAAGTGTTCAAGCATGTGAACATGAGACTGTGGGGGAATGTTTCACACTCAAACCCCAGCAGAAGGTAAGCGTGCACATGGATGGATACACGGCTCCATGTGCTGGGTGGATGTGAGCAATAGGAGGAGAAATTGTCCAATCAGGGACGGTCTCTCAAGGGACAGCACCTTTGCAATAACAAGAGTATGACTAAGGAAATGCCACACACACAGCGCATGTACCGCGTGCTCCTCAGGATTAACTCTGAAGCTAAGCAGAACCGACTGCATTGTTTTCCCAATTAGGTCGCAGATAATTAGCTATTATGTAGCAAACCCTCAGCATGATTTTAATAATTGCTATTTAAATAACACACTTCCACTGTCTCCTTACAAATTAACCTCTGGGAGACGTGATTAATACAGACATGGGAAGGCTTGTTGTGTGGCCTGGGATCAGAAAGAGGGAGAAGCTATCTCTGTGGTTAACCAGAAAGACACCACCCCTCCACCCCACCCCACCCACCACCAGGCTGGGGACAGAGCCGAGGTTGGGGGAATTCAGAAGACTGGGGAACTCCTTATCCACCTGATCACCATCCTTGATACAGAGGATGCTCCCCCAGTTCCCATGATGTCAGGAGGAGTCCTGGGACAGAGTCAGTGTTAGCCATGATCACCCCAGATGAAGGCTGGGAACCATCAAGGCTCCTGCTCTAAGCATTCATGTTGTGTCTTTGGTGCAGCATCTGGCTTGAAGTAGGCACCCAGGAGAAACTGCTTGAGCATTTCTGGATTCAAGGCTCAGGGGACATCATGGAAGGATGAGCAGAAAGAATTTAAGAGCTGGAGCAGAGTATGCCTTTAATCCTAGCGTGTGTGTGTGTGTGTGTGTGTGTGTGTGTGTGTGTGTGTGTGTGTGTGTTTGTAAAGTGACATTGGTTGGCACAAATTGCTCTTAAAGCAAAGATATATATATATATATAAGTGTGTGTGTATCATACATACGTACGTACATACATACATACATTCATACATGAGCTGGAGATATCTGTGAAATTCTGTCCCCTGGCCATGACATGACTGATGTACCCCATCCACTCACAGCAACCATGGTCACCTGCATAAGATCACTAGTCATAATCACAGCATGGAGTGGGGGAGGTGACTCTGGAGGTCTCACCTCTGTCTGAGGAGCTATTGACAGCTGATGGCTGCTGAGAGAACAAGTCTCACTTTTCTTTGGAAGATGTGGCCACTGGCTGGTTGACAGTGCCCCTGTGGGTGGCCTCAAGCCCATTTGCCTATGACCAGCACTAAGTGGATTCAGTAGATAGGTTGGTGAGACCTCAGTTGGAAGCAGGCTGCAGTGAAGTAGTCGGAAGTGGATCAGGCCGATAAATATTGTATACATGTATGAAGCATTCAAATTAGACTTTTAAAAAAGACTAATTAAGGGGTTTGGAGCATGCTCCTTTATTGCATGCCTTCTAAACTGCCTTTAAACTCATCTTGGCTTGACAGACAAGCCCTACATTCTTCTGGTGCCAGATCACCTGGCATCTATGGTCCCTCTGCCTTCATGGCTCATGGGCAGTTTGACTCTGTTGTATTCTTGTGTCTGCCTGACTCTCCGCCTTCATCTGCTGCCTCAAGACTATAGAAAGCTGTTGCCCTGTGCAGAGCAAGGCTGGGTGGACTCCCAGAGGCAAGATACTGCTAAAGCAGACCCTGAGGAAACTGCACCCCAGCTTCCATTTGGACCAAGGGCTCTACTGCAAGAAGGGCGGTAGGGAGCTGCCCTGATGCTACCCTCTCCCTGACAGGGCCCAGGCTCACTGTGCAGGAAAAGTGCTGCACTTCCAAGCTATGTCTGCACAATGGAATGCCTGCTGCTTCCAGAGAGAGGGCAGGCTGGAGAAGGCTGGTGCCTGGCAAGGAGGTGGGAAATCCGCCTCTTGACTTGGCTGCCTTCTTCAAAGCGGCCTTGATCTGCACAAATTGCTCTTAAAGCAAAGAGTTCTAAGAGAAAGAGAGAGAGAGAATGAGAGAGAGAGAGAGAAATGGAGGTGGTGCCTGTGAAATGTGAGCCAGCTCCTTTTAGATCGAGTGTGTGGGCAAGCAGGGTGCGCGATCTGGCATGGTGCGCTTTTCCCTGCTGGCAGAGTGGAATCTCGGGTTAAGGGATTGAAGACTTGAGGATATCACCATGGTGCCGGAAGCTTGGATTTTCACAGGTCTGTCCTCAGAAGAGAGTGACCTTCAGAGGTCTGGAAACAAATCTTCACTCACTGTCACAGAGTCCCCCTTCATGGATCGAACCCAGACAGGGCACAGACTGACCACAGAGGGCGAGCCCTCTCATAGGAAGGAGGGATGAAGATGACCTAATATTTTTTATGAGCTGAATTGATCAGTTTGGCAAATGTTACAACTAACACAGTTGTGAAGGTTCTTTTCTTTCTTTCCTTCCTTCCCCTTCTCTTTCTTCCTCCTCCTTCTCTTCCTCTTCTTCAAGCTAGTGACAGCTGCGCAACCTAGGATGACCTTGAACTTTTGACCCTTCTGCTTCTACTGCCTTCTGGGTTTACAGGCCCTCAGTACCCTGCCTGCTTTATGCAGAACCAGGGATCAAATTCAAGGCCTCATGCACGGCAGGCAAAGCACTCCACCAGCACAGCCAAGTCCCAGCCCCAGGTGAGAGATTTCAATGTTGTAGGCACTGCCCTGCCCATTAATGTACTCTACCTCATGGTGGTTTGATGAAAGGATTGAAAACTTGGTGTGGGGAGGGTAGGTGCTTGTTCCCTTTGTACACCAGGGTTTCCCACAGTCTTCGTCATATGCTGCGTTCCCAGCAGCATCGTGTGCGGTGGTTGATTCAGTCAGCTGGACAGGATCTAGAATCTCCTAGAGACAAGGCTCTAGACATGCCTGGGAGGTGTTATCTAGATGAGGTCAGCTGAGCAGAGGAACCCACTTTAACTGCTGGGGGTGCCCCGATGTATGAAAAGGAGGAAACTCCAGTGTTTATCTCTCTCTGCCTCCTAAGTGTGAGTGCGAAGTAACCAGTCCCCTCAAGCTTCGGCCGCCATGATGTCCCCGCCATGGTGGACTGCACCCTTGGACTGTGAGCCAGGGTACACTCTTCCCCCGTTAAGTTGCTTCTGCCAGATGTTTCATCACAGCGACATTAGCCAGGATGTCGCATGAGGGTTCAGCTCGGGGTCCTCACCAACACTTGTTATCTTTAGCCTTTCCAATTTTAGCCTGTGCCGCAGGGACCCGGTGCCGTCACCTGGTGTCTCTAATCACACTCTTCTGATGACGAAGGCTGTGGAGAGCCTTCTCCGACACCCGTGGGCCATTCATACAGCTTCTTCTTTGATGACTTTTTAATGAAAACCACATTTGCATCCAAACTGAAATTATATTGTCAGCGGTTAATTATCACTTGTCAAACACGCGTGCGCCCAGATTGTGGGTTTCATTTCCACGTCGCTTTGCGAACGCCTCGTTCCTCTCATTTGACAAGACCTCTCTACGCAGACACACTCGTTGTTGGAAAGGGCGCTTTTGAAAAAGTGCTTTTAAAAATAAGTAGGTTTCCTTGGTGTCTGAGGCAGAACTCTGCAAGTAGCAGGGACCCATTCATCCCAGCATGGCAAAGGGAGCTTGCACAAGGAGCGGTGTTTCACTGGGTGGGGCATGTCCCATGGAAGTTCCAGAAGACTGGGGTCTCTAAAAAGCTGAACCCTCGTCTGTCCTCCTACCCTGGACTTATGGTGGCTTCTCTTTGTGCGTTTCTTCTTCACGCGGTCATTTTCCCCTTTGCTGATAAGGACTGTAACTGACCCGGCAGGACTGAATATTTCTGAAGAGACAGTCTACCTATCAGACTGTCAAAACAAAGAACCTCGAGAGACTGCAGTTCCCCCAGGAATCTCACGCTGAAAGCTCAAGGCGGAGCCAACCGTAGCTTTTCTCCAAAACCCTTGACTGAAGGAAAGAGATTTACAATGTTACAAAGACGGTCAATAGACAATGATGGTGCTGGGGTCACAGCTTGACCAGACTACTTGGGCATGCACATCTCCTCGTCTTACTCAGGGCTCCTAAGGTAGACTTAGAAAGGTCACTGCTTCTCTCTGTCCCCCCTCCTAATGTGGCCAAGTTGACTAAATCTCCTTCTTTTAAAGTTTGGTGGTTGTCCAGGACAGGTGGCCAAACCTGGCTTCTCAAGGTACAGACTGTGACCCCAAGTTAGGTGACAGAATGAGAGACTCTCCTCCTTCGCACTCAGACATTAGCAGGTCAAGAGCACAGGGACAGAATTGCTTGCTGGCATTGCTCTTTGACCCCTCCCTAGCCCACGCCCCGGCAAATCCTTCCCCTCCCAGACCTCTACCTGCCACAGAGGCTGAGTTCTCTCTGGCAAGTGAAGCGCTGTCTCAGGTAGAGGCCCTGGCCCTTAGACTGTAGGCCTGAGGCCACCAAGAAGAGAGAAGGGACAGAGACAAGGAGGAGGGGGTAGGCAGACAGGAGATAGAACAGACTGCATTACAGACTTTTGGAAGGCCTGGGTGCCAGGCTCTGAGGGTGGTAAGCAAAGATAACACTGACCTTGACCTACAGGGGAGCCTGAGGGACAAGAAG
>NC_022016.1:53183418-53212175 GCF_000317375.1 Microtus ochrogaster | reverse complement strand
AGAACGGGTGACTTTTCTTGCCTTTACTCTTCTTTTCAGCCCAGTCGCCCCACACCGATGACTCTGCCAACATCTACTGATCGAGTGCATCTCTCCCTGTAACCTTAGGAAGCGCTGGTTCCATTCCTGTGTCCCCACAAGCTGCAGTCTCACCGGGTAAATAAATGCCTGGCCGGCCTAGGCCTTGACTTTGGGGGTTGCCCTGGTGACAGGATCATGCCCACATTTTCCATTGCTGCTCACTGATGAGCAAGTAGACAGGAGAGGATGTATTTTGGTCACATTCTGCAGGGTGGGATGTGGGCCGAGAAGGGATGGTCCAGATAACAGCGCATCAGGGCAGGGTGTTCATGACCCCCTACCCAGGTATCATTCCTTTGTTCAGCCACACTTCTGATGTACACCACCCAGGACTCTAGTGTCTGTGCCAAGAACAACCAATGACCTAACCATTTACCTCTGCCCTCCCACTAACCACAAGTATTCACTCTACACACCCAGGTGTGAGCAGCATTTAAGACGTGGAGCTGAGTCTCCCAATGTCTCCCTAGAGACAAGTCTAACAGAATAGAAACCTAGAGGACAATTAAAGAATAAAATAGTAATTGTGGTATTACTGACAATAGTAAAAAATGAAGCCATCTGAATTATATCAATAGGACATTTGTTAGATAAATTACAAGCCATTAATGAAATGAATAACTCCTAAAGTATGTCAGGAAACAGTAGAGAGTCACAGTAGAGAGTGAGGTTGGTAGTCTCAAGTCTGAATCTTCACAGATGAGGTCACCAGTGTCTGGTCCTCCTTCAGGCACAGAAGAGGACATGCAACCTCCGGGCCTTTGTCTCAGAGGTGGTCAGGAGCTCTGTTTGGACCAATAAAATGGAGGTGAGTGAAGGAAGGGTGTCCTTTCAAGTCAGAGCAGCTTGGGAGATACTGAGATGATGACCATCCAAAGTACCTCCCTGGGGGAAAGTCCCTGTGTTGCTGAGGAGCCGCCTCCCCTTCCCGTGACCACAGGGAGCATGTGGGGACAGGCTGTGCTGCTTCTCAGGAACTACTTGTCACTGCAGCATCCCCACCCTTTCCTGATTGCCACATCCCCATGAAAACCACGGGGAGAATACGTGCTTGTCCCAAATGGAAAGAAAAGAGGGGAGCTCCTGAGCTCCTGTCTGGGGACCCAGTGGGTCAGGCGCTGTTTCACACCTGTGTTTGGGTTGTGTGATCACTTTCTGATATAGATTCATCGCTCCCGGGAGGAGAGGTAGGCGGGACTCCCATCCTCCCATCAAGGTCAGTCGTCCCTCCTCCTCCCTGGCTCCTGGACACTCCCCCTCCGTCCTGCTCCATTAGCTCTTTATTATACATCGTTTCTCCCCTAATGGTCTGCCTTGCGTAATTTAGCACTGCCATGCATTATCTTGTTCCCAAATGCCTCATGTAATAACGTCTTTGGCCTGTTTCTTCATCTCCAAGCAAGGTGGTGGCAGAAAGGGTGGCTTCAGAGGCCCTCTGTACAGTGACCCCCCCTCAAGTGAGAATAGAAAATGCTGGTCCTCTCTGAGCTTTCATATGTGCTGGACACCATGCCAAGAATGCCATGTATGGAGTTTCCTTCTATTTACATAGACATCCCATAAAGTTTCCAACCTTCCCACCACGTTCCACCAAGGAAACGGGACTGGAAACAGGTTGTTTCGACAGCCCTGGGAAGCAGATGCCATGGCTGCCACCTCCCCTGTGTTACAGATGATGTTAAAGTTCAGAGAGGTTTGTACCCTCATTCAAAGTCACACAGAGCTCCGAAGTGGCAGTTTCAAAAGCAGGCAGTGTGTCACCGAGTCCCGCTCTTATTACTCAACCCAAATCTGTCCTCCACGGGGCCTGGACCCTGTGCTGGGGAATCAGTGCTCTAACACAGGACACAGTGTTTTCCTCCAGCAGAGAAATAGCAGCAATAACGAGCATGCCTGTTCGCTGTGCCTGTGTGCCCTCAGCTCACTGCTGAGACAGTTCAAACTCAGCAGGCCCTAGAGTCCCCACAGCATCCTGCAAAGTAGAGACTGTGGGTCTCCCTAAACCCCGCCCCCATCATGGAGAAGGGTCTGAGGTGGCCACGCTTTGTCAGGTTCCCTCCACAAGTTCATCGGATTTCAGACTTCAGCTCCAGCTGTTCCACGCAATCGGGAGTACAGTAACCACGTGACAGAGGGGAAATGGGGAGGCTCACGAACATGATTTTACCTGCCCATGTCACAAGGGGGCTGGCTGCAGATCCCAGGCTATTCTTGGCTCACGGCTCTACCAGTGAGAAGCCTGGGGGAGGGGCCACCCACCCAGCTGCACCTTAGTCAGAGAACCACTGGCCCCAACACACAGAATAGTAGCTGATTCAATCCCTCCTCCAACTTACAACACACATAGCTTCCCACACTTAACCCCAGCCCCACCCCATAGCCATCTTCAACTCACATATAAGGGACTGAGCTCCGAGAAGGTAAGAAACCTTCTCAAGGTGTCCCAGCAAAGAAATGGAAGAATGAGACCTAGAAACAGGGCTACCCAAGCCTGTGGTCTAACCATTGGACAGCACTGCCTTTCTCCACTATGGAGTTCAGAGACCATAAGCTGCAGCTGTGGATCCTCTGCTCCGATTCAAAATCAGGTTATAAAACAAGGTAGAGAGGCCAGAGCTCAAGCGCTGCCCTGAGATCACGAACAATGGAGAGCTGGGGGCTCATGGTAGAAAAGGAGTGGAATCTTGATACCCAAACAGCCAACGTCTCATGACCTGAGGAACACAGACCTGCAGCCACAAAGAGGCACTGTCTGCCAGCCAATAGAGCCCATATTTAGTCACTTCCTATCTGTGACCAGTACCTTCTGCTGCACAGAACCACCAGATCAGTTGTAGGACAACAGCCCCCCCATTGGGCGGGCCCTGCTTCCCAGTGTGAAGCAGGGGTTTATCATCCACCTTTCACCATCATGGCCGATGACGCTATCATGGCCGCCATCTCCGAGGACCCACAACAAGCCCTAGAATGGGCCTTGGGTGTTTCCTGTCTATAGTTTAGAAAGGAAGTGTTGGGAAGCGTGACACACAGCCTTGGGGACACACAGATTGTGGTGTGGGCCTGGGTATCCATCCTGACGTGGGGGGGGTGTGTGCTGTGCTTGGGAGTAAGGGTCTCAGGAGACCTCCCAGCTTCGGTCCAGGAGGTTAAAACAATGCTGGATGTTGGATACTGCCGCCCCTCAGGGTTAGAGATGCCAACCAGAAAGATGGTCTGCCATCTGGATAAACCTTTCTCCCCTTAAGTTAATTTGTGAGTACTTGGACACAGCCATGTGAAACTAACATAGGAAATTAATACAGGAGTGGGGTTGCTGAGAGTAGACCAGACCATGGGGTTCATAAGCCTCTGGAACTGGTTCTGGGAGGAATTCGGAATAGTTTTGACCCCTAGACTAGTAAAGTCCCAGGATGCTGTAAGTAGAACTTAGTGGGTGATTCTGTTGATCCCTCAGAAGACCAGAATGCTGAGGGGGTAGACTGTGAGGAATGTGTCCTTGAGGTTTCAGGAGGAAATGTATTGGATCAGAAGCCATGCATGTTACATTGTGCTAAAGGACCTGCCTAGCACTGTGCCCCAAAGATTTTACATGGGGCTGAGTTTAAAGATGAAAAATTTATTTGGTAGAGAAAAAGTCAAGCCTGGGACTGTGACTTTGATATGGTTATTACTGGTTAGTTCTAGCCAAGTTTATAGTCAGAATTAGGAGCAAAAACTAGAACAGAAATATTTTGGTAAAGTACAATTTGGTCAGAGAAGAAACATATTAAAGTTATGAGCAGTAGGGCATGATTATTAAAGACACTATTAGGTCCAAGTACAGTTGTGTGCAGTGGGGGCTGGGGCTGGAGGAGCTAGTCTAGGCTACCATAGAGACAATGCAAAAAAAAAAAAATAAGACAAAAATTTTTGCACAGGGACAGGAAAAATGATGCCTTGAGGGTATTGTCCCCATTGCAGGCTGAGGGGACAAGGATAAAATGTATAAGCTTGTCTAAAAGGTTTTCGTTTGAAAAGAACCCCAGTGGGGCACTCAGCTTCTTTCTTCTGGGCTCGCTTTCCTGTGCCCACTGCCTCCCCTGGCCAGGCATTCAGAAGCTGCTTCCACTATGGTCCCAGGTCAGCTTCTGCTCAAGCTGGCAATAGACCTCTGTTTCTGCCAACAGGTGTAGTGAGGAGAGCAAGCAGGCCTGCTCTTCGTCCCACCCGGTTCCCGCATGGTTAGCTTTACACCCGAAAAAAACAACACACAAATTGTATTCATTTAAATACTGCCTGGCCCATTAGTTTCAGCCTCTTATTGGCTAACTCTCATAACTTGCTTAACCCATTTCTATTAATGTGTGTAGCACCACAAGGTGGTGGCTTACCGGGGAAAGATTCAGCATGTCAGACCTGGCGGCTGGATCCATGGCGTCTGACCAGAGAGGAGAGGCATGGTGATTGCCTCACTTCCTCCCAGCATTCTGTTCTGTTTACTCCGCCTACCTAATTTTCTGTCCTATCAAAGGGCTGAGGCAGTTTCTTTATTAACCAATGAAATCAACTCAAAACAGAAGACCCTCCCACATCAAACAGGCGATGTGCAAAAGCTGCTGAGTCATGGAAGCTTCCACACAGACTTCAAAGGACGGCCAAGGGATACAGGCCACGTACACAAGATCAGAATCTCTGAGGGAATCACCCTATGAGGAATTTGCATGGAGCTACGAGAAAGGAATCAACAATATGATGGTGATCCTAGGAAGTAGGAGACGCCAGGAGCGTGGACCGTCTCAGGAAAACCTGAGGCCAAGCCAGGAGCGTGGACCGTCTCAGGAAAACCTGAGGCCAAGCCAGGAGTGTGGACCATCTCAGGAAAACCTGAGGCCACAGCTGAAAGCAGAGGGAAGGAGAATCCACGTGGGCCACAAACATGGATTTACATGCGAACATGTAAGGCTATAGGGATAAGACTGGCTGAGGCCATAGGAATTCACACCATGCCACCACCATGCTGTCCCTGCTGGGTTTCAAACTCACTTTAGTCCCATTCCTGATTTCTGTGTCCCCCCCCCCACTGCTTGCTTTTGTAATGTGAATATTTACTCTGTGCCGCTGGATATTGGAAGTGTGGAGCTTTCTTTTACCCTGCATAGGGTCTCATCCCAAAGAGATGGCCTTGAATTCAAGAGGAGGCTTTGGACTTCTGAGCAATGTTCAAAGCATTAAGACTGAGGGAAATCTTAGAGGTGGACAGGAGGAATTTTGAGTTATAAGATGGTGAGGAGCTGTTAAGGAGGCAACGGTGGAACATTACGGTTTTAGATGTGTTTGGGGGTCAAGCTGACGAGGGTGGACTTGCAATGGTTAATCTTGAATGTGAACTTGATCAGACTGAGAGGTGTTGAGGGGATGAGATGCAGGGAGTTTGCAGAAAGGGTAAGCTAAGGGGGAACGAAAGAGATAAGACTTACCCATGTAGGTGCTCACTCTCCCCCCACCCCATCTCCCCCTTCGGCCCCTCCCCCACCTCCCTCTTCGGGTCACCCTCCTCCCTTATCATCCTTCCTCTCCCTGCTTCCTGGCCATCATGATGTGAGCCGCTGTGCTCCGCCACACCATCTGCCAGACCTTAAATCTTTCTTTCCCCTATGTTGTTTTGCTGGCTACCTGGTTTTCAATGTAAAACTGGTTGACACAGGCACCTCATCATGAGTCACACATGTGGATCAGCTATAATGAGTCTCTCCCACCAGTCCTTGAATCCTAGAGGACAGTTGTATTATGGGATGGACATGAGCCAACTCGTCACGGGCTGTGATGGGAGCTCACACACGGCACAGCACACAGCCAGACACACTGTTCATGCTGGGTGCCCCCGAGTGGATGATGAGAATGTGCACCGAGGGCTGGGGAAGTAGACAGACGATGGGCAGGTGGAGAGAAGAGCCTCGAAACCAGCAGATCTCAGGCTGAGGTGTAGCACTGAGCTCTGGCGTGTGGGCAACTAAGAATACAGCAGGGCAGGAGGAGATCAGGGATTGAGGACCTGAGCAAGCAGCCCACCCCCTCCCCAATCCACCTCCAGCTGACACCCTCCAGGACCCATCTCCGAACTCCAGAAGGAACCAGGACCCGCTTCCTCCCAGACCCCCTCCTGCCATACAGATGTGGGTCTGCACCGCCCCCCACCCTGTCCTCTCCCACTCCTCTGCTGACAGCCAGCACCTCTCTCTTCCCCGGACTCTGAAAGATGAGGCTGTGAGCTCTGTCATTTTTCTTTGAAAAATTGTGAAGAACCAAATGCTTATCATTCTGCCAGCCACGATTCTCCGTGGAATATTTTGTAAAGGACAGAGGATAAGGAGCCAAGAGAGGAATTGGGGAGCGGGATGTGGAGTGCTGGGGACATGCGGCCTTCTGGATGTCAGCCCCCCAGTGTGGTGGGAGACCAGATTAAGGCTGGCTGCTATCAGAGTCAGAGCTGTGTGCTTCCCTCTGACAGTTGGCTTCAAGGGTTTGACAGCCTCATTTTCTAAGCGGATGTAGTGAAGGAGTGAAATCAAACCAGGGCTACGAGAACTCAGCCAGCCCCTTGACTGAGCTGAGCTGCAATCAGACTCTGATGTTTAGAAAACTACAGAGCCCTCCTCATCCCACAGATGTATCACACATTTGTGGGGTCTGGGAAAGGTAAGTGGGGTGTTGGCCAGCAGAGGGAGGCCAAGGTGGAGGAAGCCTGGGCCCCTGCTCCATTGACCTCTTACCCCTGGAGTCCCCAAGGGAAGGTGACCATGCAGAGTCCTGAGGTCTGTCCAGCTTCCTACCCTATGTGTCCCCACCACCCATCTCTGAGACACAGGGGACATCTGTGGCTGCAGAATGCCCTCAGCTCCAGTCCTGCCTCTCTGACCACATCTTATCCTTCTCTTCAGACAGCCACGACTTCCCAGCACCAGCCTAATAAAGTTCAAATTGAGGTCTGCTGTGCTATGGCCACGCCTACCATCCCTGCTCCGCCTCCCTCCACTGTGCCCCTCAGTCCTCAGGCTTCAGGGCCAGCCCGACAACCACAGCTCTCTCAGACAGCCCTGCTCTTCCTTCCACCCACTCCCCTGGAATGTCACCCCAGGCCCTGGAATTCAGGTTCCCCCTCCCTCACCACCCCCCACCCCAGCTCAGTCAGCCTTCACCTTCTCCCCAAGCACCTTGAGCCCTTTGGTGCCACTTGGCTTTCCCTAATCCTGTCCCTGTAAACACAGCAGAGCCGTCCTACAGAGCTAGCCCCAGTCTCTCCAGCAGACCACCAGCTGTTTCAGGTAGCTGGTGTGTTTGTTCTCTGATGCCTCCTGTGGTGTGCACACACAGAGACTCCTATGAGATCAGACGAGAGACGAGAGGGCGGGATGGAGGAAAGACTGTCACCGGGTGTGCCAAGCACCCAGTTGAGCCTTTTCTAGATACCATTTCATCTAAGACTCCAGCAAACTGCAGATAGGGAAACTGAGGCCCTGGGAACCTGGGTCTCCTGCCTCATGTTACCAGAGAAGAAGCTGAGGTCCCACAGAAGCCTCCTTGCTTCCCTCTGTTTCTCCATCCCTTTCAAGCTATGCCCACACATGCTCAGAACGTGCCTGCTCAACCCATCACTAGGGACTGCTAGGACCAGAGAAGAGCACAGTATAGCCACAAACAGCATGAAGGACCCACCCTAGGGTGCATTCCCAGGGAAGCCTCTGTACCTGCAGGAGGCCCATCCAGCCCTAACTCTCTTTCATCCCAGGAGATACCCCCGGATACCCTCAAAGGCTGACCGTTTGCTGGTCCTGAGGATGAGGCTTACCACCAAAGTGTCAGGCTGTGCAGTGAGGGGCACATGTATCTCTGGTGATCAAAAGCTGATCCCATTCAGATTCCAGAGTCAGGGGAGAGAGCGCCGAGCTCAGAACTTTTTCCCTCAGGAGAAGGAAGGCAGTGACAGAAGAAGAATCTTCCTCTCAGAAGGAGAGAAATCTGCTTGCTTATTCTTGTTGCATTTTGTTCGAATGTGCCTGTGGACCCAGCTGCCTGCAAGCCTCAGATTATGGGACAGAAAACCCAACAAGAGGCAAGAGAATGAAAACTGTCCTTAAATGGGAAGCACTGAGAGAGAAACAGAGCCAAGCTTGGTACAAAAGGGGCCCGCTGGCACCGAGGCAGGCCCAGTACTGATGCCAGGCTCCAGCCATGCTGCGGTCCAGCACATGCTGCCTGCCAGCCCAGCTGCCCTGGAGGCCCGGGTCCAGGGAGGGTTCTAGACCAGATCCAGGACTCCACTGTGACCCAAGAGTCATCCACTTGTGCAGCAAGAGGCACTCAGGGAAACTGAGGCGGTAGAAGTGAGGGGGAAGGAGGCTGCAGAATGGAGGAGACCCAGGCATCCTGCAGCCTGGCAGGTGCAACGGACAAAGAAGTCAATGAACACCTGAGCCTCTCCTTCCAGAACCTTTTCCCACCCTCCCCCGGATCCCTGCTCCTACAGCTTCTCTGGGAAGATTCGGGAAGACCTGTTCACTGCAGCTAACTGCATGTAGAGAAAGGGCCTTATAGGGAATGGGGCTTCTCGGAGGGGCCTCCAGTCAAGGCCAGGGAAGGGAAGGGGTCTCTACCCAGTACCCAGCTTGGGGTGTAAGTGTCAGCCTGTGTGTGTACTTGTGCGTTTGCATATGTGTGTGTATGCACATGGGTATCTTAGGCCTCAGAGCCTCGGAAATAATACACAGTGTGTGATAACTGGACACAACTTTCGGTACAAGAGCCTATGCCACAAGACCATAGAGCTGGCGCAGGCCCTAGGCTAGCTCTAAGAGGACACGTAAAGAGCACACCACACAACCACACACAACCACACGCTAATACATATCATACATACCAGATAGCACAACACACACAGCACAGAGCACCATCCAACACATGGCACACACATTACCCCATACCATGCACACACACACACACACACTCACACACACACTCACACACACACTACACTCTTACTGTAACAATGAGTTCTGGGGCGGAGATTGAATCTTGCTCCACCGAAGCCGCTCAGTCCCACCCAGCCCATGGTCAAGTCCTACAATCCCCACAGACAAATTGCTGAGTCTCTGGCTGCACAATGATCCCTGGAGAGATGGGACTCTGCCCTGGATAGAGTAAGGTGGGGCAAAGTGGTGCTGTGCCCGGGGGAAACACTTGGGAGAGGATGTCTGTGCATTGCTGTGGGTATTATCATGCTGCCCTGTTTCCTGGAGCCTGGAAGCTCATCCTCAGGGGCCCACACAGCTCCCAGGTACAATTCCTGCCTTCGGGGCCCAGCTTGGCCATTGGCTGTTTACCTTAAAAGTTATCTGAAGATTCCACAATGTTTGGCTGATCTCTGGAACTCAGGGGTGGGCTGGGAAGCCTGGCCTCCTATAGAGCCCTGTCCCTCCCTGTCAATCCCAAGCGTCTCAATCAGTCTTTTCATAGGCTCTGAGGACATAGCAGGGTGTGGGGAGACCCCCATAGTTGCAGATTGGGAACAGACAGTTCTGAATTTGAGTCTATGGGCTTTTTTTTTTTTTCCTGGAGATGGGGAACTTGGGAGAGTCCCATGCCCCCTATGAGCCTCCGTGTCTTTGCTTGTGACTCGGGAGATGAAGATTTCCCTCTGGGGAAATTTTGATAAGGTGGGTGCCGAACAGCACACATACCATTCAGTCTGCGTTTAGGGACATGGGACCTAGACAGGGACAAATGCCAGGCCATGAGCTGTGATGCACAGAGTCGTCTACAGAATTCTGGGCACTGGCCTCTGGCCCTCTAAGCCCCAGGCTGCTCCTGTGCGCAGTGGGAATGAGCTGTCCTGCATCAGTCCTGTGAGGGCAGGGCTCATCTCTCTGGATGCTTTTCACTGGGGAGATGTCACCTAGGCAGAAGCTGGGGACCTCCCCTGACCTCAGGGTCATGGACCAGGGATCCTAGGTCCCTTACACGCTTGCACCTCAGCTGGGAGACAAAGCAAGTCCGTGGCTGTGCTGCGAAGAGAGAGTCACAGCACTACACCTGGATCCTGTCCCTGCAGCTCCTCCCACTTCCCTTCCATTCAGTAGAGGGGTAGTGGGGAGGATGCAGAGCTCTGGCATGGCTGAGGGATTTCCTTATGCTGGTCTCGATGCCTCAGAACAACCCTTCAGGGAGATACCATCAGCCCTCCTTGACAGGTAAGGAAACTGAGGCACACAAGGAAAATACCATACCCAGAGTCAACTAGGAAACAGCGGGAGGTGGGATTTGACACTAGGAATCCTGAACCCTAGACTCTGTTCCTTGGGTAGCTCTGGGGAATCCCTTAAAGTCATACAAACCGCAGCACCATCACCCACTATGGGAAAAAGAAAAGAAACTTGGCAAGCCAAACGAAGCTCTGCAATCCATCATATGCATTCTTCTGGGGCCAGTGCTGTCTTGGGAAGGACCTGAGGTCAGAGTCCTGGACCTGTGGGGCCTGGGTTGAGCAGGACAGATCTCCTGGGGCAAGTGGACCTGGAAATTAGAGTAGAAAGGGTTAATTTTAGCCTGGGAGCTGGGAAACATGCCAGGGAAGCCCTGTGAGGGTCCATCCCAGGGTTCACTGGAAATACAAGCGGATCCTCAGAGCAACGGTTCTCAACCCCATGGGTCAGGAGGATCCCTTTGGGGTCAATCAGGCCTTTCACTGGGGTCTCCTAAAACCATCAGGAAACACAGAGATTTACATTACGATTCATGACAGTAACAAAATTATAGTCATGAAGTAGCGCTGAAAATAATGTTGTGATGGGGGAGGGGTCACCACAACATGAGGAACTGTATTTAAGGGTGACGGCGTTGGGAAGGCTGAGAGCCACTGCTCCAGAGTCAGTCATGTGACTAAAATGTGCAGCCAGGAAGCCTGTCTGTCATCACCTCAGCTGGCCCCTGCGTCCCTTGTTAAGAAGTCGTGAGCTTCTCACAGTTCACTGTTACTGTGTTATTTCCTCAGCGTCTGGGTCCCTGTAATCAGGGGTGAGCTGTGGAGACTTCTCCGCAGTTCACTGGGGTCTATCGACCCATCCGCCCTCACTACTTAGCTGGTCATTCTGTCCGTGGACGTCCATCGATTTCCACACGGACCTTTCTCCCCACATGCTGTGTGCTGAAGAGTCCTGCTCCACAGGAATGAAGACCAGGTTAGCGATCTCCATCCTGGCATCTAAGAAAACGGCATCGGTCCCACTTCAGAGACATCTGTGTACCTGCCTTTGGTCCTCCCTGGGGATGCCTGTGCGCATCCTCCAGCGCTCACCAAGGGCACATGAACTGGCCTGTGAGAAGCCTTCCCAGCACACACAACAGCAGCTTTGCAGACACTATTCCACCCTGCACAGGCAACAAGCCCCCATGCCTGCTATCCGACTCTCCCTTCTCTCACACGACATCATTGTCAGCCAGCATTTGTTGAGCATCAGCTCTCTGCCAGATGCTGGGCCAAGCACAGTCTGCTCAGAATGTACTGGTCAGTCATATTTCTCCCTTCCTGACCCTTCCATGGCTTCTCTTTGACCCATGATCTCATGCAGTGTCCTCTCCATGACCACAGACCAGTGTGAGATATCCTTTGTCCACCTCTGCCCATTCTCCATCCCCCGTTCCTCAGCTCTCTTCTGCTTTTCCCTTTGATCTTACCAAGATCCTTCCTGCTTCAGAGTTTTGCATGTACAGTTCCATAGAACTAAAACACCTTCAGCTGTGGGACAATGGTCTGTACCCTGTCATTGTATTTTAATAAAATGCTGATTGGCCAGTAGCCAGGGAGGAAGTAGAGGCTGGGCAACCAGGCAGGAAGTATAGGGGGGTGATGAGAACAGAAGAATTCTGGGAAGAGGAAAGGTAAGTCTGCAGTCGTCATCCAGATACAGAGGAAGCAAGATGTGACTGACTTGCCGAAAAAGGTACCACAGACAAGAATTATGGACTAATATAAGTTAATATTAATAATATAAGTTAATAAGAAACCTGAGCTAATAGGCCAACCAGTTTATGATTAATATAGACCTCTGTGTATTTTTGCGGGGGGGGACTGAATGACTATGGGACCTGGTGGGACAGAAACCTTGGTCAACAACCTTCTTCCACTTAGTGGGTCCCTCTCTTTGAGATTTCTACTTAAACGTGAGTCCCCCAACTCCACCCACTCACACCCTCCTCAGATGTCCTCCCCTGTTCTGGTTGGAACCTGTACCCCACAGAGACTCCTGTTCTGGATAACTGTTCCCCAGGTGGGGGTCCTGTTCTAGGGACTGTGAAGCCTTTAGGAGGGTGGGAGTCCCTAAAGCAGGACTTTGATGGCTACGGGTACAGCTTCAAGCTCTAGGTACTCTCTGCTTCCTAGGCCACCCAGATGTAATGGGTACTCAGCTGAGCACCGGGCACATGCTCCCCCGTTGTCACGCTCCCACTATGTGCTCCCCTGTTGCCACGCTCCCACTATGTGCTCCCCACTGCCAAGCACCCACTATGTGCTCCCCCATTGCCATGCTCCCACTATGTGCTCCCCACTGCCAAGCACCCACTATGTGCTCCCCACTGCCAAGCACCCAACACATGCTCCCCACTGACAAGTACCCAGCATGTGCTCCCCACTACCAACCAGCACCAAGTCCTGCAGGGAGCTCCAGGAACGAGGTTTTCTATGCTGGGTACATTCTGAGTGTCGCAGCTGCCTTTGAGTCCTCCTTGTCACCCCTCACTAGTGCTCTGTAAATCAACCCAAAAAACTCATTGGTTCTTCAGGTTGGATTACGATGGAATCCCACTTTGACCTGTCACTGGTGCCCAATCTGGGGAGAACAGATGTTTGATTGCACACTCCCCCCCACCAGAAAAGGTTGACACAGCACTGACAGAGAGAGAGTTCCCAAACAAGGAACACAAGTGGCCAGTAAATATGTTTAAAAGTGTTAAATGTCAAGAGCGTTCAAATGAAAACTGCATTGAGCTCCCACCTTAACCCTGTCAGAATGGTTATCAAGAAATGGAGGACAGCAAACGCTGGCAAGGGTGTGGGGAAAGAGGAATCCACGGGGCTGAAGAGAGGTGAGAGGGTACAGCGCATGAGGACCTGAGTTTGGCTCCCCAGCATGTACACAGAAACTGGGCACAGCAGGGATGGAGAGACAGCTCAGTGGTTGCTGTCCTTGCAGAGACCCCAGGTCTGGTTCCCAGCACCCACAATAGGTGGTCCAGAGGATCTGATGCCCTCTTCCGGTTTCCACAGGCACTCGCCTGTATGCGGTACACATGCATACACCTAGGTCCACATGTACACATAAGAAATAACATAATCTATAAAGGAAAAAATCGGGTACTTGGGTACAGCAGCACATCCTTGTATGTGACCCCAGAGCTGGGGACGGGGAGCAGAGACAAGAGGTGGTGTGAGCTTCAGGTTCAGGAAGAGAAGTTAGCAGACACACACCATAAAAGAAAAAAAAAAGATTGAAGGTGAAGAGTGATAGAGGGAGACACACGACATCAACATTTGGTCTCTGAGCACACATATGCACTCACACACATGCGCACATACACAGACATACACACGGGGGGAGCCTTAGTCATTTTGTGTGAGTGTAAACTCCCACCCAGAGGAGCCCTTATTCGCCGTTGGTGGAATAAACTAGGGCAGACATTGAAACAGGTATGGAAATCTCTCAGAAAGCAGAAGGTAAACCTATCATGTGACCCACTTCTGGGCGTATGCCCGAAGTTCACTATATCCTGCAGCGGACGCTTGCCCGTTTGTTTATGGCTTCCCCAGCCACGGTAGCAAAGGCATGGAATCGGTCTAGATGTCCGTCAGCAGACGAATGGGCAGTGAAGGTGTGGCGCATGCGCACAAAGGAATTGTAGTCGGAAAGTTTCCGGAAAGTGGCGCGATGTGGAAAACATCATGTGGAGTGAGACATCCCAGACTCAGAGAGACGAACTCAGCATGTCCTCTTTCGCATGCGGATCTCGGGTTCTAACTTTTATCCGTGCATTCCTTTATGGGAGGAAGTAGATAGAGGCGCTGAGAGGGTCCCACGGGAGAGAAAAAACGAGGCTTCAAGGAAGAATAGTAAACATGAAATATGAACGAGAGGCGGGAAGAGCTGTGGAAGGTACAGGTGACGGTAGGGGATGGAAGGCTAAGGGACAGGAGAAGGGGAGAGAGTCCACTAGAACCAAGAAGCTGTGGAAATGCCGCAGAGACCCACTCTGCTTTGTGTGAACTGAGATGGAAGTTCCTGGGGGGAGCCGGAGGGGGAGCTGGAGGGGGTTAGGAAGACAAACACCTGAGGCTCCCCTGACTGCTGCCTGGGGTGGAGCGAGCTGATGTAAGAAAGCCACCCTGGGAGCCGTAGTCACAAAACACCTCACAGTGCATGATCTAAGAACAAGAGGAACCCTGAACACATGGCTCTGGAGGTCAGGCAGCACTGATGTCCAGAGGGGCATGATCTTCAGGGGACACTGTCCCGCTATGTCCTCATAGGGCAGAAGAGGGTATAGCCCCCACCCTTTGCAAGCTAAATGTCAGCACGAGTGAGGTGCACACAGTGAGGTGAAGCCAGCATTCGGCAGCCACAGCATGAAATGTGGGGTTCACTTCCATCTTTCAGGGGTCTGCAGACTGGTGACCAGGGTGGCCCAGCCTTAGTCAGGCCCTGAAATCAGACCAAATGACCAGGAAAGGGGGACACGGGGAACAGGATGTGGGATGGAGGGAGCCCTACTGTCCTGGGATAGAGCAAGGATGTGGAAGAGCATGGTCTCCGCTTCCCAGATGAGGAAACTGAGACTGAACAGTGATAAGCTTGGACCGCTGTGCTCTGAGGCCCTGCTCTAACCACTGGGTCACGGAACATTGCCCACAGACCCAGGTCAGAGCATCAACTGGGCTCAGAGTCCCCGCATAGGCCGGTGTTCTAACCAAACACCTAGCTGTGTGGGCACGTTCAGGGTGTGTAGGCAGAAGTGCGGGCCCATCTGGAAGTTTCCAGTCCACACAGCCAAAGCCAGTGCCAGTAAATTACTCTAGATAATGAGTGTGTTTGCTCAGGAAATCGAGGAGGCAGAGACAGTTGCCAGAGTCATTAAACACGAGGGTGGACGTGCCAGGCCTTGCAATGCCGCCAAGCTGCTCATTAGCGCAACCCCTCCCCTAGGCTGTGTCTGTGGAGCTGAGCAACTGGGTGACAGGAAATCAAAGCAACACCAGAAAGGAGTGCGGCCCGAGAAACCACCTGCTGTACCTATGAGTTCACAGATAAGAAAATCAAGGTCCAGAGAAGGCGACAGGCCTGCCCAAGAACACACAGCAAGGGAGAGACTGAGATAGGTTAGAACATCTTCAACTCATCTTAGTACAGATGAGATATCATGAGAGGAGGGCAGATCTGTCAGGTTAGAAAGGGGGAAACTGAGGCTCAGATGGGTAGGTAACTTGCCCAAGGACTCCCAGTAGGGTTAGCCATGAATATAGCATTGAGCACAGGACCTTTTGTCTGTGTTCTCCCGCCTTTATCTCCTCAGCTTTTGGATCAAATTCAATATGAGAGATGCAGGGGTGGGGGAGAGGAAGTGCCCGGGGGGGGGGGGGGGGGGGGGGGGGGGGGGGGGGGGGGGGGGGGGGGGGGGAAGGGAGGTACTCTGGGTAAGGAAAAGGATGAGTAGGACCCAGAGTGAGCCCCTGCCTCAGGCCTCTCAGCCCATCCTGTATCTGACAAGTGATGAAGCCCCCCCCCCCCACTCACAGCTCCTGCCTTCTGGGGAGACACCAAGGACTGCAGGTGAACAGCAGGAGGTGGGCTTGGCCCTGGGTGCCCCCCATCATCCATCCAGCTAAGCCCACCGCATTCCACAAACCGATCCCACTAGCAGCTCCTCCAGCTCAGACCTGGGGTGCACCAACGGGTCCCTGGAGAGAAAGAGAAACAAGGAGAGCTTGGCCAGGGTGTTGGTCGCCTCTCTCCCAGGGGCATCAGCAGGAACTGTCACCTACTGGTGGATCTGTGGGAAGGTCCACCTTCTATGCCCGTCTCTCTCCCTGAGAAGGCGGGCCCTCTGCACACCTGTCTCTTCAGGTTCTGTCAGCTTCTCACTGCCCTCATCCTCTCCGGTTGTCAGAAGCAATGAGCCTCTGCCGCCCACCCTGGCACCTCCCCTACGATAGCCTCTTCTTAGGGTCCTCCCCTTTTATCTTAATCACGGTCTAAAAAGTCATCTAAGGATGTTAAGCTACTTAAGAAAGCAATTGAAGTCCATGACAAACGCAGCTTATAGGAGAAAGGGTTTGTTGTGGCTCACAGTTCAAGGTCAGAGTTTGAGACCATGGTCCTTTATAGAAGGGAAGTTGAGGAAGCTGGGGCAGCTGGTCACATTGCAGCCACCGTCACGAAGCAGAGTGTGGAAATGCTGGTGCTAAGTTCCCTTTCTCCTCTTCACACTGTCCAGGATCCCAGCCCAGGGGAGTAATGAAGATAATCCCCTCAGGCATGCCCAGGGGCCTGGCTAGGGCTTTTCAAGCTGAAAATTGAGATTAACCATCATACTTTGGCAATCCCCATAGCTCTTCACAGTTCCTAGGCTTCTTTCTTAAGGAGATACACAGAGCTAACTGGGCAGACGGCAGGCAGGATTTGACCTGTGAGTGGAATGACAGGGACAGAGTCACGGGCTCTCCTCGTGCCTGCTCTGCATTCTGGGATACCTGTTCCAAGCTCAGATACCCAGAGCAGCAACGTCCTCCACACCCACCTCTCTGTGACACTGTCCCCACACCTTCAATGGCCCACACTGTCCGAGTCCCACCTCATCCCATTCCACGGCCTTCCCGGAGACTGACAGATGGCCATGGATGTAGATCCCACAGTTCCACAGCTCATCAAACTGGCTCAAGAACATGCCTGACCCAACTGGTCATACTTCCGGGGTCACTCTGCTCAGACCATCAGGATGAACTGTGGACTCACAAAAAGTTCCTTGGCCCAGACTTTGTGGCTGAGAATTGGAAAAAAGGTACCGGAAGGCTAGAGAGCTGGAAAGCGTGGCATAACAGTCAGGGAACACTGGCAGGGCTTGGCCCGAGCAGGATGGGCACTGAGAAACTGAAAAGGCTTGGCAATGAAGTGTAGGCACCACCACCCAGTTCCTAAGGGCCAAGAATTCGAGTTGGCACCTTAGCCCACATGGTCAGGACCTACCTCAGGCCTTCCCAGGCCCTGTTGTTGTAAAAACAGCAGCTGCAAGAAGGCATAGAGCCCCCGTCCATCAGCCACCCACACCACAGACCCAGCCAAGGAGACCAGGCCACAGATGGAATGAAAATGAGGCACAGATGGTCCCGAGACTGGGACTTAATCTCACAGAGGAGAGGCTGGGGCCTGGGTCCAAACCCAGACCCTGTCATGCTCCCAGTACGCAGGTCCAGGCAAATTCCTGGTCTCTTTGAGCCTGGAGTTCCTCACTTGTGCAAAGAAATTTGACAAGATAAATCCCAGGAACCATGAGAGTAGGTGGTATAGCTCAAAGATTGAGCCCCAAGGCTAGAAAGAAGCCTCATGCCCCAGCCTAGCACCCAATCTTCGCTCACGAGGAAGCAGGCACTTCAGAGGACTGATCAGGTACTGGAAACAGTAGATTGAATCCCATGTGATCACTGATGGGAGCTGTGGAAAGCATCAGAGCCCTGATCAGCAGGTGTGCTGACAGGTGTCCCAGCAGGATTTCCAGGCAACCCTACCCTTGGGACTGTCAATCCCTTTGTTGACTGTTGACCAAAACCTCTGGTCAGGAGGACAGTCCCTCACCCAGCCTGTCCACCACACTCACGTGGGAAATGGACTTTGATGTTAGGGGATGCTGTGAAAGCCAAGCACCCACGGTTCTCAGAAATCCCCCACCCTTTGTCTTGAACACAGCAGAACAAGGCAGGCCAGGTGTTTGGGCCCCTCTTGGGCTGTCTGATGGCGCCATATCTGATCAGGTCCCTGGACAATGGCCAACCGCCATGTTCCTTTGGAGTCTGGAGCTCTGAAAAGCCCTCAGTGCAGCATAGCAGGTCATTGAGCAGCCACATGTAGGCTGTGCTCACAGGCGAGTGACCCATGAGACGGACAACCTCAGTGCCGGGATCATCATTGGATGGTCACTGCCCACCTGCCCCTGAGACCCAATGGAGTGCAAGCTTGGGTTCTCTCTGAAGGCACAAAAATGACAGTGGCACCTGCCAGCAGGGACTTCCTGCCTCTAGCAGGAGAGGACCTACCCTCCTTGGTGTCTGCTACAATGTGTGCTGCTTCCTAGGTGTGGAGGTTTGAACAGGTATGACCCCCCTAGACTTATGTGTTTGAATGCTTGGCCCACAGAGAGTGGCACTATTAGGAGGTGCAGCCTTGTTGGAGTAGGTGTGTAATGTGGGATGTCCTGCTGTATGCTGTGAATATATGTTGCTTTTATCGGTTAATGAATAAAGCTGCTTTGGCCTGTGGCAGGGCAGAATATAGCTAAGCAGAAAATCCAAGCAGAGATAGAGGGAGAAAGAAGGCAGAGTTGGGGGAGATGCCAGCAGTCAGATGCCAGAGCATTTCCAGTAAGCCATGGGCGATACACAGATTAATAGAAATATTAATTAAATTTAATAGAACTTAAATTAATAGATTAAGTTGTAAGAGCTAGTTAATAATAATCCCAAGCTAATAGGCCAAACTGTTGGTCATTAATATTAAGCTACTGAGTGGTTATTTTTAAAGTAGCTATGGCTCTGTTTACAGGTGTGGCCTTGCTGGAGGAAGTGTGTCACTGTGGGGGTGGGCTTTGAGCTCTCATATGCTCAAGCTATACTCAGTGTGGCACACAGTTCACTTCCTGCCTGCAGATCAAGATGTAGAACTCTCAGCTCCTTCTCTAGCATCATGTCTGCTGCCCCCCACCATGCTTCCTGTTATAATGATAATGGGCAAAATCTCTGAAAGTGTAAGCCAGCCCCAATTAAGTGTTTTCCTTCCTTTGTAAGAGTTGCAGTGATCATGGTGTCTCTTCACAGCTATACAGCCCTAAGGCACTAGGGATGAGGAACACTCAGGCCTGATTTCTCTGCCGTCCCACAGGCATTGCTTGTGAAGCGTTCTGAGTCTGCCCACAGGATTAGGGGTAGGGAATGGGTGTTGTATATGGAATAGGCTTTCTTGTTCTGATGACTTAAGTCAGGTCTACTTTGGGCATCAGGAGCACAGGAGAGTCAAGTCCTGCCACCCTGACATTCCCCGTGGCTGAGAGGGGGCAAATGCTTTGGACACAGAAAAGCAGTGGGAACTGCACTCTAAGCCCCTCCAGGAATTCTCTCCACACCACCCTGCACCCCTGCTGCCTCTGTCTCCTTCCACATAGGGGCCTTGTTCTCTCCCAACACCCCAGAGACACAGAGAAGGTGGTCCCCAACAGCAGCTTTCTGCTCCAAGAGCCCCAAACCAAGGGTTTCTATTAGCTTCAGAAGCATCAAGGAAGAACTGTGATTGACTCATCTCTGAACCTATCCATGTGTCCCAGGATGTTAATTCAGTGCGCTAATTGGCCAAGCCTGGGCCTACTGGCTGGGGAAAGAGGGGTTAATGAACTAAGTTCCCAGAATCAAACAGCTTTAGGGAGTCGTCACAAGGGAGAAATACTGTCAATAAAGAGGAGTGGATGTCTTTAAAATGTGGTTTGTTTATGTGCATGTATCTGCATATGTGTGTGCAGGTGCCCACAGAGGCCAGTGGGGGGGCTTAAACACCACATAGCTGAAGGAGTGTGTGTGTGTGTGTGTGTGTGTGTGTGTGTGTGTGTGTGTGTGTATTGAGCTGCCTGATGTGGGTGTTGGGACCCAAACTTAAGCAGCAAGCTCTCTTGACAAATGAGATATCTTTCTAGCCTTGAGGGCTCTTTTTAATTTTATTTTTGTTTTCAAATGGGGGTGGTTGGAGGGTTGGAAGGAAGGGGGAGGGAGGATGGGAAAGAGAGAGAGAGAGAGAGAGAGAGAGAGAGAGAGAGAGAGAGAGAGAGAGAGAGAGAGAGAGAGAGAGAGAGAGAGAGAGAGAGAGCGCCTGGGTAAGGAGCCATTCTTTCCCACCTTGGCTCATGAGGACTTTATTATGTTGTGGGGTCCGCAACCCCTGTCTGTTCCACCTTCTGTGGCTACCGACAAGACCCAGCCCAGAAACTATCATTCCTACAGCGCTGCTTCTGGGAACAGGTTTGAGGAAACACTGGGGCACAGATGGAGATCCTATAGCAGGAGTTCCACAGAAAGATAAATGAAGTAGCCTAGGTCAGGCAGTGGTGGCACGGGCGCCTTTAATCCCAAACCTGGGAGGTGGAGGTAGGAGATGAGAAGTTCAAGGTCATCCTCAGCTACTTAGTGATTTTGAGGCCAGCCTGGGAAACAAAACTCGGGCTTAAAAATGGTTTTAAATATGTGTACTTTAAAAGAAGGGTACAAAACAATAGACATACGCAATGTTTGCCTTTAAACCAGCTCTCTGTGTGCATGTGTGTTTGTAGTAGAGTCTCTAAGGACCCACCAAATTGATAATTGTGTTCCAGGGAAGGAGCTCTAGCTTAGAGACGGCTGTGGAGCAGGAGAGACACACTCTCCTTCTACCTGAATAGCTGCATATTAAACTACCAATGCGGCTGCATGCAGCACGCGTGTCAGGAGAGACACACTCTCCTTCTACCTGAATAGCTGCATATTAAACTACCAATGCGGCTGCATGCAGCAGGCGTGTCATTAAAAATCACCCTGAATGAGCACGCGGATGGAGGACAGGCTTATCATAATAACACTGTTCTAGGGGGGAAAACAGCCTAAGTCACCGTCTGCAGAGAACTCCCTACATAAGCCATGGTGCCTATGGCAACAGAGGCCCAGATAACCAGTGGAAGAGAGAAGAGAGTGGGGAGAGCAAGTGAGAAATTTGAAATCAGAGGTGAGTGCATGATCCCATGTTTGTACAAGGAAGAGAATTTGGAATACAAATGAAAATGAAGACCCTACTGCAGAGTGTGAACTTGGGGGGGTCACAGAATTAGGTTTGAATCTCTGTTCCTAATAGGGTGGCATCAGTGGCTCATTTCACAGCCCCGAGCTTCACTGCCCCGTCTTTAAAAAACAGCAGCGACAGTATCTACTCCTTGGGCTCCAGAGGATGGATTGCTCTAAGTTCGTGGAAGTTAATTTTCCAGTCATTGGCAGTGTCTCCTCTGGGAGAGGCTGGGGAGCCAAGCATATGCTGCCTGTCCTGTCTCTTTAAAGGCTCCGTCTAAGGTATGACTGAAACGCAATCCAATGAACATACTCCACGCATAAAACCGGGAAAGTCCTCACATAGGTCCACATCCACATGCCCTGACAGAAGCAACTTAAAGGACAAAAGTGTGTTTTTGCTCATAGTACCAGGGAAATGCAGGCCATCACATCAGGAAAAAGACAACAGCAGGAGCAGGAGGCAGAGAGAGAAGAGAAAGTGGGATATGAGGCCTCAGGGTCCACCCTCTGGGACATACTTCCTCCAGGAAGGCTCCACTCCACCGCAGACAGCCCCACCAGCCAGGAACTGGGTGTTCAAACATTCGAGTCTATGGAGGACATTTAATCCCACCAGGATAAGACCACTACCATAACTTTTGAGTCAAATCTGAAGCAAGCTTTATTAAATACTAGGCAGGCTAAAGGACACTGGCCAGGTCCACACCCAGAGTTCCCAGATAGCCCCCAGAGGGAGTGGCACTATTAGGAGGTCTGGCCTTGTTGGAATAGGTGTGGCCTTCTTGGAGGAAGTGTGTCACAAGGGGTGGGCTTTGAAGTTCCAGAAGCCCAAGCCAGGCCCAGCTTCACTCTCTCTTCCTGCTGTCTGCTGATCCAGATGTAGAACTCTCAGCTGTTTCTCCAACATGTCTGCCAGTGTGCCACCATGCTTTCCAACATGACAATAATAGACAAAACCTGTGAACCTATAAGCTATCCCCAATTAAATGTTTTCCTTTATAAGAGTTGCCGTGGTCGTGACATCTATTCACAGCAATCAAGGCTTAACTAAGACACCCTGAGTCCCTGACATTGGTCCCCAGCTCTGCCAGTACCCCACACACATGTCAAAAATGGGGGAAATAAGCAATGAGTTCAAAGTCAGCTCATTTGAGAGTCACGTGGTTCTGCTGCTGTCATTTTTGGCAAGGGAACAATGAACATATTTTCAGAGACTCCAGCCAGTATGGAGAGGACTCCCCCAGACCCCAATGGAAGGGATGGTGCAGGCTTTATCAACAGGGTATCCTTTGTGCACAGTAACCCCAAAACACAGCTACCATGTGGGCCTCAGCTGGTGGAACACAGACCAGTTCCTTACAAAAGAAAAGACCAATTTGCTCAGCTGCCAGGTAGCATCTGAGTCCACGCCCTGGGTACCTCCTATGTGTCCTGGGCAGGCTCCCGGGCACAATAATGAAGGAGCAGCCTTGTCCTTACCTGCAATCGTTGCCTTTTATGTAACCAGTGCTTCACATACCATTTTCTTAGACTCAGACCCTCATATGTAACATGATCAATAAAAATGCAGAGACAGTTATTGGGGTTCAACCTGAAGGTCAGAAAAATAAAACAGCCAGTCACTGGCTCTTGTCTCTACCTCAGTCTGAAATGGAAATACTGCCTTCAGGAATCCTCAGAATGAGAGTGTCTGAGACCTGTCTCTTCCCCTCTTATATTCCTCTCTAGTGCTGGGATTAAAGGCATGCACCACTGCCACCAGGTTTCTATGGCAACTAGTGTGGCTACTGGGATTAAAGATGTGTGACCACCGCCTGGTTTGTAAGGCTGACCAGGGCGGCTGTTTTATGCTCTGATCTTCAAGCAAGCTTTATTTATTAAAATACAAATGAAATAGCACTACAAAGGTAGGCTTCTGCAGAAGGGGAAACTGAGGCTCAGAGAAGAGCATCACTTGCCATCAGCTGCTATATGAAGGGCAGCAGTGGAGTGTAGGCTCAGACCTTTTGGCTCCCTAGCGCCCTACACTGCTCCTCTCCTCCTCAAGATCCACTCTGTGTGGCGCCAGGTGAGCTCTTAAGTCTCGTGCAATTAGCTAATCGCCCCTTCCCCGAGCGCGTGCTGTGTAGTTTCCCAGAGCTCATCAGCTCAAGAGCAGGGTTTCTGCTTTTTGCTTCCCAGATCTCTGTTTATCTGTAAAGCTGGCCTTTTCCACTGCTCATATTTCTCTGGCAACACCACTTCATATCCCTGAGACTCTGGTCTAATCACCTGAGGTAGAGGCCCTTGACCTTTGGGCAGGCCATGGGTTAGGGAAGGGACAGGCTCAGGCACATAGGGACATCTCCATAGGGCACCACTGCACTCAAGAGACCAGCAACTGAGCTGAGATGAAGTCAGGGAGGAAAACAGCAGAGAGAAGAACTTTTCCAGCTCCCTGTAAGGAGGCTGACGCCTAGAGTCCTTATCTGTCAAAGGGGACAGTAACCTGAATGTAGTGAGAGCAGAGGGCTGCATACCTGCCCAGCTCCCGCATGGCTAGCTTTATATCCAAAATAACAACACGGAAACTGTTTTCTTTTAAACACTGCTTGGCCCATTAGTTCTAGCCTCTTATTGGCTACATCTTGATTAACCCATTTCTAATAATCTGTGTAGCACCACGAGGTTGTGGCTTACCGGAAAGGATCTTAACCTGCGTCCATCTTGTAGAGGAGAGCTATATCGTCTGCCTCACTTCCCTTCTTCCCAGCATTCTGTTCTGTCTACTCCACCTACCTATGTTCTGAGCTATCAGGCCAAGCAGTTTCTTTATGAACCAATGAAAGTAACACATAGACAAATGACCGTCCTCCATCACCTGAAGGTCTGTCTGCTAAGTGGAGAGTGATGAAATGATAAAGAAGCGTGGAACCCACCATGAGCCTCCCCCTGGGAGGATAAAACACCACGGAGAAACATTTGGGGTCTTCTGCCAAAGATAAATATCTATATCTGAGTTATTAAAGAAAGGGGGAATACTTATATGCGGGTTTGGGTGGGGTGGAGTGATCTTCCTCTCCCTGGAATTCTGAGCAAGCACTGAACATTACAAAACACTTAAATTCAACATCCCTGTTAATATGTCTTTACTATAATCCCTGCTGTGGTGGTTTGGATGAGAATGTCCTACATAGGCTCAGCTGTTTGAAGCTTGGTCCCCAGTTGGTGGAGCTGTTTGGATAGGGTTAGGAGCTGTGGCTTTGCTGGAGAAAGTATGTAACTGGGTGCGGGGGTCTGAGCTTTGAAGTTTCAAAATCTCATGCCATTCCCAGTGTGCTTGCTTTCTCTCTCTCTTTCTCTCCCCCTCCCCTGCTTCCTGCGTGGTTGGAGATGTGAGCTCTAAGCTGTTCCTTTGCCATGTCTGCTGCCTCCTGCCAGAGTTGCCCACCATAATGAACTTTTATTCCCTTAGAACTATAAGCCCAAATAAATCTTTCCTAACATAAGTTGCCTTGGTCATGTTTTTATCACAGCGATAGAAAAATAACTAATGAAGGTTATTTTCCTGTAAGTAATCAAAAGTGTTAGTGAGTGTAACATGACTTGACTGACAGCTATCAGATTCTTTTTTAATGCCCTGACTGCCAGCAGAGAATGCTGTGGAATAATCCTTTGTACACCATGAAGATTTGTCACTGTGATTGATTTAATAAGGAAGCTGACTGGCCAATAGCTGAATAGGAGAAAGTTAAGCAGCAGAGCTAGACTAGGAGGGAGAATGCTGGGAAGAAGGGCAGGGTGAGGAGTCACCAGGGAGATAGAGAATGTGTTGGACACACAAAATGGGATAGAGGTAAAACCCTAAAAGTCTTGGGACAGCACATAGATAAACAGAAATGAGTTAAGTTGTAAGAGCTAGTTAGTAATAAGTCTGAGCTATTGGGTGAGCATTTATAATTTATATTAAGTCTCCAAGTCTGTTATTTGGGAATCAGCTGCTGGGATAGGAAAACGCCACCTACAAGAGAGCTACCAGTCAAACGTCAGCTGGACTACACTTACACCAGCACCAGGGGCTTTAAACTCTCTACAGATGCTGTGAGGAAGATGCACAACAGCCGTAGCTACTTGCTGCTCTTGCACAATTCCAGCTTCTAAAGAAACAGCCATGGTCACAGCTGCTTCAAATGGCTTGGGGTGAACCTACTGCAGCCATTTCCACCCAAGCTAAGGGGGAAGTATGCCCCTTGGTGCCCAGCAGAGGGACAACTGCCACTGCTCCAAAGAGGCAATGTCGCGCTTGGTCCAAAGCCATCCTTATTTGCATGGAAGTGGAATGCAGTTGGCACAGGCATCACTCATTGGGCTCTGTAGGTAGTCAGTTCTCACTCCCCATGTTGCCCCTACAGGCCCAGTGAAAGGCTTCTTCTCCAGTGGTCTTTTCTTGCCTGCCTATAGTAGAGCAGGCTGAGCTTACAGCAGAAAGATGGCAGTGGCGACAGGGAACAGATATCAGAAGTGGATAAGCCACAGAAGAAGCAGAGTCACGGAGAAGCCAGCCTCAATAGCAGTAGTGGTGGAGTCAACCACCAGCAGTCTGGACAGAAGCAGAGTCCTTAGCCGGGGTGACACTAGTGGCCTTGACACTGGCAGAGATAGAGCCATAGAACAGCAACAGAGCAAAGCTGAAGGTACTGAGAAAGAGTGCTGCCGCTGGCTGTGACAGCCAATCGCAGAGCAGTGCTTGCAGTCGCAGGAACAGCTGTGGCAGAACTGTCAACAGTGTCCTTAGAAACTGAAGGTCAGGTTCAGGAGCTGTATACTAGTCCCTGCCAAGGGCTAGGAACTCTCTGTTTCCTAAGCCAATGTGAAAACTGATACACTTGTCACTGTAAGACCAAAGGCCCCACAAGAACTATACTCTGGAAGGCACCACCGCTGCTACCCAACAGGTGTCGGTGCTGCTACTTGCTCCTGTCAAAAGCTGAGAGTTACAAAAGCCTTCAAGGACCACGCTGGAAAGGCATCTCCTTATCCACTGTGGTTTCTATCCAGGTAGACCAGAAGGCCCCCAGTCTGCCATTCACAGCAAAGTCCATAGAGGTTTAGGTTTTGGACATATGCTATATCCAAATGGGATCCTGTGATCTCCCCAAGACCTGATTTTTTTCTCTGCTTTTGGCTTTCAGTTTCTCTGATCTGGCTATATCTATAGAGTAGTAGAGTTAATATGGCTGTCTAGCAACAGACATGCTCTGGGAGTCAGTAGCATCCCTGGCGGACCCTGCCCAGTCCAGACCATCACTGTACTGTCTTCCCTACTCCTCATTACTTCATGCCTTCTGTTTTCCCTGGATCTGCTCTTCTTGCTGTAGTTCTGAAGGGCACAACTGTGGCCATTGGTTTGAGATCTTTTTTAATACAAATTTTCCTTCAAGTGCTACTATAGCGCCATCCCACAAACTCATCTTGGGTGCCTTCAGATTATATTTAATTTACATGACTGCATTGTTTCCCTTTATACATTTTTGACTCATCTGTAACTTGGAAATGCACTTTTAGTTCCCAAGCATTTGGTGACTTTTCCTATGAACTTGCTCATTTTACAACCTAATCCAGTTGTGGTCAGAACAGGTTTACTTTTGTTTTTATTTCTTTTGCAAAATCTAAATCCTTCTAAACCTCCTAAGACTCTTTTCTGGTCCAGAACAAGCCCTGTTCTGGTCAATGTTCAATGTGTGATGAGAATACTGGACTGTAATCTGTTGTCGGGTAGTGCTCTGAATATCAGTAGGAATGACAATTAATAGTGTCTTTCAAGCTGTGGGCAGACTCACAAATTCCTCATTTGCTTGTTTTAATCAGCCACTGGAAAGGGGATTACAACAACCTGGCTGCTATTGGGGGTGTCTGCTTCTCCAAATGGTTCTGTTCCTTTTTGTTTCATGTGACCTGAAACTCTGTCATCACAAAAGCTGAGGATCCTTGTATCTTTTTGATGAATCGCTATCACTTTACCGCAGTGAAAAATGTCCTTCTCCCCTGGCCACAGTCTATGCTTGAAGACCTGCTTTATCTGAAATTAGCATGACCACACCAGCTTTATTTTGGCGAGCATGATCAGGACATATCCTTCAGATCTTTTTTTACTCTTAAATCATTTATAGCTCAGATATTTTTTAATGTTTATTTTGTGTGCCTGAGAAGGGCACTGCCGTACCACGCGTGGAGGTTAGAGAACAACTTGGCACCACGTGCATCCATTGCCCATGGAGGCCCGAAGAGGGCATCGAATATCCTGGAACTGGAGTTGCAGGTTGTGAGGTGCCATGTGGGTGTTGGGAACCAAACTTGAGTTCTCTGCAAGTGCTCTTGCCTGATAAGTCGTCGCTCTGGTCTTTTCATTTGTTTTTAATCTCATAGGATTTCCATGTTGTCTCTGTGTCTGATAGTGGAGATGTGTAGCTTGGGTAAGAAAAACCCAGAGTCAGACAGAGTCTGCTATTCGGGCTACAGAGATCTGATGCTCACATGTGTGTCTAGAACCTGGTTGGTCTCCAAGGTTACTGTACCCAGAAGCCAGTTCCCCGATTGCCCAGGAATGGTGTCTTCCAAAAGTTCAAAGTGAACCCACACTTCCTGTCAACCTAGTGGGGAGACAGAAGAAAGTCTGAGATAAGCCTAAGACTCTTTGCACTAATATTCAGGTCTCTCCAGATCCAGCCCTGACTCCCCACCCCACCTTCTCTCACCCCCCTTAAACTTGCCACCTCTGGGACCACCTCCACCTGTTGACAGACTATACATTTTATTCCAAAGATTCCTTTCCCTGACTTTATCCAGCAGACAGACTCATTTTCATTTATGAATGTCTGCACAGAAGCCCCGTTATCTGAAAAACCCTCCCGTGGGCGTCCTAACTCTGTGGTAACTCAGTTCCCCTCCACAGCTTCAGAACACATGACTTCCTACATGGCTACACATAGTCTATATAACCAAGTAGATTGTGGTGTGTCTATTTACATGAATGTCTTTCCCCAGCACACGAGTGGAAGGTCACAAGCAGGCCAGTGCATGCGTGTCAAGACTCAAAGCACTGGCACACACCAGAGCTCCCTCACCGCCTCCCTCCCTGAGGAGTAACTGAGCCCTTCATAATTCCTTTCTCTTCCAGCAGTGTGCTCCCTTTGCCCCCTTCTGGGCCTTGATACAATTTTTCTAGTATATTCTATTTATGCACATTCAAATCCTACTATACATTGTCAGTCCTTTTGCTTTATAATGAGTCAATTATCTTGTAAAGAGATTTAAATAAAGAAAATGTATTTTTCATATGTATCCATGCACTTACAAATTGCAGTGATTTTCGTTCTTTGTAGAAGTCTGCATTCTCATCTGGAGGTGTTTTCCAGATGCTGGAAGAATGCCATTTAGTGCACTTCCACCCCACCCTGAGCTTGAAGTCCATGCTTCCAAGAGATGTGGTCCTCCCCCTTTCCCTGTAGACCAGATGAGTGGTTCAAGCTTTAGATGAATCTCCTTGAGTGTGCAAAGGTTCAGGAATCAGAACAATGAGGTGGAGCACAGAGCAGGGGGGTGGAGCACA
>NC_022016.1:53176300-53182998 GCF_000317375.1 Microtus ochrogaster | reverse complement strand
GGGAGGGAGCTTCCTCTGTGTGGAGCCCAGCCTTGTTCTGGTAACAAGGGAAGAGCAGGCTTGGGGCATGTGAACCAAGCACCTTGCAGTGTCTCTGAGACCCATCCCATGGGGTCCTCTAGGCCCCTTAGAGTTCACTCCCAAATGGAGATCAGTGACATCCAGGAAGGAAACATTGCAGCCTCTGTCGACTGACAGTAGCTAAGTTGTGCCTTATGACCTCTTATGAAATGGCCCAGGAATCCTTAGCTAGGGACTTTAGCAAGGGAAAGCTGACTTAAGGGGCGCAAGAAGTCTTCAGCCACAGATAACAAATCCAAACTTCTGGTTCTCCAACTTCCAACGCCCTCCCACTAGCCCCTGAAGACCAGAGTCAAACAGGAAGAAATCCTGCCCGGTTGGATTGAGAAGTCCCATTCCATCTGCCATCCTGAAGCCATCAAGCTATAATCTGAGCAGTAACAGCAAGTAGGTCTGAGCATCCACAGAGCCCACTGCGCTGGGCACCCCAGATCTGTGCCCGCGACACAGAGCGTTCACACCAGTTTCTCTCTGTCCTCTAAAGGGTCCAGGTGGTGCTGGAACCGAGCAGCGTGGAGAGAGTGCTAAGCATAGGCAGAGGGCGCTATGCATAGGCATCTCACCTCTGGCTCCTGCAGAGCCCTTTGAGGCTTCCACTTCCCAGCCTAGAGTCCCCCAGAGACTGACTGCCACGGTTGAAGCTGTGAGCATCTGTCTCCAGCCCAGAATGTAAAAGTCTATTACCGTGTTCTTTTTACTTCCTCTCTCCGTTATCCTTGGTCCTCCCTTCTGCCTGTCACTTCTTTAGTAGAGAAATAGACCGCAGAGCACCGCCACCCTCCTTTAATCGGAATCTAATTCCTCCGTTCTAGAACTCAGCCGACAGAACTCCTGAAGGAGAGAACCCTGGCCGAAAATGCATCAGTAGTGAGCTCAGGCTCCTTACGACAGGCTCAATCTACACAGTTCCCACCCTCCCGGGGCCCATCAAACACCTACACCAGAACGAGCGAGCCATGGCATGCAAAGAGTGTGTGTGCCTGGAGTGACCTCTTATGGAGCTAAGTGCTCTTAGACATGTGCTTAAAGCTGCCATTGCCCAACCTGACAAAAAATGACGCCATTCATGCTGGCAATTCAAAAGCCTGGCTTACCAGCAAACAAAGCACACCATTTCATGACAAGACCCTTCAGCCCTGAGGAGCACACTTTACGTGGCAGCGTGTTTGATGGCGTTTCCCACCCACCCCAGCTTTTACAACACAGGTTCCATGGGTTTGCTCTACACCTGGCTAATAGATTCCGTAG
Source organism: Microtus ochrogaster (assembly GCF_000317375.1). Classification (NCBI taxonomy): domain Eukaryota; kingdom Metazoa; phylum Chordata; class Mammalia; order Rodentia; family Cricetidae; genus Microtus; species Microtus ochrogaster. The sequence goes on along the minus strand of NC_022016.1, from coordinate 53,181,669 downwards.
CTGATTCTTCGAGAAGTGGGGCTGTGTCTAGGCTAAGGGACCCCCACCCCCACCCCAGCTCAAGGAAGTACTAATTAAAAGAGGAACTTCAGGAAACATAAGCCTGAAGGAAGTATTAATTACCTCTCCTGTGAAGGTAATGACGGTGGCCAGGGGAGTCCTGACACCTCGCAGATGGAGGTGGGGGTGGAAGGATATTGTGGAGGGCGGGCAGGGTAAGGTCCTCCCTGCACACATTGTCCTCTGTGTTTGCACTGCAGCCAGCCTGGGACATGTGGATTGTTGCCCAGGACAACCAGCTAAGAGAACTGAGGAGTCTGGGACCAGCTCCTGAAGTCCATGGGGGTAGAGTGACTTCTAATAGTATTGACAGAGCCTTGCCCTAGGACCACCACAGGGACCAAGATTTCATCACTGCGCCCCAGGCCCAGTGGGTGACGGAGGAAACAAACACACTGGATACCAGGACAGGAGTCAGAAGGGGGGCCATGACCCAATTGAGAGTGCCAGAAACATCCCCAAGAGGTGCTGTCTGCCCTTGGGTTTGGGGACAAACAGAGACTAATTCTTTCCAGTTAAGGACAGAAGAAAGGGGAGCAGGAGAAGGGGGGACAGTGTACAATGTGGGGGAGGGAGGTCAGAGTCCAGAAGCCCGAGGAAGAGGATTCCTCTTCCAAGAGCAGTAAACTAGGTGACCGTGTGTCTGGGAGAGGGATGTGTAAGGAGGGAGGTGTCAGGGTACCAGTCAGCTCAGGGTCAGGAACCAGGTTTTTGCAGAAGGCAGTGCAGGATCCCCTGCTGGGAGACTCTGGGCACACCACTGGCCCCTTGCTGGCCAGGCATACCCAGCACTAAGAGGGGTCAGTGATACCATATCTAAGGATGAAAAGGGCTATTTTCACAGGTGCTGAGGATGGGGTGGGGCCAGCGAGGGGCTGAGCCTGAGCTCTCTGGCTCAGGTGGAGCATATCCCAGCAACTTTACCCGGTCTCTCAGGGGACAGTGACCCAGGCTCAGAGGGTGATGAGCCTCCTCCCTTACCTACCCACTTCTTGCTTGTGGGTGACAATACAAACAAAGTCACCCTCACCCATGGCCCTAAAAAGAGGCTGTCATCTCTTTCTCCATGCTAAAGGAATTTCTTCAGTTCAGTTGTCAAAGGGACAAAGACCTGTGGCTCCCCTCCCCTGCCACACCAGGTGTCTGCCTTCCCCAAAAGTAGGCCTGTGTCCCAGAGGGAGTCCCTTGTTCTCTTCAAGCCTCTCCCGTCTCCCAGCTTGCCTCCTTAACTAGATCAAGCAAGTGGGCCTGTCATCCTTCCCACTCTTCTCCATGTTTCCAGAACCAAAGAGGCAGGATCTGGTCCCAGGGCCCCTTCCCATCTGTCTGCAAGCATAAACCCTCTGGGTACCAAGAGCCCATGGCTGACCTCACTTGGTCCTTTCTCAAAGTACTTGGCCTCGTGTATCATACAGAAATGGCCAACACAGCTGGCTGAAGAGTTGACTCAAGGTCCTTCAGGCCCAGTGCAGGTCCCAACACCCGAGTCTGCAGGCCAAGCTCCCCTGTGTGTTGCTTGCCCGAGGCCAGGCAAAAACAGTGATCAGAGGCAAGCAGGCGTGAGTTCAAATCCCCTAGACCAGCTTACAGGACCAGAAATGAGACAACCATCAGCCAAGAGCTATGAGGGTCAGAGCTCTGGTACTAAGCAGCTAGACTCTGTCACCTGTCCCCCACAGGCTAACTAAAGAGCCAAGTCACAGTGAGAGGCAGAGACGAGAGGTTGAGACAATGTGGCCACCATTGAAAATCAGAACAAAGAGGTTCAGTGACACCCCTGACAGCATCTCGGGGGTCCTGACTTCGAGTTTAGAGTTGTTATTGGAGAGAGGGTTTCCTGTAACCTAAGCTGACCTTGAACTCAGTATGTAACCCAAAATGACCTTGACGTTCTGATCCTCCTGTCTCCACCTCCCAAATTCTGGGATTATTGGCATGAGCCACCATGCCCAGTTTATGGGTTCTGAGGGTCAAACCAAGGCAAATGCTTAGCTATTCCCCCAAGAAGTTTGTGTCTAAGTAGAAAAAGAGAAGTGTTCACAACCAAGCAATCCTGGTCAAGGCGTGGCTCCACCCACCACTGCCCCATCATTGTCTTGGCTCCCAGGTACCCAGTAAGCCAAGTGGTCAGAACCTGAGTCCACTGTCTCAGCAGTCTGACGGCCAAAGACAGGGAGGGGTACAGCGACTCTCTGCATCCAAGACTCTGCATCCAAGATGCTTCCGCTGTGGGCCAGGCTCAGCACAGACCCGCTCCTGTCTCCAGCTGACATTTGAAGTGAACATAATAAACCCTCTCTTTGTGTCAGAATAAAAACCTCGCCAGAGCCTCTAAGTCACTGTGACATTCTCATGCCGGCTTTCGGATCAAATCTCTCCTGATGCTGAGGACGCGGCTCCGGCAGAAATAAACACTCTCCTTCATATGATTCTCTGACGTGTTTTAACTTCCCCCACTCTCCCGCCCCTCCCTAGCTGATGTGGTCTCTAGAGTCGGAGAGCCACACTCTCTCTCCCTGGGTGGGAGGTAGAAGGGGTCTCTGCAGGAGGTCCCCTCTGTCTGCTATGACTCCTGGCGCCCTTATCCACCCCACTGCCTCTTCCATATCTGTAGCAGCACCCCATATCCAGTCATCCTGGGGAACCCTCCTGCCATCATCAGCCTCTCACAGGGAGGGAGGGAAGCAGAGAGAGATGGGGTAACTTCTCCATGGCCTATGACATATGGGGCAGGACTGAGCTCCCAGCCCACTCTCTGCTGCCCCTTCAAGATGTCCCTCTTGCCCTATTGGGACAGGCTGTTCCTTTCACCTGGGACATCCTTTCCTCCTCTTTGACTGGAGAAGCCCTGCCTCTTCCTGGGGCCCCTGGGAAGGAAGAGGGGAGGGTGAGCCACAACCAGTCCAGACAGGTGTTCTCTTACATGCCCTCATTATTGCTATGATAAAAGACTTTGACAAGAGTAATTTAGAAGAACATTAATCGATTTGGGGTCACAGTGCAAGGGTACAGTCCATCATGGTGGGGACGTCAAGATGGCAGAAGCTTGAAGGTGCCGGAAGCATACTGCATCCACAATCAGAAAGCAGGGAGACATAGATACATACTTCCATTCTCTGCTTATCCAGTCCAACATCCCAATCAGGAAACACTGCCTCCCTAACCAGTGACTCTCCCTGCCTCAATGAACACAACAATCAAGATAGTCCCCAAAGTGATTCTAGAATCTGTCAAGTTGACAATCACCACCCCAGATGCCAAAGCCATACTGGACAAAGTGGCTTCTCCAGCCCATTTTACAGATGGATGAACTTGGGCTCCAGGCATGGAACAAGCTTTCCCGAGTCACCCCAAGGTCAGAAGGACTGGGATAACCCACCGCCTGACTGACAGCTCTGCACCCCTTCACCTCTGCCCTGGGCCTCCTCTCACCCCCCAAAAAGGAGCATTTCTCCTTCCTTCCTGGCCTCACGATGGAACACCCCATCTCCAGGGCCATCTCTCATCTGTCTGCCTCTCTGGCTGGCCCCCCTCCCCAAGGAGAGCAACAGAAAGAACTTTTACATGTTAGTGAGTGAAGAGGGCCCAGGAGAACTAGGGACCCATGCATTTTCATGCCCTGGCTCTGCCCCCAGGGAATTCGGACCCCTCTGGGCAAAGATCAAGCTATGCTTGGCCAGACTTGGGCTCTGGGATAGGCCTTAGCCACCTCTTTACATGGTCGGGCCATCAAGGAAGGATCAGGACAAAACCGTGGGAGCACAGGAGGTCAATTTAGGCTCAGTGTTGGCAGCAATGGGACAGGTGGCCCTGATTGGTGCCAACATCCTGCCCCTGAGTTCTGACGTCATCCTCAGGACTGCTTTTATATTCCTGTGGGGAAGTAACTAAGGCCCACTCCTGGGACATCTATAATCTCGGGATGTTTATTTGAATTCCACATTTCTCAAGCTGGCCCTGAGACCTCAGAGTAGCTGTAGGGTCTACCAAGCTGTGGTGTGTTTGTCATAGAACTTTCTCAATTCTGAAGTCTGGGGTCCATAAGCGATTCTGTAAAACTCCTGTTTCCCAGGAAGTATCAACATGCCTTAGAGTTCATGAGAGAAGTTCAGGTTCCAAGAGTCCAGGTATCAAAGATGCTATGGGAGACACAGTGTGATCTGAACACACACACCCCACCCCATCCATCCCCCTACCTTCCCACCCCCAGGGAGAGAAGGTTCCAGTCCTCCCTCCACCTCAGTGTGTGCAGGCTGAGCTTGGGCTGAGGGTCTCAGGTTCCTCTCCATAATAAAATGCAGTGCCCGGGGCTGGTGAGATAGCTCAGTGGGAAAAGGCACTTGATGCTAAGCATAATACATATACACGCATTATCACGCACACACGCACGCACGCACGCACACACACACACACACAGAGAGAGAGAGAGAGAGAGAGAGAGAGAGAGAGAGAGAGAGAGAGAGAGAGCCCAGCAGAGGTTGTGACTTGACTCTGGGCATAAACAAGCTACTCCCTTCTCATGTTCCTGAGAGACAGCCCTGGGGTCCCAGTTTCCAATCAAAGCTTTGGCTTCTGTCCCCTCCCCTAATGAGAAGACACACTCACCCAGGCCCTCTTGGCCCAGAGCCAGCCTCTTCCCACCTCACTGCTGTCCCCCTCACAACTGGAGAAGGAAGCCACTCAGAGCTCTTCTGGTGATGGATGAGTGATGGGCATCCGGCCACAGCCCCCTCACCCAACAAAGGCCTCTGAAGTGATGGCGTCACCTCAGCTGATAACCCAGTCACATTCTACCCTCCTCATCTCACGGACCCTCAACCATCTCCATAAATTTTGGTCTCTCAACCCCATGTGACAGAGGAGGAAACTGAGACTCAGGATATCAGACCTACCCGGGGGTCACAGACAGAACCAAGCAGGACTCTAGGTACCGTGTAGACCTCTTCAGATCTCTTCCCAAGTTCCCATTTCTCCCGTACTGTCTCCCTGACCCATAGAACATCTCTCCCTGCCCCCTTTAAACAGAACAGAAATGGACTTACTTTCCAATAGGCCTCAACCTGAGCAGTGATGTCCGTGAAATAAAACTTTGACATACTAATTGGCTGTGGGGTTTTGTTTTTTTCCACTGATACCCTTTAAAATAAATACGTGACTGGTAAAATAGAAAACGTTTGCCCATGTCTGAGCCAGAGCCTCCTTCCTGGCTCTAGTAAGCAGGCTGGGAGGCTCTGGAGGAAGAGGAAGAAACTGGGGAAGGAGACAGGAGGAGAAGGAAGGAGGGAAACAAAGACGCGGGAGTGAGAAGG
>NC_022016.1:53135952-53176030 GCF_000317375.1 Microtus ochrogaster | reverse complement strand
GATGCCCCACGGTGTGATTCTGATGCCCCACGGTGTGATTCTGATGCCCCACGGTGTCTGGAAATCCAGCCAGCCAGTGGCCTGAGCCACACAGCTGCTCAGCTCCCCTCCCTGCAACTGTTCTGTCTTTGGTCTGGTGCCATCACCTAGTCATGTACCTCACACCATTTTCTAAGTGGTCCCGCTGAGGACCCCAATGCCTGTCACCATGACAGAGTAGGGCGGGACCTGAGCTTTATAAAGAGAGAGGAGAAGCTAGGAATGGGCTGGAGACCCAGAGGCAGGTGGGAAAGAAGTGTTTCCTCATCTGGAGGTCTTACCAGCTCCTTCTCCTGAAACACATGACCATGCCATCCTGGGCTCTATACGAAAGAAGGTAGAGCAAACCATAGAGGAGCAAACCAGTAAGCAGCACCTCTCTATGGTCGCTGCACCAGCTCCTGCCCTGTTGAAGCTCCTGTCCCGACTTTCTTCAGTGATGGACTACACTGTGGAAGTGTGAGCCAAATAAACCCTTTCCTCCCCCAGCTTGCTTTTTGGCCATGCTGTTTCATCCATGCAATAGAAACCCTAACCAAGACAGCAGTCTTGAGTTCATGGCGTGTGGAGTCTGGGCCTATTTCACAGAATAGAAACTTGTGAGATCACAGGCCTGATGCCACATTTGAGCTCAGGTATCTCTACTGACCCCGCCCTCCCTCCACCATCCACAGCTGTACAATATCAGTATCTGCCCTCTTCTTCTAGCCTGTACAGGCCCTGCGCACAGCTGTCTGCCTCAGGTCTTCTGTCTGTAAAATGGGCCTTAAAACAGATCACAGTGAAGGTGAAACTAGAAAAGTCTCAAACAGAGGTGTCTAACCTTTGACATTACAACACAGTATCATCTACAAACGTGTGGGGTCACATTCATAGCCATCCAGGGATGAGAGTGGCCCTTGGGGTGGGACATGTGCAAGAAATATAGCTCTTGAGACCCAGGGCTATCCTGACCCAAGTCCCCAGATACTGAGTGTGGTGATGAGAGCAACTCCTCCTTCCTGCCACACCTGAGGGCCCTGGGGCTCAGTCACCAAGTTCCCAGCCACCAACAGATGGAGAGGCGGCTCGTGGTCTGTGGGAACGGTAAGCCCCAATACAGCGCCTGTCTTCTGCCATGTTAATCACACTGTTGCCCAGAACAGATGGGGTGTTCGGACTCCCCCACCCCCATTTTTCACAGAGCTATGGTCTGGGAGATAACTGTGTAATTAAAATGAGAAATGCAAACAATCCTCTTAGTGAGACTTAGCCATCTTCCCTCCCTTGTAAATCTATTAATGAACTGTAATGGCAAAAACAGATCCTTTATTGGAACATGGTAACCAATTCACTGTGGGGCGATGAGGGCCCCAAGACCTGCAGAAAGAAAGAAGTATATATTAATTAGCTTAAGTCTTTATCTATATAAAAATCAAGAAAACAAAACATTGGTTGCAAAGCAATTTTCCATCTGCCGATAGAGCGTGGCTGCTCAGGGGAGAACCCGGGTTTCCTGATTTCTGGGGTTTGTTTATAACCTTTGGTTAATCAAACCTGGAGCAGAGAGAGACGCGCTAATTATATGGAGAGGGTAGATTTCATGGGAACCTGCAGCAGATGTGGGAAGAATTGGAACGAGTTAGCACAGAGGTTTGGGGCCCATAGACCTGAAGGAAACAGCCCTGCCTTCCTCAGGCTGTGTGTGTCCTTTCAGAATTGTCCCCATGGGGTCACAGTGAGCCAGTTGTGGAAACAGCTTACCCAAGCAAAGATTCAGTGTAGAATGGGCTGCCTAGGAGACAAGCCCAAGATGGGGACTCGTGGGTGACACGGCACGGGTCAGTAGGAGGAGGGAGTAAGGGGACAACACAGAGAAGACAAGGCCCGGCCCAGCTGGGATGTATAGCAGTCTGCGCCCACAGGGCCCTCTGGAGCTCACGGGTACCTAGTGGCCACTCCTACTCAGACACAGGGATGGGTCTTTTGTATCCGGTGTCAGTCGTTAGCTAAATGTCACCATGTGGTGTGAACCCCCGCCCAGGCTGGGACTCAGTTGGCACTGACATACCGAGGGCTAAAACTTGCCCATAGGAAGTTTGTGAAGGGCACGGCTCACTCACAACAGACGAGAGTCCACCCAGGTCCTCTTGAATGGGCCACTTTGTCCACTCTCAGACTGCAGTGTGACCCTCAGGCAAAGGGCCCGTCAGCGCCAACTCAGAGACAAGGCTTACACAGAAGTGACTGAGTTAAACTGAGGCCATCGTTGGGGGGATGGGGGTTGATTCAAAATAACTGTGACCTTCTAACGAGGGGGATGTTTGGCACTGAGTCATGCATCTCACAAGAACACTAGCAAAGATGGAGGGGCAATGGGGACAATTCATAAGATATACCTGCACGTGATTGTAGCCAGGGAAACGAGGGGGAGAAGCCTGAAGCAGCTTTTTCCTCACAGCCCTCAGGAGGAACGGGAACTTTTGCAGGCATGCTGTTGGTGACATTCTGTCAAGCAGCCCATCTCAAGTCCCTGCCGTTGTCAGCATCTGGTGTTCCGCATCCCACATCCACCAACTTAACTCTGGGCCTGGCCAACCAGAGCATTGGATCCCCTGCCACAGTGGTTGGTGCAGACATGAGCACCTGACCCAATCTGAGCCCAGGGGGGTGCATTCTGAGACTTTCTGTGACGAATGTGAGCATTTGAGGGCAGGTGATTATGGGCAATGAGGTGATGTTGATGGTAGAGAACAGAGCCTTGGGTTCCATGATGAGGTTTGCATTGCCCTCAGCCTTCCTGCTTCTCTACAGACTCACTGTAGCAAATGTGCAGCAGAAACTGTGTTCATTTTCAAACAGCACCCACCCGGTGAGAATTAGAGAACGCTCTAGGCATTGTGTTATGCATAGTAATTGCGTGTCTGGGATTTCAATTTTCACAGTCCCCTGAAGTCCAAAAATATTAAATGACAAAGTTCCAGAATAATTAATAAGTTTTAAATCATATGCCATTCTAAGTAGTGTGATGAAGCTTGTGTTATCTTTCTCTCACCCACCTAGAATATGCTGCACCTCTGCCCACAGTATCCACGCTGTATATGTTACCCGCCCGTTCCCTACTTAGCATCCTCTCTCTGCTATCAGATCAGTAGTTCCAGAACCGCCACGTCTAATGCAGGGTTTAGCGGTATCCAAAGTGAACTTACTGCCGTCGATGATTTGCGTTTTGTAATTTGCACTTTATCCTGTCACCACTTGATGACTTTTCCATTTTTTTATTCAGCCACCAAATATAATTTAAGAAACTCAAGAAAGAAAACAAAACAAAAGATGATCTGGTCTCTTTTAACCTCTCCCATTCTGAGCCTTCTCCAACTCCCAGAATTCCAAGCCCTCTTCTGCCGCCAACTTCTTTTCCTTAGGAGAACATCCATATTTGAGCAGGCATTTGCTAGTAACAAATTCTGTCTTAGAGTAGCTTTGTTTTCCTTTTATTCTAGAAGGTTCTTTGCCATCTAGAGAATTGCAGTCTGCAGATCTCTCTGTATGCTTGGAAACTGTTGTTCCACTTCACATGAGCCTCCTTGGTTTCGAGAGAGACACCTGCAGTCCTTCAAATTGTAGCTCACAAACACCACATGGCTTCTCTCCGACAGCCTTCAAGCTGTCTCCACTGTCCTTAGCTTTCAGGGTTTAATTCCGGTGTGAATTGACAGGAATTTCTCTGAGGTTGTGTTTGAGCTTCCTGTCTCTATAGGTCTGTGTCTTTAATGGAATAAGAATTTGGGGGCTTCAGATCTTTCGGTCCCTCTTTTCTCTGCTTCTGAGACTCCAGCAATGTGACTGCTGACTCTTTTGCTATCATCCCATGGGTCTCTAGAAGTCTGTGTTTGTTTTCAATCTGTTTTCTCTCCATTGTTCGTAACGAGGCAGTTCTAGTGGCTTATCCTAATTGAGTCTGTCCTCTACTCCCCGTGGAACCAGCCAAAGAGCTCTCACCTTGGTCACTATGCAAAGAAAGTGAGGGACATAGAAGTCAGGGTTCTTATCTAAGGCCATGTACCTCTGTCTCAGAATTCTCTGGCCAGGAGCCCCACCAGGCCAGACCCCTATTCTCCTGTTGAGTGTCTGGAAGACGACATTCTGTTGAGGCTTGTATGAGGAAGACGACATTCTGTTGAGGCTTGTATGAGAATGTCTACCGTAGACTCTGTTCTTTGAGCACCTGCTCCCCAGTTGGTGCTGGTCCTTTTAGAGGTGTGGGAAGTATGACTTTGTTGGAGGAAGTATGTCATTGGGGAAGGCTTTGAGAGTCTGCCATTTCTGTCTCGCTCTGTTTCATGCTGAACCCTCAAGATGTGAGCCTTCAGCTTTCTGCTGTGATCGCCATGGCCGCCTGCCACTTGTGGCCATCATGAGCTCTCAAATCCCCTGAAGCCATAAGTCCAAAGCAAACCCTTCATTCTATAAGTCAACAGGGTCATGGTGCTTTATCACAGCAATAGAAAGAAAATGAAGACACTCCCTAAAGGAAGCCTGCAGCCACCTCCTTTTCTGAGGACAAGGGTATCCGGTCATGAGTGTGCAGAGGTGACCAGCAAAGCTTGCCCAGCAGATACTCGCTCAGAAACTTGTGACAGTGGGAAGTTCCTGCATCGCTGTAGAGAGTGCTGCCCAGGGAGACACGAACTATATGGAAGGCCAGACCAGCAGTCAGGACCATCACTCTAGAAAGGCCAACCACCTCCCCTCCCCTCATCTATTTCCTATAGCTCTTGATGGTATTATTGGGGCCGCTGATGCCAGAGAGACAGGAGTGTGAAGAAGAGTCCCCATGTGCACAAAAGAGGTTCATGGGAGCCATGTACGTCTGAGTGTATGTGAACACCTGTGTGATTGTGTGGGCTGAGCGCCTTGCCCTGTTCGTGCTGCTATGACAAATGCCATGGTCTAGGCGGTTCAGTCAACATCCGCTTTTCAATTCTGGAGAGTGGGAATGCCGAGATCAAGTTTGGCGGCAACTATGTACCTGGTGAGGATCCTCTCCCCGCTTATTGCTGGGTCTTTGTGCCACAAAGACAGCTCATACCTCTTGTGTCTTGTCTATGAAATCACCAGTCTCGCTCCAGCTCCTCCCACATGACTTCATTGCTTCAAAGCATCCCCGGACACACACGCTCCAAATACCACCAACAGGTGAGTTTATTTATTCGTAAGCGTGCAGATCACAACAGTGAGTGAGAAAACTGTGTGTGTGTGTGTGTGTGTGTGTGTGTGTGTGTGTGTGTGTAGTGTGTGTATGTAATAGCGTGTTTGTGTGAAACTGGGTGTGAGGTACGTGTACATGATTGTGCAGGGGATATTGTGAGCACACGCTTGTAATGCTGTACCACCTGATCGTGTCTGAGGCTGAGGCGATTTCGTACAAGTTATACCTGTATAACTGAGGACGCCTGTATAATTAAATACTTGTGAAACTGGGTGTCTGGGTGACATTTTATGTGTGAGTTATTGTGTGGGAGCTACGAAAGGAGAGCGGCAGGAAACGTCACTCTCTCTGATGCTCCGGGAGAGCCTGAGAGGACGGCGGAGTAGAGACAGGTTAAAGAAAGCCCTGGCGGGAGAAGCAGTGACTTGAATGACATCTGGAAGGTAGTCTCCAGAGGGACTTGCTGTGTGACTCGGCATGCCCCCTGGACTTCCTGAATCTCCATTTTCTTATCTGTTAACGGACATCATTTCACCTCATAGCTAGTGTGAATTATTGTCCTCTCCAGGAGGGACTTTGGACTCCAGGAAGCCAAGCTGAGAGGGGCCTGGACTGGTGCTGTTGTCTGTTTAACAGCAAGGGGGTTAGGAATGAAGCCTTTCAGAGAAGACAAAGGCCCCTGCCTCCCAGAGCAGAAGCAGCGAGTGCCGAGCTTTGCCTGTGTGAAGGCTAGAATGGAAATATTTCAATTCCTCAGCTTTTATGCATGCCACTGCTGATTTGAAGGGGCCTGCAGCAAAGGCTTTTTCAGTGAGAGTCTGAAACAGACAGAACCCAACAGTCAGAAGCAGAAACAAATCGGAATGGCCAGCCAGATCTGATGCAACCGGGGACCAATTTGTAGAAAAGAGTTGAAGGAAGCTCCGGGCGTGGAGGTGACCGGGGATGGGTCTGAGGCAGATCTCCAAAGCTCAGCTCAGAAGTGGGAGCCGCAGTCACTGCAGAGGTCTGACAGGACCTCTGAAGGGGCTCTGATCACAGGTGCCAGTGTCTCCGAGCCTTTGGAGGCTGTGTCACTTCCTGAATTAATTCCAGATGATAGACACCAGGCCTACTGTCTGCTTGTCACCAGTGTTCAGTCTGTGCACAACTGTCCCTGTGTCCTGAGGTTTGGGTTCTCCTTTATTTTCCATTTTCATGCATATGTGCGTGGAGTGCACACATGTCGGGTATGAGTGTGTACGCAGGTACACGTGCGCATGCATGTGTGTGCATGGAGAGGCTGCAGGTTCATTTGCTGCTCTGCCTTACTCACAGAGGAAGGGTCTCTGATTCAGTCAGTCCTGCTCTGCAGCCTGCTCCAGGAATCCCCTGCCTCTGCCTTCTGAGGCTGGCGTTGCAGGCCTACCCTGCCCAACATGTACGTGGGTTCTGGGGATCTGAGCTCAGGTCCTCCTGTTTTTGCAGCAAGTGCTTTTACTGCTGAGCTATCTCCCCAGCTCTAGGGTCTTAGTTAGGGTTTCTATTGCTGTGAAGAGACACCATGACCTTAGCAACTCTTAAAAAGGAAAGCATTTAATTGGGACTGGTCAAACATCACGAAACATCTAAGTCCATGGCGTTCCCAGTTAGCTTCCTCTGCCTTGTACTTGTGGTATCTAGTCAAGATATAAGCTCTCAGCTCCTCTTCTAACGCCATTTCTACCTGCCTTCCTCCATGATCCCCACCACATGGAGTCACCCTCTGAAACTGTAACCCCCAATTAGCTCTTCTATAAGTTGCCTTGGTCGTGGTGTCTTATCAGAGCAATAAAATCCATGATTAAGACACCATTATTCTACATCCTATTTCTCTTAGATCAACTTTTGAAGCTTCAACGTGTGACAACAGAGGGTATTTGCTGTCCTTTGTCCCCCAGGCTCATCCACGTGACCATAAAGAATGAACGTCCGTTCCTGCTATGGTTCAGTACTCTCCACTGTCATCAGTACCACACTGTCATTATCTACATTCCCGCCCTCCTCCACACTTCGTATCCCTTGAGACACAACTCACTAAGTTCCCTCGTGGGACACGAGTGAGGGGGTCGTGGCATCTTTAGGGGCCTGGCCTGCAGAGTTGGGTCACTAGAACTGAGCCTTTGTATTCCATAGCCTCAACTCCTGTTTGATCTCTCTGCTTCCCGGGCTCTGTGATGCCAGGCTCCTCTGCCATGCGCTCCCCTCCTGTAATAGCCTGAGACTCTGAAACCGTGAACCGCCTTTCATTTGTTTCTGCCACGGGTTCTACCCACAGGGCTTCATCTCAGGCCCACATTCTTCCTTTCTTTACCATCCGTGGTGACACATAACTTCTACCTGACGCTTATTTCATGGCTGCAAGATGACCACTGGGGGTTCCAGACCTTGACATCCATGTTTCAGATGGAATAAGAGGAGGGAAAAGAAGCAGGGCTGGAAGGGAAGATTCCAGCTGAATCAGAGAACTTAGAGGGCAGCTTAGAAGCTGCCCTGCCCACCTCTACTCACATCTCATTGACCGTGCCAATCTACAAGAAAGGGCTGGGACCCACAACCATGCACAAAAATATTGTCTTTTTTTTTTTTTTTTTTTTTTACTAAAGAACAAAGAAACACAGGATTCTGGGCCAACCTTCTACTGCCTCTTTTAGCAGCAACCAGGGGGTTCAGATGTGTGCAGAAAGAACCTGACCCTAGAGACTCTCCTGGAGTGGAGAGTCCCTTCAGTGTTTAAATTCCCATCTGAACAGCAAATCTGAGAAAAACAGTAATTGATGCTTGTTGTGGTGCGGTGGTGGCAGGGTGGGAACTGTTAAAATAGAAAAGTCAAACTTGCTTTTAATCCCATCATCCAGAGATTCAAGGACTGCTGGCATTTTTTGCATACCTGCTTCAGGGATTTCTCTTCCTAAGACTATCAGGCTGCGCTTCATAACCAAATGGTAACGATTTGATGTGAAATTCCCCCACGGCTCTTGAGTTTGAATTCTTTGTCCCCAGCTAGTGGCGTGCTATTAGGGAGCCTGTGGGAACTTTAGGAGGTGCTGCCTGGGGGAAGTGATGTTGGCGGTGGGAGCAGGCCTTGAGGTTCACAGCCTGCCCTGCTCCCAGCTCCTCGTCTCTGCTTCCTGCTCTGCTGAGATGTGCGTCACCCTCACGGTGGACTACTGTACCCTCAAACCATGAGCCAAAAGAAGTCCTCCCAACCTTGACTTGTTTCTTGTCGGGAATTTGGGCATGGCAATGAGAAAAGGAACCACCGCAGCAGATCTCTGTGTTGCTGTTTTCCTAGCTCTTGTCAGCGTTTTCCCATGGTGAGCTACGTCATAAACTGTTTTCTTCAAGGCTACATAGCATTCTATCACATGGCCGTTGGCGACTGGAGTTAGTCCCCCCCCCCATGCTGGGCACTTTGATGGCTGCCAACTGCATTTGTCTATCATCGATGGTGCACAGACCACTGACCACACACAGATCTTTGTCCCCATCTCTGAGTATCCCTTCTGATGGGTCTGTGCACTCAGGACACTAGGTGCACACATTTCTAAAGAACTAGACTGCTGGGTAGCATATCTGTCTGAGGGTCCCAATCTCCACAAAGTGCAAGGAGCATCTTTCCCCTCACTGAGCCTTCTGCTACGAGGAGCATTGATCTCTGCCTCGGGCTCCCCTCCCCCACTGCTGCACAAAACACAATGGAAACGTTGATATTCAGAAATAGCTAAGCATGTGTTTATCTCCAGGCAGTTTAAAAAGTCAACATAATTACTCGAGTTCCATTACGTTTAATTTGCAGCCAATCTTGCATTTAGCAGGAGTCGGGATGCCATGTGGGATGGAGTTGCTTACAGCCAAAGCAGCCACAGCCCTGGCCTTTCCAAGGTGGGGCTGCCACCTCTTCCAGGTGAGAAGCTGCTGCTGTGCATCCCACTGCCCTCCCTGCACTGTGGAAGCCCTTGTCTGCGCACTGACCATCTCTCCGTCCTGCCCCTCCCACTCCTGCACCCTGGGTTGCCATCCAGAGCTCTCACCAAGGACCCACCGGAAGTGGACCAGAACTGTGATCCCACTAACCAGACCCCAAGATGGCCCTGGCAGTGTGAGCCTGTAGGAGCCTCCTCTGTGGGATTTGGACTTCTGAGCTTTTGGTGCTAAGGCTGTTGTTTTCCCTTCACCTCCCAGAGTCAAGAAGACACCATCACAGAGAGTGCTGGGTCACTCAAGACCAGCATCAAGGGACCTGCAAAACAGATGGTCACAAGGACACACAGTGAGGAGGGTCTGGGTGGACTTGCAGGGAGGAAGGGGGGAGATAGGGTGGATGACTGTGCCAACTCCAGCTGCCCTATGTGGGCATCTAGTGAGCATCTCTTCCTTCCTCACTTTTGGGGGTTGGTCTGGTAAGTCCTAATGGTAATCCTCCCCAGAGCTGTTTGTTTGTTTGTTTTAGTCAAGACAGGATAACAAAGTTCAGGCCCTAAGACTGCTCCCCCACCCCACTGAATTTGGCTAGACCTGTCATTACCCTAATTGTCACGTGAGGGATGGTGACTGTAAGTGTCTGTCCCTATCACACAGTAGCCACAGTAGCACACACCAGAAAAAGGCCCCATAGCCCGTGTAGAGGGCCCCAAGGAACTGTGACATGAGGACAAGCCAGCAAGAGCCACCTCCTTCACCCTCATACTGTGCGGCTCTAGGGAAGGGAGTCTGGCCACTGGCCCAAGGAGCTCAGAGCTTCCAAAGACGCTGCCCCCAATTGAAGCCCTAGTCAGAGGTTGGCCACTCCTGCCCACACCCCTGCCCACACAAACCTCTTGGTAACAAAAGCCTGTTTCTGTAAGCCAAGTGATTTACATTGTTTTGCAATACTAGAAGCTAATACACCAAGGGAAAGTGCTTAGAGTGAGTTCAGGGACCCCTACCTTACCTCAAATTATTAATCGAGTCCTGTATCAAAAGAGAGCCAATAGAATGGATGTATATTAAAATGGGAGGGGGTGTCAGATTAGCTTACAGTGTAAACCTTACACGATCCTGTCTGAGACATCCAACAATGGCTGTTTGCACACTGGAGTAACTGACAACCAGTAACTGCTCAGTCCATGAAAGCAGATGCCCCAGCCATCCTGGTCTGCCAGCCATCCTGGTCTGCCAGGTGTTGAAAGCTTACAGGACTCTTGAGGGACCCAGGAAGCCGAGCCTGGATGGCAGCAGCAACAGGCAGAGCAACTTGCCAGCAAGATGAGATGAGAAGCAGGCAAGAAGCGAGAGTTTTCCACACGTTTCCTGGTATCTGGGCCTCTGCCACGTGGTGCTGCTCACACTCAGGGTGGGTCGTCTACCAGTTAACCTAACCAAGCAATCCCCACAGGCGCGACCAGAGGTTTGCCTCTTGGCTGGTTAAAATCTAGTCAAGTTAACAACCTGGCACACATGACAGCTTCAAATGGATCACATACCTAAAAATAAGGACAGAAATTGCCAGGTTTGAGAAGGATGTCTAGGAGGAAATCTTATGTTAGGTCAGTATTTCAAAGATATGACACTAAAATCATGACTTAGAAAAGCTGAGCTCTAAGACACCATTAAAAGCAATGAGATGAGAGAGAAAGCCCTTGGTTAGCACATCTGATGTTCAGGGCTCAATCCCCAGCAGTTGCAAAAACTGAAGAAATAGAGAGGGAAGAAGAGGAAAAGAGGGAGAGGGGAAGAGAAGAAAAGGGGAAGAAAGGAATGGAAGGGAAGGGGAGAGAGGAGAATCTACAGCTGAAAAGAATATTTATAATTATGGATCTCTGAACTAGTACCAGAATATGTAAAGAGTTCCTACAATTCAATAAGAAAGTATATAACAATTTAAAATAGGCCAAAGATTTGTATAGACATTTTGCCAAAGAAGATGACAGTCACAGGGCCAATAAGCACACAGGAAGATCTTCAGCATTCTTAACCCTTAGAGAATCAGAAGTCATCACTACAGTGGTGTCTACCACCAGCCCTTTACACACTAGAATAACTGCCATCGAGATGACAAGGGCTGCCGGGTGATGGTGGTGCACGCCTTTAATCCCAGCACTTGGGAGGCAGAGGCAGGCGGATCTCTGTGAGTTCAAGGCCAGCCTGGTCTACAGAGCTAGTTCCAGGACAGGCTCCAAGGCTACAGAGAAACCCTGTCTCAAAAAAAAAAAAAAAAAGGCAAGTGCTGCAAGAATGGGAAGCAGCAAAGCCTTGTAGACCTCTGGGGATAACATCAAATGCAATAACCAGTTAGGAGACGAGTCTGTCAGTTCCTTAAAGATGCTAAGGTGGGATGGGAGTTCAAGACCCGGGAAGGTCCTGAAAAGAACAAGATTCATATACCCCTCCCCAAGGTCACAAAGCAGTAAATAGCTGCCCCAAAAAAGATTCTCTCTGATCATCCAGTGCCCGAAAAGATCTCCTAGCTGTCGAGCTGGCCGCATTGTGTGCAGAGAGCCCCAGAGCTCCAGCCTCTTCGAGTCACCTCTCAGGCTGAGGTGGTCTCAACCGGATGTGGCTGACTTTGAGTCATCCATGTTCCTGCAAGTAAGCCCTCACCCATACTCCTGCAAGTGACTCTAATAAATTCCTGGGCTCACTGAGTTGGACTTTGGTGAACCATTATTTTGGTGTGTCATCAGTTCCCTGTCTAAGGTGAGCAGGTGATTGTTCACATCTCCCTAGGAAAAGCCATAAATATATACACATGCACACACACACACACACACACACACACGCATGCATGCATGTGTGCATGCATACAACTTGCACACAGCGATTCATAGTGTCAACTTCATAGTAGTTCCAAATCAGCAAATGAACTGACAAAGTGTGGTATTCAACAGAATACTACTCAGACATGAAAATGAGCAAAGTACTGGACATACCTCTACTTGAGTAAACCTCAGAAGCACTATGATAGATTTTTTTTTCAAGCCAGACACAAAAGACCACTGTCTTAGTTATTTTTCTATCTCTGTGAAGAGACATTACGACCAAAGCAACTTATAAAAGAAAGCATTTAATTGGGAGCTTGCTCACAGCTTGAAAGGGTGAGTCAAATGACCCTGATGGCAGGAAGCATGGTGTCAGGAAGGCAGACAGTATGCTGGAGAGTAGCTGAGAACTCACATCTTGAGAGCACAGCCACAAGTCAGAGAGAGAGCTAACTGGGAATGATACGGGCTTTTGAACCTCAAGCACACCCCAGCGATACGCCTTCTCCAGCAAGGCCACACCTCTTAATCCTTCCCAAACCGTTCCACTACTGCGGCTCAAGTGCTGAAATAGACAAGCCAATGGGAGCCGTTCTCATTCAGACCATCACAACCACCTATGATATTGCTCTCTTTGTACGAAATGTCGAGAAAAAGCCATAGAGTTGGAAAACAGAGGAGAGATTGCCTGGATGTAGAAGAGGGACAAGGAGGGGTGTAAACAGGCCTTTGGGCTCTCTTTGAAACTGATGGTTGTGATGGCGGCCCGTTCTTTAAATGTGGCAAACATCTGAGAGTTATACTTTACACGTGGCAAACTGAATGACTTCTATCAGTGCGGGACTGTTGGATGGGTAGAATAGAAGTGGATTATTGTGGGACATTTTGTTTGGGTTCTGACAAATAAAGCTTGCCTGAAGATCAGAGGGCAGAGTGGTTACTAGTTAACCAGAGCAGCTGGGCAGTGGCCACACATGCCTTTAACCCCAGGAAGTGATAAAGTGGAGTGAAGACAGGATCTCACCCCTTTGTGGATGCAGGGAGAAGACAAGTAGGAAGCAACTGGCCGCTGCTTCCAGTTCTTTGATCTTCCAGGTTTTTGCCCAAATATCTGACTCCTGCTTGTTATTGATTAAGATTAGTTAGATTAGTACTTCATCGGATGCTAATGGATCCACTGCTTAGAGCAGATCTTACAAGAAAAGCAAAGCCCACAGAGCATGGCAGGATCTCATGGGGAGATTTGAACACCTAGATCCAGCCAGATCTGACCTGGTCACTGGCTTCATGAGAGATGCCTGCTTGCTACTTATCTCCAGACACTTTTGGGTTCTTCTACTTGTGATCTAAGGGTTCCCCCAAAGTACTCTCCCTCCTGTTGTCCCTGTGGCAGGGACAACAGCCAGCACTGGGCCAATGGAAGCATGACCACAGTTATCTGTTAGCATACAAGGGAGCCAGGGTGGGAGGACACAATCATTCATTCCTCCAAAATTTCCAGGCTTCCAAACGCAGTAGCAAGAGATTGAAAAGTAAACACTAGATAAGAGAAAATGTTTGCTGTCAGTATTCCTGACCAACAACTGGCTTCCACAGGGTAGATGGACTCTCACAATCCTTTAGACACAAGTCTCTTGCTGATGCCAGGCCATGCAAGCGTAAGTAGACAAGAAGTTCCTACACACCTGTCCTGGTGAAAGAGGCTGGCAGAATTCAAGATTTTTGTCACTGAGGCAAATACCTTTCCTTCCCTAAGGAAAGATTTTTTGGGGGCTCCTGGCTTCAGAGGTCATGCACCCTGGCCAGCCATCTGTGTTGTTCCTGTGCTGTGTGTCTTGTCAGGCAAAGCACACAGAGGAAGGGCGTGGTCAGGCAGAGCACACAGAAAAAGGGCGTGGTCAGGCAGAGCTCCACAGCAGAAGGGCGTGGTCAGGCAGAGCACACAGCAGAAGGGCGTGGTCAGGCAGAGCACACAGCAGAAGGGCGTGGTCAGGCAGAGCACACAGCAGAAGGGCGTGGTCAGGCAGAACTCCAAAGTGGAGGAGAGTGGTCAGACAGAGCTACTGACCTCATCCCAACCAGGAAGCAGAATGGAGTAATAGAAAGGGACCAGGGACAAGATATTCCCTTAAAAGCCCTTCTTGTGACCTTCTTCCTCAGCTTCCCATAATCTATTAAAATTTTTATTCCATTAGTGGATTAAACTATTCATTATGATGGAGCCCTCAGACACACCCAGAGATGCACTTCAGTGACCCACTGTCACAGTAGCAATGGTGACCATTGGGGAGGGCATGGCAATATAGTGTCAGGGAGCCCTACCTACCATTTCCTAAACCTTGTGGGGAGCAATGGGGATGTTTTCAAAGACGTGAGCCCTGCAGACCACCACATGACCATCCCCTCCACACCCACGTATTTTCCTAAGGAAAAAAAATGAATATCTGAAAACCTGCAAGGATTAATGTTCTTAGCACCTTTAGTTATAACATTAAAAAACAGGGAATAGCGCTGGGAGGCCAGACCAGATGATGAGTCCTTGCACAAAATCCTGGCTTCAGTCCCCAGACAGAAACCCAGTGTGGTACTGCATGCCTGTATTCCCAGCACTCAGAACTGGAGGCGGGGGTGGGGGGAGCAGGTCACCCTTGGCTACATAGTAAGCTCAAGACCACCCTGAGCTATGTGAGATCTTGCTCAAATAATCAATAAAATAACTGGGAACAACCCAAATATCCACCAGCAGCACAAAAAACTAAGAAATTACATCTCTGCAATCAGTTACCCCTCAGCCAATAAAAAGCTAAGTGTTGCTGTAGAGAACAACATGGATGAAAATTAAAACAGGCAGGGTAAAGGAAAACCAGACAAAGGGGGCATATTTTATAACTCTGATTATATAAAATTCTAAAAATGAAAATTGTTCTTTCAAAACAGAAAGCAGATCTACGACTACCTGGAAAAAGAGGAGGTGGGGAAGGGTTGAGGGAAAAGGGGGGTAACACTGCATGGAGACGGCTGTCAGCTTGTGATCCTCCAGACCAGGAGGTCTCTACTGCTGAAGACAGCAACAGCCTGCCTCGGTGTTTTCCCAGCCTGTCCTCTCAGAGTGTCAGAGGGACCGGGCACGATTTGCTGATGGCAGGGGTGAGAGACTGCTTCCCTCCTGCAAGCCGTCCTGGGAAAGTTATTCCGGCTGCCAGGCCAGACAATTCTGGATAATGGATGGCTGTTCTTCAACGCTGCTACGGAAGCATGCTCCTCCTTAATCTACTGCAGTGTTATTAGGAGAGAAAATGTTTGCTCGGGGAGCTCCCCTGGCCTTTGGAAACTGCAAGTTCAACACTAACAGCCAGGGCAGCTCTGGCCTTAACCCTCCCCTGCCCAGCCCAGGTGCAAGCCTTTCTTAATGAGGTGACTCTATGGGGTACTTGCTTAGATAGTTGAAGGCCTGGCTCTTGTTTGAGGTACTTCCTGGCCTGAAAGCACAGTATATCACGGTGGGGAAGGCATGGCTGCTGGAGTAGCAGGTGGCAGCTGTTCACACTGTTCCCACTGTCAGGGAAAGGGAGAGGGGGTCTTGGTGCTGTTGACTTTCACATCTTTATTCAGTATAGAACCCCAAGTCCTTGGGATGGAGCCAGACAGAGACCCCACCCTAAGGTGTGTCTTCTAGGTGATTCCAAACTTGGAGTCATCCACAGGGCAAGGACCTCACCCTGAGGTGCGTCTCCTAGGTTATTTCAAATGCATTCAAAATGACAATGATGATTAACCATTATACTCTCTTCCCCCGAGCTGAACAAATCTGCTGTCCCTACCTGTCCCTTGGCCACACTCCATGACTGATTTGGTGGGCTATGAGAAAGAAAGAAAGAGAGAGAGAGAGAGAGAGAGAGAGAGAGAGAGAGAGAGAATATGTAGAAGATGGGCATGGTGAAAGATGTCCAGAGAGAGTGGGAGGGGGAGCTGTGGGTGGATATGATGAAGATACATTGTATGAATGTATTAAAGTGTCAAAATCATAAATTAAAAAGGATCACAGTCTTCTGCTCTTACAGAAGCACAGTGGTTTAATTTAGTTAATTTAGCTTTCAGACTTTTAATCTTCCCCTACCATCATTCCTCAGCATGTATATATTGAGTTGGCATCTTTGGATTAAATGGCATTAGAGTGTTGGATTTTAAAAATTATCACTTGAGTTGCTGAGTTGATTTCACACACACACACACACACACACACACACACACACACACACACACCATTCTATGAATTTTGGTTTAGGATTGGGATAGAATTTCCAGTAACTTCTGAAATGGCCCTGAGCATTCTCCTACCACTGTGTACTATGAGTTTCTGTGATGCTGTGTTCTCAGCATTGACAGGAGATTGAGGTTATAAAATCAAAATAGCAATCAACTCTGAAAAATGTCGGAGATGCTTGGCATCCCATCGTCTCCAGCATCCAGCCAAGGCTGAATTCTTTATGTAAAAATAAACCAACACATCTCTCTTATTAGTATGCAAATTTCCTTTTGTCTTTTAATAAAAGATACAATTGTACCCATAGTAAAGAATTGTTTTTAACATAAATGTCTTTATAATTTATTACTAATAAATTTTTGATTTTTATACCCATTTTATATGCTTATATACCCAGGATGGGATAAGAATTTCTTGGGTAGGAAGGAGTTGTGGCTGTGAAAAGTTGAAGAAGCTTTAGGCTAGGGACTGGCAAGGTGGCAGGGAGTGGGGACTGATAAAGCAGTTTACTTGCTGCTCAAGCCTGGCCACCTTCAGGAACACACGCAAAGATGGAGGGAGAGAATTGGCTCCACAGAATTGTCTTCTGCACCCCGCGTACACACCATAATGCAGGTTCCCCTCCACAACCACCACCACCAGGTAAATCCACAGTCATAATGAAGACGCCTAAAGACGCTGGGTTTTCAGCACGCTGGACAGCTCCCAGGGCGCTAAAGGGCTTTTTCCTTCAGGTTCCCTGCATGGCTGACTTCCTGATGCTTCAAAAGGGAGTTCTCAGTTGATAAAGGATTTTTGTAAATCATGCCTTGTGACCAGTAATGAAAGCAGGCACTCAACCCAGGCAGTCTAAATCTGAATCCCAGGCTCTACACCAGCTAGTTTCTCCTCCCTCTAGGTTTGAAGAGAAAAGAGTTCAGACAGAGCTTTTAGATACTGAGTAACAACTATCATTGTCTCCAGATCTGTAAGACATGGATTCTTGGATTCCATCACCAGCTGTATAATTAAACCATTTGTTTTATTAATATTATTAGGCTTTCCCCCCCACTGTGATAGTGTGTTTTATAGTTCTTGGTCAATTATTTAAAGCATAACAAAGTGAAGATATTAGACTAAGTGGTGCTTGCACCCCCACAACCACGTCATTGTGTGCTGTAATTACACCAGCGGCTGTGATTTATGCTGTGTCGTGAGTGGGGGAAAAGTCCCTAGGAGGAGGAGGGGCCTTGAACAAGACATGGGATGTACAGGCCATCCAATCAGCTCCTGTTGACAGCAGCTTCTGCACCTCCCTCCTTTCCCTCCCTGTGTGCTCGGGGTTTCTTGGCAGGCGCACTCACCACTGTCCCGTCACAGGGCCATACTTCACTCCTGCCATCTTTTGTGATCTTCTAGAACAGACCACAGACTTTCTCTCCTCAGGGACATTTCCTATGCTGTGTTCTTTGCCAGATATGCAGATTTGTCTAGAATACTTCCCACTGCAAGTGACAAAAAAAAAATCTAATTCAATGCAGTTTCAACAAACTGTTGCCATGAAATTAATTGGTACATTTACCTGAAAAAGCCAAGGCTTGATTGATGGCTTCAGACATGGCAGAATCCATAAACTTAGCATTGCCATGTCCTTTGTCCGGGCATCACACATTGTCATGCTGGGCATTCGGGGGGTGGCAGGAGTGCCTGGACAACACTGGGCTCCATTACACTGGCTCAGCATCTGTCTTCATTGACCATACTACCTAAGTTCCTGGGAGGACTCTGCAGCCTGGGTTAGGTCATCTACCAGTGGCAGAAATGCTTCCTATGACAGGAACTGACATTTGGGGGTGACCAGGAGTTAGGGGACAAGTCAGTCCCACCTGCATGCTGGAGAGTTTTGTTTTATTGGGTTCATTGTTGGTTTGGTTTGGTTTGGTTTGGTTTGGTTTGGTTTGGGGAGGGGGTGTGTATCTGTGTGTCTATGTCTGTGTACGCCTGTATCTATGTGTTTGTGTGTGTGTTCTGTGTGTTTGTGTGTCTCTGTGTGTTTGTATCTCTGTGTTTGTGTGTGTTCTCTGTGTTTGTGTGTGTCTATGTGTTCATGTGTGTGTGTGTTTTGTGTGCAGATATGTGATGCTCATTATTATAATGATTAAGTTCACAGACAGAAACAAACAATGGAAATTCAAACTGACCTCAATGACAAGAAGAGACTTTATTTACCATGAGAGGAGTGCCTCAAGACAGTAGCCATGGCTTCCTCCAAGGGGGATGTTGACCTTAATTTGCGTGTTCTGCCTTTGACACTAGGATGTGGTCTACAATTGGATTTAAAAACAAACAAACAAACAAACAAGAGAAAACCCTCATAGTATTTTAGATAGATTTATGATTTTGTGTCAGGCCACATTAATAACTATCTTTGATTGATACGCTATGGGTTGAACACACCTGGAGAAGATTAAGCCCCGGATGGCTTAATCCTCTTCCCCCATCACTACCAAATCTCCCGCCTCTATCTTGTACCTCCTTCTTTCTGTCTCCTCCCCAGCTAAATGAATGGATCCCGTGGAATATGTTTCATTTACATAGGGTCCATATAGCAAACACTCATGAGCCAATGTTATTGAGTCTCATCCGATCAGACAATTATGTATTCTTTCTGGGATTAAAACAAGCACAGTCTTAGCTGGGCATGCCTGGGAACTGGGGGTGGACTTGGGAAGAAGGAGCCAGCTTCACAGCATTAAACAAAAGCAACATAAAAGAATGCAGCACATCTTTACATCATTAAACAAATATTCCGCAGCAGAAAATAACATAACACATCTTTAACCAACATTCCACAACAAATCTCTGTTCGTTCAAGGCCAACTTGGTCAACACAGTAAGTTCTGAGCTAGCTTGGAGCTGCAACAGGGCAGGGATTGTATCCCATGCTCCTGGAGTGTCCCCCAAATTCTCCATCACCACCACTTTATATGGATTTGCTTCACTGGGTGGGTCCCCAAAACTCCCTTCACCCATCACCTCTAAATTCCCCCCAGCAGCCATCCAGGAAGGAAGACTTAGCAAAACTCAGTTACAGCAGTCAGGTGGGACAAGTGTCCTGGGAGCAAGGTCCAAAAGCCTTCGTCCCTGTGTGTGCATCAGATCCCAGTCCTGGACTCACAGTCTGCAGGGGATGTATGGTAGGAGAAGGTGAGGACACGGGAGAGTGACACCCCACATCAGGACCTGGGGGCATTTGGGATGGAAGAGGGTGACATTGAAGATATGGAGGGACTGCAGCTCCCACCTGTCCTCAGAGGAGCTAGCCAAACTCTTTCTGGGGTCCCTGCCAGCCCCAACCTTCTGTCTCTCTGGCCTGTGTCTGAGGAAGCTGAGCACAAGTCCTGGGACTCAGGGGTTGGTGTGGAGGAGAGGTGGGGGCCAACAGCAACTAGAAGCCCAGCCCTGGGAAGAGATGCTTGGGAGGCAGAGTGGATGATGGTGACAGGCCAGGCCCCAAGTAAAGGTACTCAATAGGACCCTGTGTCCGGGCAGTTGAAGGAAGGAAAAGAGCAGAATACCACACCCTGGGCAGGAATCAGAACCGGGCCAGTTGCAGAGACACTGTGTGATCTTGAGCAGTCACATCCCCTCTCTGAGCTTCAGTTGCTTCATCTGCAAAAACAGAGATGATTATTCTAGTCCTTGATGCTCAACTGCTCCCAGGAATGAAACGGATCTAGGTAAACAAAGGGGTAAAGCCTAGATATTGATTGGGGCGGGACCTAGCCTTGCCCCACCCACCTCCTGCTCCCAGCCTCTTGTCATTGGCCAGTCCTCAGCAGCTTTGTCAGCTGAGTCCAGTTGATTGGAGGAGGCAGATCCTTTATGCAAATCAGGCAACTTTATTCTCTCTTTTCCCTCTTCCTTCCTGCACAAGGCCCCCCACTCCTGGTTGGTGCTCCCTGGCTGGGGCTGGACACTGTGACAAGCTGACTTGTCATCTAAATACAGGCAGGTCTGACCTCTATTCCAAAGCCCTGCCGCCTAGCCCTGTCGTTGGTCCTCCCACCTCACTAGGACAGCCGTGTGACCCTGGGTGAGTCACTCCATCTCTCTGAGTCTCAGTTTGCCCCTCTGTTAAATGGAGAGAAGGCTGCCCATGGATGGGTTCTGTTCCTTTCACAGTCACGTGCCGGCAGCTTCTGATGCCTGGCCCTGCTTTGGTACTGAGGCTGCCCTGCCCCCTACCATAGGAATCTACCTCTTCTCTTTCCCATCCACCTTGCTGCCTCCCAACTCTCCTTGAACCTGCACCTTACCTCAGTCCTTGACCCTGCAATCATCTTGATCTAACAGCAACTTGGCTAATTTCTTGGGCCCACAAACCACCCAATGGGGAGGCCGGGAGGGTGGCCGCTTCCGCTCCATCACCCACCCTAATGCTTCGTCTGACACTTTCAATTTATTTTTCAATTCCTTCGGCATCAGAAATGACGATTAAACTCCCAGTGTAAATGCTGCTTTACCAAACTGAATTAATCACAGCGAGGAGGGGCCAGCTCTGCAGCTCAGTTGAGGAGCGGGCAATAACCACGCGTCCTCACAGGGTGCCCCTTGTCCTCACAGAGGTGGGAGACAGGCTCCAGATCCTGTCTGGATGCCCTCATGGAACCTCACTGGAGGCCACCTGTCCCACAGCCCTCTGCCCCCTGCAGCCTCACCCTTGTCCAGGGTCTAAGGAATGAGACAGCCTAGGTCACTGCCTGTTAGAGAAAAGTTCAGGACACAAGCCTGGCTCCTTTTGACTCATCCTCAATTTGCAGAGGGTCTAACCCAAAGTTTGGCAGTTTCTGGTCTACATGCAGGACCAAGGCACCTACAGACTTGAGATTTCAGAGCCTGGAGGGCAGGGGCCCTCGATCCATCCCCAGCAAGGTCACTAAGAACCTAGGGCCACAGCAGCCAAGCCACCTCTCTGTCCTCCCTCTCCCCTCCCCCTCCCCACTACACCCAGAATCCCCTGACCCTCACAGCTTGTCTGTGCCACATCCACACCTGCTCCCAGCCCTCACAGGAAAGCTCAGATACAAACAGGGCCACAGGGCTGCTCCTCTTTCATCCTGGAGAGACAGAGGCTGTCCTGACTCCTCACACCATCCCACCAGATTTTACCTTCCAGGCTCCACACCTCCAGACTCTCTGCCCTCCCCCCTCAAGTTGTCCTCCCACCAGATGGCCCACCCTGTCTGGACATCAAATTAGATGTTAGCTCCTTAGAGAATCTTCTCAGGCCTCTGCCCCTCAGCCTAAGTTAGTGTCTTCCCCACGGTGTTCTCACTCCAATCTTTTCCTTTCCGTCACAGCATGTAACTGGTAAAAGCTGTGTATAGAGGAGGAAAGCATCCAAGGTCCTCCTCAGCTTCTGGGGGACACAGAGCCTAAATGTTCTGCGAACAGACCAACCTCAGAGCCTGTCCTTAACCTCTGAACCTGTCTGCCACAGGGGAGTACCAGGCAGAGGGAGAAAGACTGCAGGATTCATGATGACAGGGACACCTCATGCCACCCCACCACCAGAGATGAAGTAGACCTTAGCAACAATGATGCTCTAGGGACCTCTCCTCCCTCCATCGAAAGAGCCAGCCTTCTAAGTCTCTAGACTAGCAAGGGCAACAGTTGCCAGCAGAAGTAATGAATGACAAGATAGCCCCATCCTAGATGATGCTTTCTGTTTTGATTTGACTCTTTTTTCACTATTTTACCTTCATGACTCTCGTGGGGAACTGGAGCACTGGCTGGAGCCATTCTACAGGTGAGAAACTGAAGCCAAAGCAGGAATAAAACAATAGACATCCCATGGGCATCCTCTGAACTGGGACCAAAACTTGGCCTGCCAATGAGCTCTCCAGGTAATTCTGTGTCCCAGGGGTGGGGAATCCTATCTGAAGGACCAGGGAGTCCCAGGGGTGGGGAATCCTGTCTGAAGGACCAGGGAGTCCCAGGGTTGGGGAGCCCTCTCTGAAGGACCAGGAAGTCCCAGGCACCACCCCTACTGGGTTATGACCTTAGAAAGTAGTTTTATGCCTCTATGCCTCAGTTTACCCCCTTGGTGCAATGAGTGGCTTAGGCTTTCCAGAACACAGTTGAGAAGGTCTAGGTGATATTTTTGTTGATCCAGACTCTGCCTCCAGAGGGCTGGGGCCATGCCACTGTCCATGGTAGCAGACCTTCCAACATAGCGCAAAGAATGTAGCTGATAGCAGGTGTTAGCTGAATACATGAAATAGATGCGGAGACAAAGAGATACATTCCTTAGAGAAGATAAGCTTTCCCAGGGGTTCAGCAGTGAGGCAGAGTGACTACCCCTGCTGGTGCCACTCTGGGTGCCTGTGTGCCCACCTGCTCCTGCTGAGACATTAACATGGTGCAGGAGTTAACTGCCTGGCTGCGGCTCCTGGCTTCTCAAGCCCCTCTGTTGACTGAACTCCACAATGAAGCCCTGCACAGATGCACAGGCTGGCGGAGGGAGGATGGGACACATGGCTCGGGGACCCCTTGGTCTCCTAGGCACCAGTTCAAAGCACCTCACCCATCCTCTCCCGCATCATCTTCAAAGTGATACAAGGCAGGATGACTGTCTTAGACCATAAGGAGGGGCCCGGCAAGGGGAGACAACAGGCCCAAGGCCACATAGAAATTTAGTGATAGTGCTGAACTGAGTTCTGCTGGGGGTTGTGGCTCCATATTTCACAGCCTGAGCATTTCCTGTCCTCGCTACCACCCTTGGGAGACTGCTGAGTGACAGACCTCCTCAGACTTGTGGTCAGCCCAGGCCCTACCTGCAGCCTCCTGACAGGTCTGTGAATTACAATGATCTTGGACACATCAGAAGACCTGTCACCAAACCTGCAGGGAGGAAGTGCGGACAAGCGTTTGAGCTCCCACAGTGCACAATTCTCTGTTGACTCCCTCCCCCACCACCCCACCTTCCACCATCACCTGGATACAGCAGTGGACTGAAAAGACACGGTTCCCTCTGCAGAGCTCACACAGTAAGGGGGAGCAGTGACAGTGACATAAACAACTGGGCACTGGAGCAGGGCTTCTCTGACTTCTTTGGTCACCACCCCTCTCTGCCCGAGAAACTCTCAAGTGACCTGGTTGGATAAGTCTATTAAAATAAGCAACTGTGGGAAGCGGGAGGAGGATTGTCTGAGCCAGAGGATGGAGGACAATGGGAAAACACAGCCACAGAATCAACTAAGCAGGGCTCATAGGGGCTCACAGAGACTGCTTGTTACAGATATTATGGTCATGTCTGATGTTTAGCTATCTACTCAGAATCTAAATTCCACTGATATGTCATTATATGTAAAAATATAATTTCTGTAAGAACAGACACATGAACTGTATAGCCGTTTTGTTTGATTGTTTTGGGGTTTGGTTCTTATTTTGATTTTATTTTATTTGTGGGGTTTTTTTCTGCCAGCTATTGTATAAGATAAGCTGTAAAGAATGGGTCATAATTATCATGCTTATTAATTGTAGCATGTTTCCTTCTTGGGATGTGTGTCTGAAATATGAATATTAAAATTTATATTTTATGATTGAAAAAAAATAAGCAACTCTGGGAAGCGGGAGGAGGATTGTCTGAGCCAGAGGATGGAGGACAATGGGAAAACACAGCCCACAGAATCAACTAAGCAGGGCTCATAGGGGCTCACAGAGACTGAAGCAGCCATCACAGAGCCTGCCTGAGTCTCTGCACGAGGTCCTCAGTATATATGTCATGGTTGTTAGCTTGGTGTTCTTGTGGGCCTCCTAACAGTGGGAGTGGGGGTGTCTCTGACTCTTTCATCTGCCCTTGGAATCCTTTTCCTCCTACTGAGTTGCCCTGCCCAGCCTTAATATGAGGGCTTGTGCCTAGTCTTAATGTAACTTGTTACGCCATGCTTGGTTGATGTCCCTGGGAGGCCTGCTCTTTTCTGAAGGGACTGAGGAGCAGTACATATGGTCAGCGGCAGGGGAGGAGCCGGGAGGAGGAGAGGGAGAGGAATATGTGGTGAGGATGTATTGTATGAGAGAAGTATAAAAAAACTAGGCAAGAAAATTAAACATTTGCTGATAATAAGTCAAAAAATATTTCTTATGATAAGAGCATTCTTGGTGCACCTGTAATTTTACCATTTACTGAAGACAAAAGCAGGTTTGCATGATAATGAGATGGGCATGCACATTTGTTATGTAAAGAGTTGCATCTTGGCTGAATATACGATGCTGCCGGACCCAGAAAGTATTCAGAGTTGATCGATATTTTGATACTATCACGTCGATGTTGGGAACATTTCCTATCATAAATTCATAGTACAAAATGGCAGACATATGTTTAGGATCAATTTCAGAAATTGTTAGAATTTTTTTTTTAATTTCAAACCAAAATTTATTTGATGACTGTGGTATTGGAATGTGATTGACCCCTATAATCTCATAGGGAAGGGGCACTATTAGGAGATGTGGCTTTGTTGGAGTGGGTGTGGCCTTGTTGGAGGAAGTGTGTCACTATGGGGGAGGGCTTTGAGGTTTTCTCTGCTCAGGATACTGCCCACTGTGTCAGTTGACTTCCTGTTACCTGCAAAATGTAGGACTCTCAGCTTCAGCACCACATCTCTCTGCACACTGCCATGCTCTCTGCCATGATGATAAAGGACTGAGCCTCTGAAACTGTAAGCCACCCCAATTGAATGTTTTCTTTGTAAGAGTTGTCATGGTCCTGGTGTCTGTCTTCTCACAGCAATAGAAAACCCAACGAAGACAATGACTTTTGTTTAAACCTAAGTCAACCCCTCAAAGAGCAACTATTAACATCATCATTCTAGTACAATCCAACCTAAAACACACATAGTGTGATGCTGGTGGACTGAGAAATGATGGCAGCAAAATATTGTCTTTGTTTTCTGGAATTGAACAATATGTTTCTGTAAGAGCAGATGGCTTTTGGTGGATGGTAGGAACACAGCCACTAATAACAGAAGAGTCTCAGCTCTGTGCTGGGGACACTCAGTGTTCGTTGACACTGCACGATGAGATGGCGTGTGTAGCCCAAAGTGCCTCTGCAGTAAAGTCACACAACACAACACGTAAAAAGTACTACAGAAATGTCTCAGACTCATTACATCCTTGAACTTGCATTAGTCTTTGGTTGTTTCGTGTTCAGAAACCCTTGTTGCTTGCCAAATTTTTCACAACCCCTCACACTCGGTTAACTAAACTGATGTTGGGCTGTGACCTATGTTGCAGAAGCTGTGAACTACAGGGTGAACACAGAGAAGATAGGGACGATGCATAGTGATGGACAGAGAAGTGGGGACAGTATGGAGGGGGACACTTGAGAGGGATGATCTCTGAACTGAGGTGGAGGAGCAAAACTGTTCACAGCCCTGGGTGGGGTCAGAGCAGAATGCCCATCACCCTCCAAAGGACTCCAGGTAGGGTAGCAGTCATGGGATCATCTGTGTTGATGATGTTATCTGGGTTCAAGTAACAATCTTAACTCAACGGTACCAGCACATGGGCACTACCACCACCATCACCAATACCATCGCCACTATCATCATCACCATCATCGTGGTCACCATTGTCCTACTTAGCCTGAATGGTCAACTTGGCACAGCTTAGAGTCATCCAAGAGAAAAGTCTCAATTGTGTAACTGCCTAGATCAGACTGGCCCAGGAGCATGTCTTTAGGGATTAATTGATGTAGGAGGGCCCAGCCCACTAAGGTAGCATCATTCATGAGGTAAGTAGCCCTGGACTTCATAGGAAAGCTAGCTAGACCTGAGTGTGGGAGCCAGCCAGCAATCATTCCTCCATGGTTTCTGCTGTTCTTACTTGGCAGTGAGTATGTTCTCTGATTGGAGATATTACTGCATGGAATAGCAAGTGTCCTGCCTTCAAGTTCCTGTTTGAGTTCTTGCCCAGACTTTCCTTGATGATGGGCTGCAACCTGTATGTGGAAATAAGCCCTTTCCTCTATTAAATTGCTTTTGGTCAGAGTGTTTTATCACATCAACAGGAACTAAACTACAACCACCACCACCATCTTCACAATCAGAAGAGCATCACCCCCATAATCAAGACCATCATCACCACCACCACCTTTACCATCATCATCATCACCACATCACCATCACCACCACCTTCACCATCATCACCACCACCACCACCATTATCACCACCACCTTCACCATCATCACCACCATCATCACCATCACCACCATCATCATCACTACTGCCACACTCACTACCATCATCATTACTGTCACTGCCACCATCACCATCATCATCGCCATTGCCATGACCACCATTATTACTTCCAGCGGCAGCAGCACTACACTGATGACTGTCATTCTGAACATGAGTACCTCCCCGTCACCTGTTACCTAGGTCTCAGAACCTTACCCAAGAGGTGTAGAGATGAACAAGGCTCCTCCAATGGAGCTGCACACACAAGGATTGTGGGGCCAAGAAGCACCTGAGCTTCCAGGGGAAAGGGTTGCACAATGTGGGGCCCATCCATCCCCTGACTTCCCCCTATCCCTTTACAAAACCTCCACATGTGCCTCTGAAAGGACTTGGCAGCTCCTGCTGATAGACCATGTGTCAGGAACCCGAGGAAGGTCTAATTAATTATAATTGTCCCCTTTGCAGATGTCTGCCATATGACGCCAACTCTGGTGACAAAAGGTTCCAGTCATTCTGTTTGAACAGTGCTTCCCAAGCATATGTTTGTCATTTGAGCCACTAGGAAAACAGTTCATTTCTGAGGCCACTGTGTAGAGTGGGCTGGCCAAGCTCAGAGCGAGCCAGATCGAGGGACACAATATAGCATCAGATCTTTGGAGCCAGAGTGAGGGACAGAGCCTGGGATCAGGTCCGTCTCATCCATGGTGTCTCCCCAGAGGCAGCTATCATATCCTGGGGCAGTTCACCTCACAGCCCTCTCACCTCTACCCTGATGTCCTCGGGCTCTGTGAATTTACATCATGGAGAAGGACCTCACCAGATTACAGTCCCACTCACCCCACCCCTTCTGCCCCACGCCTCGGTCACACATGGCTCTTAGATCATCTTGTTCCTGATGTGAGTCAGGCTGAGCCCTTTGTGGGGTGAAACTCAAATTTATGCTAATCAGTCAGAGGTAATGCCAGCATCCCATTAAGCTGTTCTCTGACACACCCAGCGGGATCCTCCTCACGCCTCCTCACACAGCTCAGAGAGACGGATGCTTGTCCTAACCTCCATCTTGCAGACGACTGAAGTCCCTGACCTGGAGCCAGGTGACATTGTTTGGACTGGCTGGAGGTTGTCCCAGGGAGCACAGCTTGTGTCTCGATGTCATGCTCACACCAGTGCCTGGCAGGACTGCAGATAGCAGGTGCATAGCCTCAGTTTCTCTTTGTCTCCTGGTTCCTCAGTTCTTTTCTATTACCCTTCCAGAGGGCCAATGTCCAAGATGCTTCCTCCACTCACATGGAGGTGCCTTGGCTGGCAGGGCTGGGGCTGGTGGTCATCTCACTGACCGAAAAGTTTCTCCAGTGGTCCTTAGGCTTCTTCACAGAGGGACACCCTGGAGCTGGCTCAGAGTGAGCGTGCCTGGCGAAAGGTAAGAACATACCCTGGTTTGCGTCCTTTTGCTATGATAAATGCCAGGTCCTGAAGCAACTTGGGAAGGAGAGGGTTTATTTTATTTCATAACTCTTAGGTCACAGTCTGTCATGAGAGCAGGAACTCAAACAGGAACAGGAACCTGGAAGAAGGAACTGAAGCAGAGGCCGTGGAGGCGTGCTGCTTCCTGGCTTGCTCTCTGTAGCTTGCTCAGCCTGCTTTCTTATAGACCCCAGGACCACCTGCCCAGGGTGGCACTGCCCATAACCAGACATTAACTGAGAAGATGCCCCACAGACTTGCCTACGGGTCCATCTGATGGAGGAATTTTCTCAACTGAAGATCGGATGAACTTGCGTCAAGTTGACAGGCCAGGGAGACTGATGAGAAATGGAAGGCCTCAACAGCATCACTTCTTGCACACTCTATTGGCAAAGTAGCCACAGACCTCGCCTCTGGCCTGGAGTCAACCACTCTGAATCACCCAATATAAAACATATGAATTAAACATTATCCGGAAATCAGATTCCCTACCTGTCCCACTCTGCCTCCTTGGAAGAAGTCTGTTCACCCCACTTCCTGCTCTCCCAACCCCACACTTTGACCATCACCTCCCGGACACTTGGTCCACAGTGTCCTCCAGCTCCAGCCTTCCTTAGTCCCCTGCACTGTTCCCACTTGCAGTGATCCTGAGAGGCTATCTCAGGACTCCCACAGTGGGGCCAGAAGCCACATGGAGCTCCCCTCCTCCACCTCTCCAGACCCTCCCTCAGAGTCCCCAGTCTCTCCAAGGCCAGGAATGTACCCTCACATCAGCTGGCTCCGAAGCCTCAGCTGCACCCAGGGAAGGTGGAAGAGACCCATCCAGAGCCAAGGACACAGCGCAACCCCTGGAGCGACCCTGGTGACCCTCCAAATCTCTCACACAGCCACCCAGGAGCACCTAGAAACTGGACTGTGGGTCCCAAGCCTCGGCTTCAGGAAGATCTCTCAGTCCTGATGCCTGCTGACTCCATCGGGGATTGGTCACTCTGTCCACAGTCTCTCCATCCTCAGCAGTCTCGATTACAGTCACAGGATCCAAGCTGGGTTTGCTCTGGACACTTGGACCAGACCAGTGCCTCTCCCGTTACTACTGCCCAGTCACTGTTGGAATAGGCAGATCCCATGTGTAATACCGTGAGAGGCAGAAGATCACTGCTAATTTGTCTCTTACCTTTCCATTACTAGATTGGGGTGTTGGAAAGTTCCAGAACGCCTGAGCCCAAGGTCTCTGAATAAGGTTGGGGTTTACTGAAAGCTGGCTTTGTGCCAGGCCCATGCCCATCATCTCCCTCACCTGGCTTAATCCCCAAAGCAGTCACATGGGTATGTTATTCTCCTCACCCATTAAGAAGGAAACTGAGGCAGAAGTCTGGCCTGGCCCACAAGGCAAGAGATGCGTTCTGATCCTCCTACTCAACTTCTTGTTGTACCCAGCTCTATAGCTGCAGGCTCCTGGGCAGCAACCTTGCCTGGAGTAAAAGTGAACCCAGGAAGGGAAACCAGGTTGAGTCCAACACACACCTGCCTGCAGTGCGGGTCCCACTCTGCAGAAGGCCAGCCCTGAAGGAGCCACTAATCAGAGTCACATGTCCTGTGGGACCCTGCAGTGCACTCTAAGGATTGTGCAGTGCCTACTCTTTGCTCTGTAAATCTTCAAGGGGCCTTTGGCCAAAGCAATAACATTCCAACCTGAAAAGTTAAAAGGACTTGGAAATTATGAGCCCTGAGCCTGGCTCGAGCCCTGAGTGAGGACAAGACGACCACGGTCGTAGAGAGGAAAATACAGAGAGGGGAGCCAAGCAATTTCCCTTCCACCACAGCCTCAGGATCCCATTAACCTCCCTGCCCAGAGCCAGACACTCCGAGAAGGAGCAGGTGGGAGGGGGCTGCACAGGCTCCATGGTCACTGTGCCCTTGTCGAGTCCCAGCTTCCTCCAATAGTGTCCTTTGTAGCATAGGAATCCAGGGGTGGTCGCCAGCCCTGCCAAGGTCAAAATGATTCTTATTCGTTGGGGTTTATGGTATAGTGGGATTTTTGACAACACATTCAAAGGTCTTCAAAGATTTAATACATGATCTATGCTTTCAAGGCTCAGGTCTCAAAGAACAGAGCCGTCTTGTTCCACGGAAGCTTCAACAGAGGATCATCTGTGCCTGGCCACAGGAGGAAGGAAGAAGAGCAGAAAATGGAACCCAGAGGACTGGGCTGGCAGTCCGGAGCTCAATCCACCCAGTCAGAAGGCTGTGGGGTGAGTGGGGGAAAGAGGAGGAGGGTCCTTGCCCGTATCTCTTTACCAACCACTATTTGGCAGGATACTGAAGAGTTTTGTGTCAGCTTGACACAAGGTAAAGTCATCTGAGAGGAGGGAACCTCAGCTAAGAAAATGCCTCATAAGATCTGGCTGTAGGAAACCTGAGTGGCATTTTCTTAATTAGTGATTGGTGTGGCAGAGGGAGGTATTGCGGGTGCTACCATCCCTGGACTGGTGGCCCTGGGTTCTATGAGAAAGCAGGCTGAGCAAGCTATAGGGAGCAAGCCAGTAAGCAGCATCCATCCATGGCTTCTGCATCAGTTCCAGCCTCCAAGTTCCTGCCCGGTTGAGTTCCTGTCCTGACTTCCTTCAATAATGTGCAGAGATGTAGACGTGTAAGCCAAATAAACCCCGTCCTTCCCGCCTTTCTCGTTGGTCGTGGTGTCTTGTCACAGCGATAGGAACCCTAACTAAGACAGGAAGTAGCAGAGAACGATTCTGTGGGGCCCTGGCTGTATGGCACACGGTGACATTGTCTGTCACTCATGTGGCCTCACACCCATTGCTCCTCTCTCCTGAGGGTGAAAATAAGACAAGAGAGGGATGAAGGGAAGAGATCCGCCCCCTGTCAATCATATACACCAGCAGATCCATCTGCACGGCTCCACCTGCTCTATCCTAGACCCACTGTCCATGACCCTCCCCCTTGAACCGCTAACCTGCCAGCCAGGAAAAACAGGCGAGCCACACAGGACGCCCAGCCTGCTGGTAGACATCTGTGTTCCGTGGCGCTCCCTAGCGGCCACATTCACAGTCAATCCTGCAACGGGGATTGCAGCAAGGCCTGAGCCTTTCTTGCCAGGTAGGTGGCCAACTGGTAGGGAACACATGCGATTGCAAAGCCAAGGGCTCAGACCAGCATCAACTCATTCCTAGCTCCACTGTCCCCACTGTTCATGGCGAGCTTGTTCTGAGTCAACCCCTGCTGTCCCGGGTGCCTCTGGAAGAGGGCTTGGTTATCTGGGCAGACGCCATTGCTAACCTAGCGCGATAGGAAGTCCCTGAGCCACAGAACAGAGGGGTGCGGAGACGGTAATGGGAGAGGCAGACAGCACAGGTCTCAGAACCGCCGCTGGCCCAGAATGTCTGGCTGCTTCTGTTCTAGCCCCTTCTGGGACCTGTGGACTGAAGACAAGATGTTAGATGGCGTTTTGGAGTGTCGGTTCACTGTCTTCTCAGATTGCAACTCTGAACAGAGTGCAGCTTAAAGATTCGATTCTTTATTGACCTTCGGCTTCTGCGAGTGAGAGAGAACCCTGGTACTCCGGTCACATGAATCCTGGTGCTCGGGCTCACAAGCATTGAATATCAGTTGCTAGCGCTCAGAACGCCTCGTCTCAGCCATTTCTCCCTGGGGCTCTCTCTTGGTTACTTTCCTATGGCTGTGAAGAGGCACTATGATCAAGTCAGTGTATAGAAGAAATATTTTAATGGGGCTCACCGTTTCGAAGAGTGAGTCCGTGGCCACCATGGCAGGGAGCAAACCGGCATGGCGCTGGAGCAGTAGCTGAGGGCGCACATCTTGTGACAACAACCCCAAGTAGGAGAGGGAGCTAACTGGGAGTGGGATGGACTTTTGTTAACTCAAAGCCCACCCTGGGTGGCACACCTTCTCCAGCAAGGCCACACCTTCTAATCCTTCCCAAACAGCTCCACCAGCTGGGGACCAATATACGAGTCTCATTCAAACCACCACATCCTCTTACCTTCCTAGAGCTTTTCTGTTGTTGTCACACGTTTATTTATTTAGTGCTTGTGTGTGTGTGTGCTTGCATGTGTGTGTATCTGTGTGTGCTTGGCAGGCAGCACCTTCACCCATTGAACCATCTTGCCGGTCTTTCTCCTGCACCTAATGTGCAAAGGCACCCCAGTAGCCCACTTTATCAAACACCAAACAATTTCTGAACAATGAACAATCTGACCAAAATATTTAAAAGAGTAAATTTCTGAGATTTATTCAAAAGTATAGTGTAAAATATTCAGACAATAATAATTGACCCAAAAGGCATGCTGCAGGTGTATGTGAACCAATAGATAAGAAAAATGAAATTATACATGCCATTCTTCATTTTAGATATAATTTATAACTACTAGATATAATTTACTCCACTCAACATAACAAACGAAAATTGAGGTGAAACAAATAAATATTAATTTAAGATAAATGATTTCTCATAGATTTTTTTATGAAAATGCTTTCACAATAAGGAACAAATACTTAATGTAGGCATGATAACGTACTTCTATAATCCCAGCATCCTGGGGGCTGAGATAGAGGCTCTCAGAAGGAATTACAGGGCAACCTTGGCTATACAAACAGCCTGAGACCAGACTGGGATATCTAGCCAAACACTGTCTCCAAATACAT
Source organism: Microtus ochrogaster (assembly GCF_000317375.1). Classification (NCBI taxonomy): domain Eukaryota; kingdom Metazoa; phylum Chordata; class Mammalia; order Rodentia; family Cricetidae; genus Microtus; species Microtus ochrogaster. The sequence goes on along the minus strand of NC_022016.1, from coordinate 53,143,410 downwards.
CTAAACAAAGTCAAACGCATAGTGATGTCTAATCTTCATTGTCAACTTGACTGGATCCAAAGACAACTAAGAGGCAAGCCATGGAGCACACCCGTGAGGGATTTGCCCCATCAGGTTAACTGACGTGGGAAGACTCACCCCGAATGTGGGCACCACCTTCCAGGGGCAGCACAGGTAGGATTAGGTCTGAAGGGAAAGCATTCATATTTTGCCCGCTTTCCTTGGCATCTCCCTGGGTAGTGAATCCACCCTGTTGCTGCCACCATCTGCCACTGCATCCCAAACCAGCTTCTGTAGCCTTCTAACCTGAACTGAAGACCAGAACTCTCCAGAAATCCTCCAGGCCTTCAGCTGAGGCATCCAGCCTCGTGGTGTAAGCAAGCTCTGGTCCTCAACTTCTCCAGTATGAAGATGACTGTTACTAGGACCACCCACATGGTGTTGTGTAATCCAATCTAAGGAATCCTGCCTTTAGAAGATTTTTTTTTATTTTATACGCATGAGTGTTTTGTCTGCATGTATATCTGTGTAACGTGTTTCTGACTGTAGAGACCAGAAGAAAGGGTCAGAGCCATGGGAACTGGAGTCACAGACAGTTGCAAGCTGCCATAAGATGCTGTTTTTCAGAGGACCCAGGTTCAGTTCTCAGCATCTTATGGCAGCTTGCAATAGTCTTGTGACTATCATTGTGGTTTTTATTAATGTGTGTGTATGTGTATACCTACACATGCGAGTATACATACCATAGCACATGTGTGAAGGCATGACAACTTGTGGGAGTTGGATTCCCCCCTTCTATCATGAGAATTCCAGGGATTGAACTCAGGCCATCAGGCTTGATGACAAATACCTTTAACCACTGGTCCAGCTCATTAACCACTATCTTATTTTGAGACAAGGTCTCTCTATGGGCTGGAACTCACCAAGAAAACTAGACTGGCTAGGATGTGTCTATCTACGCCCCACAAACCATGGTTACAAGGACCATCATGCCTGGCTTTTTCTATGTGGGCCCTAGTGATTAAACTCTGGTCTTACTTACAAGAAAGCCTTTAACCAACTGAGTTCTGTGACCAACCATTTTTACCTAAATCACCAGACACATTTTACTTCATTTCTTTCCGTTTGTAATGCTAAGGAAATCCTATGTCCTGTGACTGTTAAGGCACGCACTCTCCCACTGCGTAACGGTTCTAGCCAGAGCTTTATCTTTTGATGTTTTAATTCTTCCAACCTTGTCTTAGACATTTTTCCCATTTCTGTGCACTTTTGATCTACAGATGCTTTTACTTCAATTTTTTTTTCTTTTAGTATATCTTTCAGAAGTTTTATACCTCTGGTCTCATGGAATGTTCATCTATTGGATAACTTTGGCTATCTTCTGTGCCTCTCATCTCCGCCATCTGTGACAAAATACTCAAAAAGTAACATTCTTTTCTATTTAATGTTGGGTAACAGTCTACAGCTTTTCCTCCCTCACTCATTATACAGCAGCTACATTCATTTCATTTGCTGGGGGTTTTGTTGTTTTATTTTGTTTTTAAGTCTTGAGGATTGAATCTGGGGTCTCAGACTTGCTAGACAAACACTCTACCAATAACCTAGATCCCCAGCCCTTCTTTTCAATTGCTTTTAATTTTGATAAGGGGTTTCACTGAGTTCCCCAGGCTGGCTCTAAACTCACCCTATAGTCCAGGCAGACCTTGAACTTTCAATCCACTCGCCTTACTCTCCTGAGTAGCTAGGTTTACAGGCCTGTGCCCTCAGTCCCAACTTGGTGGTGGTTCAAATTTGTATAGTTTAAATTGCTTCTCTTCTCTCTTCCTCCCCCATCCTGCCTCATCTACTTTGGTCGCATTCCTGAGAACAACTCCTGAATACCCACCTTGTATTCCGCATTTGCTTTCTATCCCCATATTTTCTTGTCCTTTATATTTATTCTCATTCTGTTTTAGATTTTAGATTTCTTGAGACATCTCACGTTTATCTATAGGCTGGCCTCAGCCTCCGGTCTGCTGGGATGATAGACACAAACCACAGTATTTTTTTTTTCATCTTGAGTGTTTTTAAAGAATTGTTGTGTGGAGTGATATTACTAGGGCCTGTGAAAACACTGCTTCCCTTGTGTCCTCGGGGAACTTCCTGTCTTTGCCATGTTTCCTTCCTCTGTCAGAGTCCCTGCATGCTTCCTTCAGCAGCTTTGTTAACCAATCAGAGCCTTGTAGTAAAACTGTTTAGGGAGAGCAGAGACAATGACCTTGGGGACAGCTCGCATTGGCTTTGTTATCTTGGACCTTCTCTCACAGCTCAGAGTTCGAAGCTTGCTGTCCCTGCAGCCGCAAGCCCAGCGATGCCTCTGAGGAGGACAGGTGGGTCCTAGAGCCCTGAGCAGAGGATTATCAGTCCAAGCTTTCGGATCTGGGTGAGGTATCTGCTTTGGTATGTCTGTGAAACATAGTTTTCTTATATGGAAAACATCTTGGGAGTGTTTGCCAGGATTCAGTTTTCTCTGGTTCTGGTCTATGTCCCATAGTTTGGGAAGGAAACCTTCCAGGTCTGTGGTTCGGAGCTGTAGTCATTTCTGTTTTCAATAAAAATGAAAAGAAGAAACAAAACAGAACTCACCGCTATGTTCTGTTTCTTGTCATTACCACCTTCTGTTAGTTTCAGAGAACAGAATCCAAGCAGCCAGTGTCATGATTCTTAATCTGGAACTAAATGCCCTCTCACCCCTGTCTCTAATAAACTCCTGATGAGTGATCTGGGCTGTCACAGAGGGCAGGACGGTCATGGTAGCATGACTGACTAGACTCAGCACCTAAGTACAGTGCAGGCAGTCTTGCTGGGACCCTCTTCTACCTCAGAGACAAATCCTAATAGGTCGCCCAAAATTCTCTCTGACTTTGAGCTTCAGTGTATTCAAGGCTTACCTGCTAAATGCATAGCACAGCACTCACACTACTGTGCCTACTGCACCACCAGTGGCAGACATTACTAATCAATCACAGTGTTGGTTACCCGCCCCTGCATCTTGCTGCATTACATTATGAGAAGACTTAACTAATGGAATTCAATCTATCTACCTTTTCAGTGCTAGAGATTCATTGGTCACATTAGATCTTCACAGAGGAGTGAGAAAGGCCTGGGTTGACAGTGGTGAGTCTTCCCACACCAATTGACTTAAGACACTCCACCACAGGCATGCCTCAGGAGCCAACCCAATGTAGGCAACGCCTCGTTGAGAGTCTCATCCGAAGCTGGGCGGTGGTGGCGCACGCCTGTAATCCCAGCACTCGGGAGGCAGAGGCAGGCGGATCTCTGTGAGTTCGAGGTCTGCCACGACTACAGAGCTAGTTCCAGGACAGGCTCCAAAGCTACGGAGAAACCCGGTCTCGAAAAACCAAAAAAAAAAAAAAAAGAAAAAAAGAAAAAAAGAAAAAAGAGAGTCTCATCCGAAGTGACTCTAGGCTGTGTCAAGTTAGATTAAGTAAACTAAAACTAATCATCATAGATAGATGACCTTAGGCAGTGGATGAGTGGCCACTTGGCTGTCATCTGGGGTGGAGGGGTCCTTTCATTCTCAGCATGCTCTCCTAGGGACTTATTTCCAATAGAAGGATTCAGAGAGGTGGGATGGGAGAATGCTTGGTGTCTGGGGGCTCAGGACCTGAGATGCCACATTGTCATCTCTGTCCCATCCTGCTGACTAAAATGACTCACTAGCTGACCAGTGAGGTAGGGAAAGAGACTGAGGAGTGATGAAAGGGCCTCCAAAGGATTGGTCTATGGAGAGAGGTACAGAATGGTGCTCTATGTTGTGAGTCTACCATGACGCATGGTACATGTCACATACTAATAGCTATGGCAGGGACACAGGAGTAGGTTTTAGAAAAACAGAAAATTCCCAATAGTCTTCTTTTTCTCTTGTGGATGGAGTTTAAGCTTTTTGTTTTTATTGTTCTTATCTCTCTGTATGTACGTGTGTGCACATGTGTGTATGTGTGGGTGTGTGTGTGTGTGTGTGTGTGTGTGTGTATGCGCGCACGCGCACAAGTGCTCTTGAGCACAGGCCGCCATGGAGGCAGAAGAGAGAGCTAGATCCCTTGCAGATGGAATCTCAAGCAGTTGAAAGCTGCCCCACATAGGTGCTGGAAACTCAACCTGAATCTCTGCCAAGAGCAGTACCCACCCTCATCTTCTGAGACATCCCTCCAGCCTCGTGGATGGAGTTTCTACAGTCTGGGTAGGGCAAGATTTCAACTTGTGCATTAACTGAAGTACCGAGCAAAGGTGTGAGGCTTGGGGTGCCTGGGTCAGCCCTGCCAGCCATTGCATGGGATGGGAGGCAGTGATGAGGGATGCCCGAGGATCTGTGCACACTGCTGGTGGTGAGGTCAGCGCTCCATCCAGCTCTCCATGATGTTTCTTGTGGGTCACACAGTTATCGAAGAAAAAAGCTTTTCTTTGACATTTTCTGTCCACCTGATGACAGTTCGGTGGCCCCCACTTTGTCACCACATCTGATAGGAGCAGGACTAATTGGTACCTTCTAGAAGATCATGGGCTTCATGAGGTTCATGGTTCAGCTAATTTATGCAAATATGGCTGCCTTGTTGTTCAGGAAGTTCCTGTTTCTTTGAACTTCTGAGCGGTGTGGTAATCCTTGTTCCCAGTCTCATTTCTAATCCTGCAATTTCCACGGTGCCGACAGTTATGACAACAGAATGAAGCCCGGGTTTTCTGCAAATTACACACAGCAGCGGAACGTATCTGTGGGCACTGGGCACTAAGGCGAACAGACTGTCTGCGGCTCCAAATGAATGGACAGGGTAAGATAGGAGAATCCTCCGGGAGCAGAACTGTACCAAAGGGTCAGGGAGGGGCTGTGGGGGTCACGGTGACTTGGTCTGCTGGGGTGACTTGCAGAGTATGGGTTCTACTTGGGTTCCTAGGGGGTCAGGTGAGGGGGTTAACTTTCAAATGCCTCCACTTCCCCTGAATAGGAAGATGGTCACCATGCATGGCCCAGCTGCTCTTTTGTTATTTAGAACTGAGGGAAGGCTCCCCAGTTCCTAGCTTCCCTAGAGAAGTCTCCAGACATCCCTTTCCCACAGAGATGCCAGTCCCAGGAACAGCAGGACACCCTGCCACTGTCCCCATCATGATCCAGAGCCTGGATGTGCACACAGCTGCCCTCTATCTTGCTCTTCTCCAGAGTCCACAGCACCCTCCACCTCTGCTATAGGCACGCCTGGGGGTTCAGCAATCCTCTGAGGAGCCCTGCCTGTCCAGTCCTGAGATCCACAAGGGTACACATTCTCCCAGGCATGAGAATGTCTCCCCAAGAACCTCAGTAATGAAAGAGTGAAGGCAAGGAGATCAGAAGTTCAAAGCGAGTATTACCTATGTAGCAAGTTCAAGGCCGGCCTAGGCTGTGTGAGACCCTATCTCAATCAACCAACAGAAAAACGAGGGGACGGAGGAGGAAGGGAAGAGAAGAGAAGGAGAGGAGAGAAGAGAAGAAAAGAGGAGAGGAGAGGAGAGGAGGTTCAAACACAGACAAGTGCAGTAGAGGGCAGAGAGTAAGAACAGCCCCAGAGGTCTCAGAGAAAAGCAGCCCACGTTAGTCCTGGACTTCCAGCCTTAAGAATCATGAGAAGATCCATTCCTGCTGTTTATCACAGGATTTTGTTATGGCAGCACACTCAGAGGGGTTCCCAAAGCCATGACCTCGATCTCTGCCTCCAGAGTGACCCCGAGAAGTGAGTCCCGGTAGAGTGGCAGAGGGAACAGTGTGTGAGGAACCAGTTGGGTGTCGGACTCAGTCAGCCATGATAAGCTTAATAGGAACAGACCACCCAAAGGAAGTTCTTAACTTCCAACCATTACCACCTGCCAGGCTAAGACTCAGCCATGATAAGTTTAATGGAGGCCTGAGTCTCAGTAGTTAACCCTGAAGCAATACCTGGTTGCAGGAAGGACCACAAGCTGAGATTACCCAGGCATCACCCAAGAACAGATCATCCAAAGGAAATGCCTAATGTTCCAACTGCTGTAGATAGGATCACCTGCCAGCACACACTCACCAAGACACTCCCAGACAAATGTCAGCCAGTCAGGGGTCCTGACTTTAGAAATCCCTCACTCCCACCTTTACTACTTTTAAAACCCAACTCTAATGGAGCTTGGGGCTCTCCAATTATTCCAGTACGTTGGACACAGGGAGAGACCGAGTTTGCAAACTTGTATAAAATAAAGGCTCTTTGATTTTACACACGGGACTTGGTCTCGTTGGTTTTGGGGGGGACTTCGCAGATCTGGGCATAACATTGGGGAGCTGGAAAATCAGGTCCTGGAGCATCAGAAGGGGGAGGTTAACCAGGGGTCCTGGAAATAAGCCTCTACTGTCATGTCTAAAAGATGCTAGCCCATTAGCTGTTAGTCTGAGATCTGGGACTACTTCCCCCGAACATAATCATTGTCTAAATTGTCACATTTGGTCCTTCCAGAAACTGGAAGGGAGGCAGCACTATCATCTACATGAGATTGGGGTACCGTGAGATTAGGTCCGAGGTCGTGGGCACGAGTGATGGGAGAGGGACTTGAACCATCGTTCCCAACACCTGGTGACCCTGTTCACAGCCACATTGCAGTCAGTACACCGCCAGACTGGATTCTGGAAAGGCTCCCCTGGTGGCCAACCCGGAAGATTAAATTGGGAGGAAAGCTAAAGCTAGCAACAGGCTTGGAAGCAGGCAGCCTGGTGAGGATGGGGACAGTACCACAGGACCATGACTGCTGGACCCCACAAGACTATGCAGTAAATGCACAGCTGACCGATTCATAAAGGCAGACTCTCAAGCATACAGCTTATGGGGCACACGTTTTGCAGAGCTGCGGGAACACTTGTCTTTTGGAAAAGTCACTGTCAAATCTGGAAAAACCTTGTGAAGCCATGATTGTTTCCTTCAAAATGGGATGCATTTCCCAAACACCTGAGCAGTGTGACCTGTGCACGGGCAATGGACCTTGCTCCCTTCCCCTACAAATTGAGGCTTTAGAGCAATAAGATTCACTCTTTGTTCAAATAGTCAAATTTACATAGAGTCAATTCCACAGAATTACCTGCTAACAGACCACATAGAAATTTCTATAGAAGGCAGGCACTGAGGAGAAGGCAGCATGTCCCACCTTTGCTAACAAACGAATCTGGGCGTCCCCAAAGCTGGTTATCACAAAAGAGACTGGATGAGGAGAATGGGTGAATCCAAGACTCAGGGATGTTTAGTAACGTTATCTAATGGTTTGGAATGTCAGGTACTTCCCCTTGAATGCTGGCTCCTTCCTGGGTCAGGCCACCTGTTCCGGAGTACTGTTTTGTCAGGTTCTACCTGCCCCTCTTCGTGATTTTGACATGCATATCATCATTGTCCTTACCTACGGAATTTTCCAAATATG
>NC_022016.1:53092457-53135767 GCF_000317375.1 Microtus ochrogaster | reverse complement strand
TCTTCTTCTTCTTCTTCTTCTTCTTCTTCTTCTTCTTCTTCTTCTCCACACCCCTTCACTTTCTCCCCTTGCACAAAGAATAAAGAAGATGCAGAGGTAACATGCTTGAGTTAATTTTTTTTTTTTAACCCTCAGATCCTCACCTGCCACAGACATCCAATTCTGAGCCCTGAGGGGGTACCGAGGCTGGTACTCAAGGTCCCTGATATATGACTATGATTTTGGAGCCCCAATTCAGCTAGAACAAAGACAGCCCTGGAGAGGACGCCACACCTCCAACTAACAGATAGCTAGCTGGGTTCCCACCTCTCTCCTGTGATGACAGGAAGGGCAAATAGGGACAAACTGGAGTGGAGGTTGGAGTCCTGTGGCAGTCTCATTAGTGGGAAGGAGCCAGGTGTGAGCACCGAGGGACGTGATGGATGACAGGGGCAGTGGAGCCAGGCTGGGAGCCTGGGTTCGGTGTGACAGCAGGGACGCCTGTGTTCCCTCTCCTGAGGAATGTCACGTCTCGGGGTGAACAAGGTCACCTTCCCAGGAAGCTTCAGGATCCAGGAGACCAAAAGCAGAGTCCTGAGCCAGGAAGGGACCCTGAGTGGAGCAGCCTGGCTCCTACGTAAGCAGCCTGGTTTCACGTTCCTGTGTCACCGGGCTGCTCAGAGCCTGTGTGTGCTGGAACGGGAGAGGAAGACAACAGTGTCCCTTGTGTGGTGAGAAAACCCAGCCACAGAGAAGACAGTGCCTGGCCTGAGGTCACAGAGCTGGGGTGGGAGGGTGGACATGGTCTCACCAGCTTTCTTCTCTCTGCCCCTCGCCAGACACCCAGAGAAGGACAGGAACTTCCGAATGCAGTCAGTGACAGCTGCCACTCCACCCTCAAGAGACACTGTTCTATGGTGACAACAAAGGTCCCTCCAGCCCAATCACTATGTTGAGTGGCAAGGCCAGCAGCCACCCCATCAGTAGCCTATCACTGAGACTCGTGTCCACTGGGTCCAGCAGAGGCTCCACCTGTGGACTCTGCTGTAAGGGACCCAAGTAATGATATGGCTACTCCCTGGCACCTTTGCTGTCGTTGCAGTGGATGGACAGAAAACTCTAGGGGTCTCCCAGCTATCAGGGCTCCAGAACAGCAATGGCAAGCAGGAAGGTCATCCTGCCTTGGCAAAGACAGGAATCGGACTAGCAGCCCTCAGACTCCCTCCAGGGTGCCCCAGGTCACAAAGCCCAGATCAGGAGCACAATTGACAGGAAAGAAAGGGTGAGATCCTTCATTGAGACATGGACTCATGAGGTTCCTCCATAGCAGTATTAGGGTCAGTGACACACATGCAGGTATCTGCATGCCTGTGTGTAAAGGGCGCATATAAACAAATGTGGAACCCACAACACATAGCACATTACATATCCATATGGAGTATGCATGTGTGTGCTGTCTAATTTAATCTTTACAGTAAATGTCTATAGTAGATATCATTGCCCCATTTCCAACCGGATTTGCAGAGCCCTCTGTCCATCAGGCTGTGCTCTGGACACCAAGGAGGAACTTTGCCACAGACCCGATAACAACTGGTAACAAAATACACAGGGACATGTCAGAGCCATGCACACACCACCAAGAGTCAGCATAGTAAAGGGATCCATAAGCAGAGGTGTGACAGGCCCTCTGTGGGGGCCTCTGAGCCGACCTGTGTTGTGGAATAGAGTATTTGTTTAACTATGTAAAGATGTGTTGCATTTGTTTGTGCTGAAGAATAATTGCTTAACTATGTAAAGATGTGTTGCTTTTGTTTGTGTTGCTTTGTTGAACTATGTAAAGATGTGTTGCTGTTTCACCTTGCCTGTCTAAGGCACCTGATTGGTATAATAAGAAGCCGAATGGTCAATAGCTAGGCAGAGGAGGGATAGGCAGGGCTGCAGGCAGAGAGAAACGGGAGCCAGACAGACAGACACGGAAGAAGCATAAAAGCAGGATGGACAGTATGTAAACGAGCCTCGGGGCAGCACATAAGTTATTAGACATGGGTTAATTTAATTATTAAACAGCTAGCTAGAAACAAGCCTAAGCTAAGGCTGAGCACTGACAATTATTAAGTCCCCATGTCATGATTTGGGGGCTGGTTGTCCAAGAAAGCCTGCTACAGTATGAGTGGGAGCCTGTGGAACTGGGACACACAGGCTTATGGGACAGAGAGTGAGGTCCTGGATGGAAGAGCAGACAGGTTCACTGCAGAAACAAAAGCGAGTGTAAGAATTTAAGGAGAAGGGCAAAGAGGAGGCCATAGAAATGGGGGAACAGCCATGCAAAGCTTCACAGCCCTTAGAGGGACCTTAGTGCTCTTCTGGGAGGAAGGTGAGCTGGAGGACTGAGTGGGGAGGGGGGTAACCTGGGGGGCTGAACTGGGACTGGCGTGACCTGGAGGGAAGACTGAGCTAGGACTGGGGTGACCTCAGCAGTATGTGGCTGGTTCCAGAAAGTTCTCCTCATATATTGCTCTGTCCCTCAGCAAGTAGGTCCACTTAAACAAGTGACTTCTAATCTGAACCTCAGTTTCCTCTTCCTCGGGGGTGACAGCTTCACCTTCCATGTGACATTCAATTGAAGACGGGGCTCTTCACACAGTAGGCTCTCAGGACAGGACCCCACTGTGTGTGTCCAGGCCTTGTCTTCTCACTCCTACCTGCAGAATGATCCCTTTAAGCCTGGCTCCAGCAGGTGCCAGTCCCTGGCAGTGTTCATCCTGGTGCAGATCAGGAAGTCTAAGGCACAACAGCGACAACAGCCCAGACAGCATCAGGTGAGCGCGCCTGACTTCCTTACTGTGCTCCCTCACTGGTTGGTGGTCTGAGGTGGTTTCTCCCTCACTGGTGGCAGCCTGAGGTGGCCTGACTACTCTGAAGAATAGCGCATGCCTGCTAGCAAAACAGTAGAGAGTGAGTGAGCGAGTCTGCTGCTGATGCTGTGGACGCTTGGGCCGGGAAGCAAGCGCTGGTCTGCACACAGCAGAACCGCCAGGGGATGTGTTTGGTCGCAAGCATCACCCCAGCTCCCTAACACCCGTTTATACAAAAAGTCCGGTCGTTTGTCTGGGAGCTTCACCCCAGCTCCTGGAATAAGCCCCCTCCCCTGGGAGTTGCCTCAGTCTTAAGCCCACCAAATGGTGACCTATTCCCAGGGAGTCTAGAAAGCCTGCCAAACGGTAGTCCCTCCCCAGGGAAGGTCGGGACCACTCCCACAGGCTAATTAGACCAGAGAATGAACATGTGGTCTCCAGGTTTCATGTGGTCTCCATTTTCCTCTCTTCCCTTCTCCGTGCTTTCCTGGGGTCACCCGGGAGCATTTTATTAAACATGGGCATCTTTTATTTGGTCTGATTCAGTCTGATTGGAATTATTTGCATCAGCGGAGTGGTTCAGCTTAACAGGATGTTCTCCAGGCCTTGCTGGGACAGCCAGAGCAGGAGATAAACTATAGAACAGACACTCAGCAGTTGTGCAAATTGCACTCTGACCCACACTGCCCCCTCCCAGAACCATCCCAAATCTGCACAGTTCAGAATGTAAAAGGTTAATTTCCCAACCACAGCCCTGCCCCACAGTCTCCCTTCTGACTGCTCAGTGTTCTTGGTCTGTCGACTGATAAATATTTTGAATCCCACTCTTATATTGTGTGAGTGTGCACTTGTGTTTTCTGGTATGTGTACATGCCTCTGTGTGTGTGTGTGTGTGTGTGTGTGTGTGTGTGTGTTACTGGTCTAGAGCTTTCCCAGTGAGCTAGCCAGCAAGTCCCAGAGATCTACCTGTGTTCTCCTCCCCAGTGCTTGAATTACAAGTGTACACCACCACACAGCAGAACAGGGACCCAGGGAATCAAACTCGGGGCTTCACCCTTGTGTGGCAAACACTTTACAGGCTAAGCCAAACCCAATGCCCTCTAGTGGTCCATGCGGAAAGCTGCAGGAGAAGCAAACAGGCTGTGGCCCAGATGTGATTGGCAGATTCTTAACTCACTTGTGGGGCCAATCTAATTTGATGTGCCCAAATTGCAAAAATCTCTACAATTTCCTGGAGTCCTCGCTTTCACCTCCCAGGATAGTCCTGTTACCAGGTTTGGCAGGGCACAGGGTAGGACTGCCAGCCCAAGCAGGAGGTGAGATACAGAAGGTAATTTTTGTCCCTCTTATGAAGAGCACCCTCTCATGTGCCACCAGGGCTGTCAGGTGGGGCATGGGGGTCCACAGCTCTAATCCACCCTGACAAATCATCTTCCCCAACGCAAGAGAGTGTAACTAGCGATCTCCACTGGAGAGAACACAGCCCTCTTCCCACCGTTCCCTGGGACTCTAGCCTGGATGTCGCTGGAGCCTGCAAAGGTTATTTAAATATAAGCCTGCGAGGCCCACACTGCTGTGGACGCCCCTGTCGGTCACCATGCCCCACCCTCTGCGTGCCCCTCATATTCATATTTGCTCGTGAGTTGAGGGTTAAAGGTTCAGATGAAGAAGAGACCATGCCCCTAACCAATACCATTATCTGTCGGCCCTTCTTCGCAGTGAGCTCCTTGAAGGCAGGACATAGGTGTCAAGACCAGTAGCCAGGAGAGATTTTCTATGCACATGTTTAAAAAACTAAATAAATGAAAAGTGACTAACCGATCTTGATGGTGCACACCTGTAATCCCATTAATCCCAGCACTTAAGACATGGAGGTGAGTAAGAGCACACATTTAAGGCCTTCTTTCACTAGATGTTCATTTCAAGGCTAGCCTGGGCTACATGAGACCCTGTCTCAAAGAACAAAAACTATCAGAAACCCTCACTTCCCGGGTATGGAAACTGAGGCAGACAGAGAACACAAGTCCATGTGTAGTCTGGATTTGGGGATAGCCTCTACCAACTGCAGAGTGACTAAGCTGACATGTGTCCCAGCTCCCCAGGACAGGCCAGTTCGAGGCTGCTGCTCTGGCGGAGTCGTGAGCAGTGACTCTTTTTGGTGTTCGCCTGGACGGTAATTCCAGGGTCACCTCCAAGAGTGGCTTCTGGAAAGGAAAGATTAAATTAAATGTCAGTAGATGCAGGAAGCTCGCCTGGATTTGCCCCGCACAACCGCCTGCATCCTGCGTGACCTCCCTGCTCTGCAGGCCGCGAAGAGACTCACGGGACATCTAAAGCAGTGGTTCTCAGCCTTCCCAATGCTGCCACCCTGGAACACAGCTCCTCATCCGGTGGTGACCCCAACCAGAAAATTAGTTTCGATGCTGCTTCATAATTTTAATTTTGCTCCTGTTATGAATCATAATATAAATGTCTGATAGGCAGGACATCTGTTCTGCAACCCCTGCGAAAGGGTCCTTTGACCCACAACTCCCCCTCTCGATATTGAGAATCACTGTTATAGAAGACAGGCACAGCAAAATGGCGAAGGAGCAGGCGCCTGGTGTGGGCTAGCTCTTCAGACCATTTATCTGAAGTTTGTTCTTTGACTAAACAGGTAGTTTACGCCACCTCTGAACGTTACTGAGTTAACAGGGGCTGCTGGGGGTGGGGCGGGGACTCCACGCAGAATTTTATAATACCACAGAGTAGAAGAAGCTCAGAATAGATGACTTGTGCTCAGTCAAGCAAGGCAGATGTTTTGATTATGTAAACACAAGTCCTAAGCTCAGTGTGGGGGTGGCTGGAGCCGGGGAGAGAAGCACAGCCATGGGGAGGTGATGGATAAAATTGAACAGGAAATAAAAGCCACAGGAAGCAGCAATCAGGAGCCCCCACCCCCAAGCCTGGGGAAATCTCTGGGCTTCTTGGCTGGTCTGCTGAGCATTTCACGGTGGGTGAGTTTGAAACTCCAACTGGTTTACGGGGCATTAAAGGAGAGGGCAGTGATAGAAGCTGGAGGCCTCGGGGCAGTCCGGCTGAAGCTTCTGAGGCCTGAGTGTTCAGAGACCACTTTTGAGCCTGCAGTCTGTTCCCCCACTCCTTACTCCCTGCCTGTGCTGCCACGTGACCTTGCTGGGCACAGAGCTGGAACAGCCAGGTTCCTCACTTGCTGGTTGCAGACTTGGCCGCAAAACCTGCTTTAACCAATGCAAGGCGGGTAAAGAAGAGGCAGTGGCTGTTCCAAACTGAGGCTTGGGGCAGCAAAGGAGCCTTGGGAACTAGAAAGGGTTGGAAAGAGCCAAGCAAGAGGAAACTGAGAATCATACGAGCAAGGGGGCTAGGGGTCAAGATCATGATGGGGAAAATCACAGAGACAGCTGACCGAAGCTAGTGGGAGCTAACAGACTGCGGACTGACAGCTGGGACACCTGCACCAGACCCAACTATGCCCTCTGAATGTGGGTGACAGTTATGTGGCTTGATCTTTTGGTGGGGCCCTGGCAATTGGACCAGGGCCAGAGAGTGTTGTTCAGAGCCAAGCCACAGGAAGCTGAGAAGCCTATGTATCAGCTAGGAGTGAACACCTGAGCCCACCATCAAGCCGAGCGTGGGAGCAGCCAGAGGCCTGGAATGCCGAATCACAGTGCAGTGTGTTCTGGGACACACACTACGGACTCTGCTGTGATGCCACCAAGATCCTGACAGCTGTGCAGATGCTAAAGCCACAGCCCACAGAGCTGGGTCAGGGCTCACAGCCTGGTCAGGTGCTTCTTTTTAAAAAAACAAAAACAAAAAACAGCGAGAACATTCTTCGCAAATTATTTAACAGAACCTAAAATTTCAAAACGTCCAGAGTACAATCCAAAATTGTTTAGTATGCAAAGAACCAGGATGTGTCAACAACATGTGATGGAACAGATAACAGAAGCATTGAAATTGTCAAAAAAAAATTTTTAAGATTCCAAGAGATAAAGGCAAATGTTCTGAAAACAAAGGGAAACGTAGAAACTCTCGACAAAGCAGCACATGCCATTAACAAAGAACCAAACAGAAGCTTGAGAACAGAACTTGAAAAAAAAAATACTGAAATTTAAATTTTCACCACACAGACTCAGTAAAGAATAGCACACAACAGAGGAATGAGTCAGAGATCTTGGAGATAAATATAAATTATCCAATCTAAACAAGAGAAGAAAAATAATACACAGAGCCTCAGGAGACTGTGGGGCAGGGCTGAAGAGTCCAGTGTTGGGCCTGCAGAGGTAGCTCAGAGTTAAGGACGCTTGCTGGTCTTGCAGAGGGCCAGAGTCCAGTTCCCAGAACCCAGATGGCGACTCAACAGCTAACTGTAAGTCCAGATCTGATGTCCCCTTCTGACCTCCATGGGTACCCTGTAGGCACACACGTGTACGCATTCACACACAGAAACACACATGTAAAAATGAAATAAAATAATACTTAACCCTTTTTTATTTGTTTGTTTTGTTTCTTGAGACAAAGTTTCTCTGTGTAACAGTCTTGCCTGTCCTGGAACTCACTCTGTAGACCAGGCTGGCCTCGAACTCACAGAGATGCACCTGCCTCTGCCTCCCAGGTGCTGGGCTTAAAGGCGTGCGCCACCACCACCCGGCTTCTTTTTAACCTTTTTAAAGAAAAGTCTCACATTGCCCCACTGGTGGTGGTGCATGTCTGCAATCTTCTCTCAGGACGCTGGGACCAGAGGTTTGGTAGTTAACAAGTTCAAACTCAGCCTAGGACTCAGACCTTGTCTCAAACAAACCAGAAGAACAAGACTTGTCTTTGTGCTTTGGAGACTCAGAAATTAACAGGCTGATGCAAAAGCTTGTTTGAAGATAGTAAGACTCCCCAAATTTGAGGAAAGACTTTATTTTAGGGATTAAAGAGCCTAAGCAACCCCGAACCAAATTATCACAAAAAAAATCATTCCTGGGCATTATCGTAATCAAAGTTCTAGAGATCAAACATAAAGAAATCTTTAAAACAGCATGAGTGAAGAATAGCATGTTCCATTCAACGGGGAAACTGTACAATGATGGCGAGATTCTAACCAGAGGCCAGAGAGTCAGAAGACAGTGGAAGATTTTTTAAGGCATCGAAAGAAAATAACTGTAGACACAGGATGATACGTCTAGAATATTATGTTCCTGAAGGGTGAAAAGCATTCTTCAGGAAGGAAGGTAGAGTAAACACAATCTCAGAAGGAGGATTTCTGAGGGAGCTTGTCACAGACCTCCTCAAAGTAAGTGCCAGGGGAAACTCTGCTGCTAGAAGGGAAATGATAGCGGTGAGAAGCTCAGACCTGCAGAGATTCTGCTCACGATAATGAAACACTTGAGGCAAGGTGACTTCATGAACAAAATAGGTATGTTCAGCTCCCAGTTTTAGAAGTTGAAAGTTCAAAGAGCGTGATCGAGGCTCTGGTAAAGGTCCCACGACCATGGCTGACAATCCATGGAAGATGGTGGTATCAAGAACATGTAACGGCAGAAACCAAAGGGCCAAATGAGAAGCCAGAGGGGGATCTGGGGTTGGAGGTCAGCTTTACCTATGGGAGAACTTACTCTAGAAGACCAGTATTACCTGACCAACAAATGCCCCCAATAACCTAAGGACTCACCCCTGTAAACTGTGCCTCTTGAAGATCCCATCATCATGGTCATAATGGCCATGCCTGTAAGCCCAGCATTCATGAAGCTGAGGCAGGAGGATTGCATGATCAAGTACAGCCTGGGCTATAAGGTGAGCGCCTTCCCCACAACAAAAATCCCTTGACCCCCTATATTGCCAAGGAGACCAACACACCCACCTTTGGTTGACACTCAAACATTTCCAAACCACAACAGGGAAGAAGAAAGATGGATAGACAGTGGTGTGAAACGCGTGAGCATTTTAAATAGAGACAAGAGTTGAAAATAAAAGTTACATTATCGAGCAGATTGTCAATGTACATGTTTATAAATCAGTTGACAGTCCCACAGAGGAGAGAGGGAATGTACCCACAGGCCTGTAAAGCTTTTGAATTTGAATCAAGGAATAAAATACTGATTTTAAATAGGCTGTTGATAGCCTAAATATGTATTACCCAGAATAAATCCTTCCTTTTCTCCTTGCCTTCTGCCAGACATTTTGTCAACTGATGAGAAAATTAACTAATCTAATAGTCTTAAATCCGGCTTTATCAATTATTCAATTAAATGCAAAAAGCCTAAACACATTATTTAAAAGACAGACTTGGGCTGGAGCGGTAGCTGGGTGGTTAAGAGCGCTTGCTCTTCCAGAAGACCCCTGTTCAATTCCCAGCACAGCCATGGCGGCTCACAAACATCTGTAACTCTAATTCCAGGGTATTCAACAGTCTCTTCTGATCTCCATGGACACCAGGCATGGAGAGATACACATGTAGATAAAACACTTATACAAGTAAGTTAATAAAATAAAGATAACTAAATTTAAATAAAAGACTACATTAAATTTTCTAAAAATTAGAAATAAAAGAGCCCCTGGGTGTGGTGGTGCATGCCTTTAATCCCAGCACTTGAGTGGTAGAGACTGGAGGATCTCTGTAAGTTCGAGGCCAGCCTGGTCTACACAGTGAGTTCCAGGACAGCCAGAACTATGTAGAGAGACCTTGTCTCAAAAGAAAGAAGGGTAGATAGATAGATAGATAGATAGATAGATAGATAGATAGATAGATAGATTAATAGATAGATTAATAGATGATAGATAGATAGATAGATAGATAGATAGATAGATAGATAGATAGATAGATAGATAGATGCCAATTATATGGTGTGCACAAGAAGTATAGTTTTTTATAATGATATGTTAAAGTTCTTTATTTGGTAAAAAGATATACCATACACATAATAATCAAAAGAAAGTCTAGGACCAGCTTAGTGGCCATGCCTTCAATCCCAATACTTGGGACGCAGAGACAAGAGAAACTCTGAGTTTGAAGACAGCCAGGGCTACATATTGAAACCCTGGTCAAATTGAGAGAAAGAGAGAGAGAAGAAAGAGATGCCATTGATATCAGAAAATGTCAGAAAAATGAAAGACACCAGAGAGAAAGAAAAGTACCAACGCAATGACGAAAAGACCGTTTACAAGAAGACAGGCAGTTGTGGGTGTGGGGCTAACACAGGGCTTCAGACTAGAAGAGACAACCTTTCAGAGCTGTAGGGGAAATCAACAACTCAGGTTGAGAGACTTCAGAGCTCCTGCCTCCGTAATTGACAGAGGAAGGAAATCAAATTATCACCGTGAACCTTCTCCACCCACCCACACAACCTATCACTATGAAGAGTAGCACTCCATTCGACAACAGCTGGAAACGCACTTTAAATGCACACCGAGCATCTGTCAGAAGAGACTTATTCTGGGTCACAGAACAAAGCAGTAAACTTAACAGAAAGCAAGCAGAACGTGTCCTTTGACCATCATAGAACTTGACTATGAGTTAGTCACCCAGAGATATGTAAATGGGCTGAGGGGATGGGTAGGTGGGTGAGAGTCCTAGCTAAGTAAGCACAGGAACCTGAGTTCAGATCTTCGACATCAACATTTAAAGCAAGCTTGGCTACATGCATCTGTGAACCCGGTACCAATGGGGACAGAGATAGCAGCTCGTCAGCTATTGGGTTAGTTCTGGTTTCAGAGAGAGGGAATAAAGCCTCTGGCCTTTGAGGGTGTGAAAGTGTGCACTGCACATATGTGTGTGCATACACTACACACACACACACACACACACACACACACACACACACACACACACTTCAATGAAACATAAGAGGCTCAGCAGTTAAGAGCACTTTACTGTTTTTAGAGAGGCCCCAGTTTTGGTTCCCAGCATCTACATGACAATTAACAAAGTAATTCCAGTTACATGAGATCTGATTTCCTATTCTGACCTCCACAGACACTGTACACACATGATGGACAAACATACACTCAGGGACACAAACATACACATAAAATGAGATAAATGGTGTTTTTAAAATAAAAATAAAAAAAAGGAGGGCCCGTGAGATGGCTCAGCAAGCATGGTGGTTCAAATAACGGCCCCCACAGGCTCATAGAGTTTGATTCTCGGACCCCAGTTAGTGAAACTGTTTGGGAAGGATTAGGAGGTCTGACCTTTATGGAGGAGGTGTGTCACTGGGGTGGGCTTTGAGGTTTAAGAAGCCCATTCCAGGCTCAGTCTATCTCTCTGTCTTCTCTCTCTCTGTCTCTCTCTCTCTCTCCCTCTCTCTCTCTCTGACTGAATCTTGAGGATCAGATGTGACAGAGGTGTAGCCCTGTCTCAGCTACTTCTCCAGCCGATGCCTGTCGTCCTGCCTGCAATCTACCATGTTTCCCACCATGAAGATCATGAGCTAACCCAATGAAACTGTAGACAAATGATTTGTTTTCTTCTAAACAACTAAATGCTTTCTTCTAAAAAAGCTGCCTTGGTTGTGTTGTCTCTTCACAGCAATAGAACAATAACTAAGGCAGAAGTTGGTACCAGGAGTGGGGTTTTGCTATAACAAGCCTGATTATGCTGCTTGTTGAAAAATATGGGAATCTTGGGGACTTTGGATGAGAAAAGTGGGTAAATGCTTTAAGCAAGGGCTTAATGGGCCATCCTAACAGAAGCCTGGATGACAGTAATTCTGAAAGCAATGTGGACTGGCTCAAGAGGTTTTGGAGAGAGAGAATATTAGAGACTCTTCTTGAGATATTTTGGCAAGGAATGTGGTTGCTTTCTGCCCTTGTCCTAAAATTCTACCTGGGGCTAAATTGAAGAATTTCTAACTAATGATGTTAGCAGAGAAGGGCAGCCTGGTATTGACTGTGTCATGTGGTTATTAGTGAACACTGTTATGCAAATCTACAATGAAGAAGAGCAAGCAGGGCAAAGAGAAATACAAAATGTTAGGACAAAACAGCACCAGGAAATGGAATGTCAGAGCCAAGTCTTGTGGGCAAAGAGATGAGACATTTAAAGAAAAGCCTAAGGTTAAATGAAATGGAGAGAGTCGTACCCTGGGCTGGAGAGATGACTCAGCGCTTAAGAGCTCTGACTGCTCTTCCAGAGGACCTGGGTTCAATTCCCAGCCCCCACAGGGCGGTTTACAGCTGTCTGTAACTCCAGTTCCAGGGGACCCAACACCCATGGCAAAACACCAATGCAGTAAAAATGAAAATAAATAAAAAGATTTGTTTAAGAGAGATAAGAGAGAGAGGTACCCTCAGTGCAAAACCCCACCCAGCCAATCCTGCAGCTTATAGAAAGGAAAGCTCATGCAACAAAGGAAACCAACAAGTCAACGTTCTTGCAGGTGTAAATCTTAGAAAAACCAGTTACAGCCTCAGCAGGCAACAGAACCTGGCAACTTTGGCCATGTGGTTCTGGCTTTAGAGTCAAGGGTTCAGGAAAGGGGTTGTGGAATCTTCCTCCATAGTCAGGAGGAGCCACTGAGGCCAGGTGTACGGCAGGGGGTCCTTGCATGGATACCTGGAGGGGAGAGACCATTGTGTGAAGTCGAGAAGGTAAAGCCTGGACTGGGGTGGAGACCCTAGGATGTTGGAGGTGCCAGGGCCTTGGGATAACTAGCCAAGGAGAGATGCATGCAGAAAGTGGAAACAGCCCAAGAGAGAAACGGTTGTTGTAATCCCCAAAGCTGAAAGAAATGGGAGATTGGAGGAGGCAAATTAAGGCAGAATTTAGAGTTTGTCCTACTGGGTTTCAGTCTTGCTTTGGGTTCAATATTTCTTTAGCATGGTTTCTTTTCTCACTTTGGGAATGGTAATGCATGTTCTGTGACATTGTATATTGAAGCGGATTATTGGCTTTTTTTATTTCATAGAGGGTCACAGTTAAAAGGTTGCCTTGAGTCTCAGAAGAGACTTTGGGCTTTTAAAACAGTGTTGAGACTGTGATAGACTATGGGGACTTCTGAAGTTGGACTAAGTACATTTTACGTTATGATATGGCTACAAGCCCGTGGAGGTCAAAGAGTAGAATATGGTGGTTTGAATGAGAATGTTTGAATGTTTTGTCCCCAGTTAGTGGAACTATTTCGGAAGGAAATGTTAGGACATGTGGCCTTGTTGTAGAAAGTGTGTTACTGGGAGTGGGTTTTGAAATTTAAAAAGTTCACGCCAGGCCCAGTCTCTCTGTGTCTGCAACTATAGATTAGATGTGAGCTCTCAGCTACCTCTCCAGCACCTGACTTCCTGCCACCACAGGCCACCACATTCCCTACCCTGATGATAAAGGACTAGCCCTCTGAAACTGTAAGCAAACCCCCAACAAAATGCTTTCTTTTACAAGTTTCCTTGGTCATGTCATCTCCTCACAGCATACAACAGTGACTAAGACAGCAGGTAAAGGTGTTTACTGCCAAGCCTGAGCATCTGAGTTCAATGCCTGGAGCCCCATGGTGGAAAGAGCCAACTACCTCCCACAGGGCATCCTATGACCTCTGTAAGGAAGCCGTAATGTGTGTGTGTGTGTGTGTGTGTGTGTGTGTGTGTGTGTGTGTGTGTGTGAATAAATGCATTTTTTAGAATTAAAAAGATATATGATGAGTTTCAAATAGTGGGAAGGTAAGCAACATAGCTCTTAACCTATGGATTACCAAGTACTCCTAGCTGGGTGTGGTGACACAGGCCTGACATCCCAGCTCACGGGAAGTAGGGGCAGGAAAGATCTACTTAACTGCAGCTTAAGTTAGGCTACATAATGAGATCCTACCTCAAAAAAAAATAGTTATCTAAAGACAAGTTTTAAAATACTTTTAATTTAGCAAAAGTAAAATTAAGGCCAGGAGTGGTGACGGCACACACCTGTGGTCACAGCACTCAGGAGGCTGAGGCAGGAGGATGGCAAATTCAAGACCAGCCTCGGCTACATATCAAGGTCCTGTCTCAGAAAAAAAAAACAAATTTTTAAGAGTAAAGTAAAATTAAGCACAGAATGCAACTGAGTGTGTATGGCGGGGTGGGGGCTGTTCTGTGTGATGAGAGACAGGTCTCCAACCAACCATCTAAACTTCTGCAGCAAGAAAGCTGAAAATAAAGAGCAAAATAAAACCAATAAGAGCAGGAAGGTGGGATGGTAAAAAAAAAGATGAAATCAGAAACACAAAACCACAGGGGAAGAAATACAACCAAGTCTTTGCACACTGAAAATATCAATAAAATTGATGTATTTCAGCCCAGGCTAACCAAGAAAAAAGAGAGAACAAAATTACCAGCATCATCAGTGAAATCACTCTTGGCCCCACAGATACTAAATGAGAATAAATATGAATAATTCCAAACCCATAAATCTGACAGCTTCAATGAAATGGACCAAGTCCTTGAAAGACACAAAGTACCCAAGTTCACTCAAGAAGAAATTGATGACCCGAGTAGCCCTATAGCTATTAAGAAATTAAATTTAGAGTTGGAAAAAAACTCCCAAAAAGAAAAGTTCCAGGAACAGGCAGTCTTACTGGCAAATTCTACCAACATTGAAGGGATAGAATAATACCAATTTCAAAATTTAGAAGGGAGTAAAGGCTTCCGGGCATGCTTTATGGGGTCAATATTACCAAAAAGCTCGTGTGTGTGTGTGTGTGTGTGTGTGTGTGTGTGTGTGTGTGTGTAAAAAGCCACTCTAGACATGGTGGCACAAGACTAATTCTAGCACTCAGGAGTCTGAGTAAGTTCAAGGCCAAGCTGGGCTATTTAGCAATATTCTGTCTCAAAAAACCAAAAGAAAAGAAACAAAAGCCAAATATTAATATTCTTTGTGAACATATGTGCAAAAGTTCTCAACAAAACAGCTCTAAACTAAATGCAATGATATTTAATCAGAATAATTTGTCACAGGCAAGTTGATTTCAGTAATGTGAGAACTTACAGAAACTCGAGAAGGAACCAGTGTAGCATCCAGCAGCATCCCAAAGAAGAAAAACGCATGATCATATACCCATGGATACAGGAAGGATATTTGACAAACAACATTTTCCAGATCAGTGGTAGAGCCCTTTATTCAAAGTGTGGATCAATACTATTTATTTATTAAATATGTGCTAATGATAACTTTTTAAATTCTCAACAGACTAGGAATAGAGTGAACTTGGTAACAAGCACCTACAGAAAACTTAGAGCCGTGGCTGGTGAGATAGTGGATCTCTGTGAGTTCAAGGCCAGCATGGTCTACAAAGTGAGTTCCAGGACAGCCAGGACTAAACAGAGAAACCCTGTCTTGAAAAAAAAAATGGAGTTAACGTCACTGTTTATAGAAAACCACAAAAGCATTTCTGCCAAGCTGGGGAGCTAACACAGATGACTACCCTCACTACTCCTGCCCATCACTATACAAAAAGCTCAGCTATTATATTCTGCTGATTCTTTTTTTAGTCTTTGGGGGCCTGCCACTCAACTCCCAAATAAATACACAGAGACTTATTCTTATGAATACCTGGCCTTAGCTTGACTTGATCCTAGTCAGCTTTTCTAACTCAACCCATTTCTCTTCTACGTTCTGTCTCTGGGCTCTTTACCTTTCTCTGTACTGCATACCTTTCTTTCCTTCTTCCTCCATGGCTGGTTGTGTGGCCGAGTGGCCGGCCCCTGGTGTCCTCCTCTTCTCCTTTTCTCCATCCTTCCTCTCCTCTCTTCTCTCAGTCCTGGATTTCTCCTGTTTATCCATCCCTGCTTTTCCTTTCTCCTACCTAGCACTGTGCATGCAACTCTTCATTGGACCAATCAGGTATTTTTAGACAGGCCAAGTAATATAGCTTTACAGTGTTAAATGCAACATAAAAGAATGCAACACATCTTTGTATCATTAAACAAGTATTTCACAGCATAAACAAATGTAACACATCTGAAACTAATTCCACAACAATTACAAGAAGGTTTCTTTTATTTGTTTGCTTCTTCCATGTTTTAAAATTTCTATTACAGAGGACTTTCGCAGCCTTAGTTAGGTTATTCCAGAGTATGTTTTAGACCACAATGAATGGGAATATTTCTCTGATTTATTTTTCCTAGAAAGACATTAGAGGATGGAAGGACCCTTGTGCCCATGAGTGGCAGAAGCAATATTGTGAAAATGGCTATCTTACCGAAAGCAATCTACAGATTTGATTGCAGCCCCTATCAAAATTCCAGAGACATTCTTCATAGAAATAGAGCAAAAAAAAACCTTCAAATTCACAAGGAAGCACAAAAGATCCTGGTTTACAAAGTAAAAATAATATTAATAATAATATTATTATTAATAATAATATTAATAAAATTTGCATCAAGTAAATAAACTGCCCTTAGCTAGGTAACATAATTGTCCACTTAGGAAATGCCAAGTCATCTATGAAAATAGCTCCTAGAACTGAAATGGACTTGCAGAGCTATAGGCGGCAGGCTCATTATACAAAACTCTCTGAGGACTACAATGACTACCTGGAAATCAGAATTTTAAAAGAAAGAATATCTCTAAAAGTTAGAAATCTTAGGTATCCGTCTTTTTAAAAAATATACACAGGATCTACATGTCAAACACAGCAACAAACACGATGAAAGAAACCAAAGACCTGACCTAGAAAAGAGGCATACCATGTTCATGGATTAGGAGAGCCATAATGATAAGGGTTAGGGAATTTCCCCACGTTAACGCAACCATGGAAGAGGGAAATAGCAAGTATAAGAAATTTTATCTGCTGTAGTAGCAGAGATGGGAATAAGCCCTCCCATCCCTGTGCTTCTAGAACTTCCTGTGACACTAGTACTTCTCCATGAATGGATGGAGCAGATACCAGTAAACCTGACGCATGTGAAGGGCCATTTGAACTTTAACATACATCTTTACACCGTGAGATGATAGATGTTTATGAAAGAGATAAAGGTTATATAGATAAAGATGACAGAGGTGGCACAGGTATGAATTACAGATGAACAGATATGGAAATGGATACATATAAGTGATATAGATATAAATATATCTTGGATTAATAAAGATACTTCGCATTTGCCAAGGGGGAGAGGAATGTTATTTATCTGTTATTCATGCCCCTTTGTCATAGTGCACATCCCAGGGTAAGCATGCCCTGGACTGGGAGTCCCAGAAATACGCACCCTGCCCCCTTTGGGGATGAGGAGAGGATGTGTCAGAGGGATGAGGTGAGGCTGATGAGTCTACTGTTAGAGGTTCCAGAGAATTCAGTGTGGGGAATGAGGCACAAGCAGAGACCATAGAATTCAACCTAGAAATCCAAGGGATATAGGCTTTGATCGATGGGGAAACTGAGGCACAGGGAGGAAGGGTAATGTACCCAAAGTCGTCCTGGTAGGTGGAAGCTGAATCCAGGCAGAACTTGGCTTCCTATACTCGGCCTCAGAATCTTCCTTCCATGGAATCCTGCATGCAGAGGCCTCCCCATCTCCAAGCTAGTACATTTGCTGGTACTGACCAGAGTGAGCAGTTATGGGCTCTAATAGCTAAGAACTCACAAGTCAGGAGTAGAGGAAGAAAGGTAGGGACAATGGCAGCCTCCCCTCTTCCCCCCATCCCGGCAAACTCTGCTCAGTTCCTTCCTCCTGTGTGACTTAAGGCAGTGCCAACCTTTCTCAGCCTGGGTCTCATTAGCACAAAAACAGACAACGATGTCTGATGGGAGCCACCGAAGAGAGCCAGGTGTGGGCCACTCTGCGTGGGTCACCCATATCCTTAGGTGTGGTTTTCTCTGGGCCTGAACGGAGCTTTAGAACCCATGAGGCCTCACCTGGTGGACGCTCAGTCTTTATAAGGGAGGCTACTTCTGCTTTGGCTCTGAACCACTCTAGATGAGAATCTATAACCTCTCAGGGCTGAGGGCAGAGGGGTGCCACAGACAGGAAATGCTGTGCTCTCAAATGTGACGAGGTGGACAAGGGAACCAGCAGGGAGGCCACCATGTTCCAAGGTTGGGCCAGTCCTTGTCACGTGGGAACTGTGTGATCCCTGCTACTCCCGTGAGGAAACTGAGGTCCGGAGAAAAGAGACCTCAATTTTACACAATTGTGAATAGGTCTGCTTGCCTCTTGGTTGCAGTTCTGTAGTGAGAAATCCTAAGTCTTTTCCAGGCTCAGAAACTGAAAAGCAGGCAGCAGGAAGTGGCATCTTCCTTATATGCACTACATTTGATACCTACCGAGTAATATAAACTTAGAAAATTCATCAAAGTACTTTTAATTTCTACTAGAAAAAAATCGGAAAGCTGAGGCTATGCATGCTAAAAGTCCAACCAGACCCCGAATGCCAGGGTCTAGTTCATCAAGAACCACACAGGCTTTGGAACCAGACGCCCGAGTGACTTCAGCAGGTGACGTCATCCCACCGGTTCCTACCCCCACCAGGTCAGCCTGAGCACTAAAGGAACTTGGTATACATGAGGTCCTGTTATGGTTGCCTTTCTGCTACAGTGACAAGATGCCCTGAAGTGAGAAAGAAGTTTGTTCCGACTTGGGAAGTCAAGGCAGGAACTTCACCCAGCCGCTCACACCACGGCCATGAAGAGGGAGAGATTAATACATTCATACTCACCCAGCGGCTCGCTCTCTTGTGCTTAGTCAAATGTTTCTATTCCTTTTATTATTATTAACATTCCTTTATTTATTCAATTTAATAACACCGAGAGAATGGCATTTAGAACCAGATACTTTGACAACATGTCAGATACATCACAGACCTAACCTATGTTGCAGACTTAAACTTAGCATTCAATGTTGCTTTCTGATTGCACAGAATCAATAACTGATTTATAAAAATAAAAACTCTAAATATCGTGGCCAGCATTGGCTCAGGGTCTTCACCAGAAATGTGGCAACACTCAAAAACTATTAATAACTAATAACATGGTCATGTATGACTATGACATGTGGAAGTGACCTTTGTTTGGCCTGCTGAAACACTGCACTAGTAGAATGACTGATCTTCTGATTGAAATAATTATCAGTGTAGAATGACAAGTCCTGTCAGTAGTACACTGGGGAGACATTCCCTAGGGTGAGCATGACAAAGGGTTAGTTACTTGGCAGCACAAGGTGGGAACGGGCTGATCCCTGACATGAATTCCTCTGTCACGTTCTACCCATGACATCCTTGCTGGTCTTGGGTCAAGTGGAATACCCTTCTAATTCAGCCTGAAGAAGGACCTCTTCCTCCTCCTCTGCTGCCTCCTTGTCCTCTTTCAGTGTAACTGCAGCAAGCCTGGGGCTGGGCCACCTCTGGCAGGCCAAGCTCCCTTCGGACCGTCTTGTGAATTGCCCAGCAACCATCTGGTCAACTTCTTTCTCAATTGCTCCTTTCTGTACTAATTTCTGTAACAAAGGCTCCAACCTTAGAACATAGGCAGACAGCTTTCCATCTGTCTTCTGGTAAGTAGTAAGGTGTTTGACCTACAACACCCTAGGATTATCAATAATCCCAAATATTGGCTCAAGAGTCTTCAGGCATTCTCCAACTGTAATGAAAGGATTGTTTATCTTGAGGACTCGCATAATTTCAAACACTGAGCCTCTAAGGCTCTGTATCAGCCGAGAAGTCTGCAGCATCCGAGATTCAAATTCTTCTTCACCTAGTCCTGGAGGATCCCTGCCTGAGAATACACTCAGCTTTTTGTACCTCAAATACTTCAGGGTAGGCTTAAAGGCCTCATCTAATGCCTGTGCCAGCATGGGGGCTCACGTTTCAGGGATCATGCCCTGGTCTAGGCTGAGAGGGTCATTTCGAGTCCAAGAACTCTGGTCAGTTCACCCATCGTCATGACCTCTCCCTTTAAAAACTCATTATCAGCAGCAGGAGGCTTAAAGACCACTCTCCAGACACCTCCTTCTCCAGGTATCTCCTTGGGAACCAGAGCACTGCTAGTCTCTACCGTAAGCCCTTCAAGGCTATATTCTTGTTCTCATCCTCCCTGAACATCCTCCCAAGCAGTCTGTGTTCCCCCAACAGAGCCAGGCCAGCCTGCAGGGCCTCCTTGGTTTCCGCCACTCCGCAGGTCAGAGGGATGCCGGCAACCAACAGTGCTTTCCGAGGGTTCATATCCATCCGCCTGCACCAATCTTCTAAGAGCTTCAGCGTCAAGGTGCCAGAATACTGAAGTCGTAGAGAGCCGCGGCCACTCGCAGTGATGTGCTCACTTGTCTCTTCAACTCGCCGAGGTCCACGAGCCATCCATAGCGTCGTCCTGTCACGCCCTGCGCGTCCCACTCCACGAGGGGCCCAAAGAACTACCAGCTCCTCCATCCAGGCCACACCCGCTGATAGGGTCTGGAGAGGGCCCACATCGCCAGTCCAACACCTCACAGGACACTTCCGTTCCCCGGGACTCCCCATCACACCCGACATACATGCCCCTAAGCTCCATGGCGACCACCAATGTTTCTATTCTTATACAGCTCAGGATCCCTGACTAGGGGAATGGTGCTACCCACAGTAGGCTGGATCTTCTCACATCAACTGACTTAAGACCGAAATGGCCAGGGTCCTATCCAATGTGGACAGTTCCTGCAGGGGCGGTGCCAAGTTGACAAATACAGGTACACACAGCTGTCCGCCTCACAGCAAGGCTGTCATTGCGCTTGCTCCTGTACTCCTTAAAGTGCCCTGCACCCTCCCATTACCCAGGTCCCTCCACTGTCTTTCATTTCCCTGTCTCACCCACATGACCAGCTCATCCACCTCACCCCCAACCCCGCCACTCCAATGAGTGATTGGTGTGTTTCCAGGGACACATCTCTGCCCTGCGTTCCCTCAGACACTTCTCAGATGTCAATCAGGCTTTTTAAAAGGGCCAGGGCTCAGAAGGGAACAGAAGTATGCAAGCCAGAATGTCTCCAGCCTGAATTCTAAAATAGGTTCTTTTTAGGTCTATCTGAAACCGCACACCTACAATCAAGGCTCTCACACAACCAGCCATGTATTCACAGGTGGCGGGGGGGTGGGGTGGGGGGGGACAGGGTCCCATCCCCCAGGGCAAAGGGAGTACTGTGAGGAGGCAGAGGTCCTGAGAGAGCCCGCTTACATCCCAAAATGACACGGATGTAGTCAAGAGTACCACCTCCTGCAGCCTTGCACGGTCCATGGCTGCTCCCTGTGATGCTCTCCCCAGGCCTGGGGAAGAAGCCCCAGCCCCACCTCCATCCCAGACAGCATCTGCAAGCACCAACTCTGTGAGTCATCATCCATCAGCGTCCGTGGACATCATCAACCAGGATGAGCAGTGAGGCTGGTGTACGTGGAGAAAGATTGATCTTCCGATTATCTCCCGATCTATACTTGTCAAGCAAGAAAAAAGACCTAAAGAATCATGAAATTAGAGCAAATGAGCTTCCGGATGCTGATCATCTCTGGTGCCTTCCTCCCCTACTCCTGGGGAGAGGGTGATAGAGGAGATCTTCACGTACAACCCCTGGCCCCTGCCCCGGCTTGCACGTGTACACACCCAGGCCTCCCCCCACCAGGACAGGAGGACCAGAAGCCTGAGAACAGGCTTGAGCTGGATCCCAAGATTCCACTCTGTCCTCAGTACATGGTGTCCCCTGGTCAGGTCAATCCTGGTACAGAGGCAGAGGAAAGGATTCTGAGGTGGCAGTTCCAGCCTCGCCTCATCGGGCTAGCCTCAGTAATCAGGGTAGCCTCCTCAGGCAGCCTCGGAAAAACTGGTTCCTTCTCCACCCTCACTTTCCTCGTTTGTAAAATGGGATGATGATGGTTACTAGGAAGGAGGAAGGGAGGGAGGGAGGGAGGGAGGGAGGGAGGGAGGGAGGGAGGGAGGGAGGGAGGGAGGGAAGAGAGACTGATGAGAGAGGAGAGCAACATTCCTGGTTCATCTGTTTGTTCATCCAGTGTCCACAGAGCACCTGCTTAAAGCCAAAGCCTGGGGAGACAGGGCCCAGGGCAAGGGGAGCCTGGCAGAGTTCGGATGCTGATGAAGACATAAGGTGCCAGATGCTGTGATGTGCCAGTGTGTGTGAAATGGCAGGACGTGGACCAGAGTGAGGATAGGACCAGATCTGCTGCACCCCTACTCTATTTTTGCAACCAAGTTATCCTACGAATGCCAATTGGCCTAGAACTCATTACACAGCCCAGGCTAGCCTTTGCTGCGCCCCCACGTCATCCCCATGTGCTGGGATCACAGGTGTAAGCCATGACACCTGGCCAGAAGCTGACATTTCAGCAGGGTAGTCAGCTTTCTTGAGGCTCTAACGGTTGAACAAAGACCAGGAGTGCACCAGTCAAAACGAGTTCTCTCCTCTTGTGAGCTCAGTATCCAGTGCCTACTAGCCCAGCTGAGCCTGGCGCACTCCAGTCCCTGCAACCCAGCTGGCCCAGCCCTGCATCCTGACTCTGCCCTCTTTGGGTGTTGCCCTGGCACAGTAGCCTCCCCTTTGGACATCAGTGTTCCCAGCTGTACAAGGGTCTCCCTGCTCTCCCTTCAGAGGCTTCCCTAGTGAATCGATATGAGCCCTGCCCAGCACAGCCATGGAGATGGGGGCTCAGAGACCCTCAGGTCAAGCAGCCCCCAGACAGCACATATCCAAGGCAATTCGCCAGAGGAAGAATTGCTGAGTGCCCAGACACCGTTATTTTGCCCTTTCCAGGAAATGCCTTTCGAGAGATTCACGCTCTTAATACCCTGCAAAGGCTCCATTAGTTTATCCTTCGAGACCCAGGCAAAGGTTTGAAACACCAGTACTGGCAGTCAAGAGGAAGCCCCCAAGAGCTCCTGCTGCCCTGGGTGGCCTTTGAAGCACAGAGGAGCCAGAAACCATGGCACGCAGCCTGAGGCCCTTACAGCTTGTAGTCATCAGCATTACTGATATTTTCAAAGTTGACACAGATAGATTTTCCAAGACTTGCCTGTCTCCCTTGACATCACTCTCCGGTCTCTGCTCCAGGTGGCAGCTACAGCCCCACAGCTGGAAACTTCTGGAACCAGGGATGCGGGTTCCAGAGGCCAGAGTGTAGTGATTATGTCCTTGGACTTGGAAGCTAGCAGGACCTGGCTGACCACAGCTCAGCCTCTCTCTAGCCGAGTGCTCCCAGGAACCCAGGCAAGGAAATTGTCTTGTGTAGAGTACTTAGTTTCCACTGAGCAGGAAAATTGACTCTGAGAATATCCAGTTCCAGGTATTTCGACACATGCATACATGTGTGATAGCCCTCATAGTTGGGATAAAGAACAGGTCTATAGCCCCAACAAATTCCACCCCTTCCGTCCCTTCTACTTACACCCTCTCCCACACCAAACCTCTTGTCCCTCTTAGTCCCCTTCTAGTCACAACAATTTCATCTGTTCAAAAATGAGCTCTAGGAGGAGTTGCATAAGCCCCACCCACAACAAGTGCAGTTCTCAGCCCTTGCCAAGGAAACAGATCCACAGAAATCTTCAACCAGTCAAGATGCAAAAAGTAAGTGACTGTGGACCAATTGACAATGCGGCCCCTACAGCTAAGGCTCAAGGAGCAGCCTGGAACAGGGGGACAGGAAGACTGTAAGGGCTAGGACACCTGCTGCTGGTTAGTATCTTCTGGACATGACAGGGAAGCTGCACCCATGAAAACATCACACGTAGATGACCACACCAGGGGACACGTCTATGTGGATGGGGGACACTGCACAAGGATCCGTCCCCTAAGTGAAGAGCTGCAGGCAGTCGGTGGCTGCTGAGATCGGGAGAATCGGTCTTCTCCAGATACCAGCTTCATAATAGTTTATCCAATCCCAAGAGGCCAGGTTTAGACTCATGTAAGCAATACTAAATGGACTCAGTAGGGTGTGTGTGTGTGTGTGTGTGTGTGTGTGTGTGTGTGTGTGTGTGTGTAACAATAATAATTAGAGAATAAGAGGTCATAAATTTGAGAGGGTGGGAGGGAGGAATTGGAGGGAAGGGTAAAAATGATGTAAACACATTACTCATGTATGAAATTCTCAAAACAATAAAAATATCTTTAAGAGTCACATAGCAACACTTTGAAGCCAGCTCTTGGGCAGCCTCACACCAGTGAGATTTATCTGCCTTGTATCTCAGATAAACCCCACGCCTCTACTGCTAAAAACTGCTTTCCCAAAGCCTGCTCGGCCTCATCCGCCTCAGATCCTAGGCATGAGCCTTCCTCGTGCCCTGTGGCATAAAACATTTGGCTGCCACGTGCACAAAATCTGATGCTTAGACAAGAAGACCTGTGAACTCAGGCTCCTCTAAAAGGCCAGCTCCATGTTTAAGAGCTTGCAGACTGACTGCTTAGAAGTAGGGACTATCGTGTGGCCTCTTCCATAGCCGAGTGTGTAGCTTGGGTCACCAATCCTTGTTCCCAGATCATGGACATTCAGAATGTAGTTCAGAATGAGCTACTTCTCACTCCCTTTGTGAGGACAAATGAATAAAGAGTATGTTTCCATTGACTACTGAGTAGCACGCTATTATGTTGGCATTTGTTGGTCTCTTCATATAAGCATTTTAGTTCAAGGCACTTGAGTGGATTCTAACAACGAAGACTGGAACTTGGGGTCATGAGATCAGGCATGGTGGAGCACACCTTTACTCACAGGACTCAGGAGGCAGAGGCAGGCAGATCGACGTGAGCTGAAGGCCAGCCTGGTCTACATGGCAAGTGCTAGACCAGCCAGGGCTACACAATGAGACCTGAGACTCTGTCTCTAAATAAACAAATACCAGAATGGAACTTCTGGAACTGCGGGATACTGCTGCAGTGAACGTGTGTTCAACATCATAAGGAGTGGCCGAAACACGCTGCAGAATGGCTCTCCCCTTTCCCTTCCCCTCCCACAGTGACCGAGAGCTGCCCCTGCATCCCGGACAGTTGCTCCACCTCCTCGTCAGCACATGTTATTGTCAGGAACTCTTATTTAGCCATTCTGACCAGCACACATCCTGCGTGTCTCTTTGAGTCCATAATTTCTAGTTATATCTTTTCCCTACTGATTTTTAAAATCTCTTTGCATATTTTAGACAGAAATCCTTTACTGGATATGTAATCTCAGATAGTTGATCCCAGTCTGTGGCTTATCTCTGTGTTCCCTTAATAACGCTTTTTGCAAAGAAAAAAAAACCTCTTGAAGTATAATTTATCATTGTTTTATTCCATTGTGTTTTATAGATCTTGTTTTTTGGTGCTGTGTGTAAAAACTCTCTGTCTAAACCCAACTCAGGAGAAGCTTTCTCTCCTGCATGTGCTTTTAGAAAAGTTGTACCATCGATTTTACATCCAGATCTGCAAGCAATCTTGTTCGACTTTTGCAAAGTCTGACACTTAGGAAGGAGAGTCCCTTTTCGCCCATGGACGTGTGACAATTACAGCACCATTTGTCCAAAAGACTTGAAGCATTCCGCTCCTCTGAACCTCGGTCTCCTCTTCTGGAAGATGGGTTGATAACCATGGCACTGGGTTCATTCCCTCGCTCTTCACTCCTGACCTGGAAAGAAATGGGAGTTGATAATAGGGATTTTAGTTTTCTCCCTATTGGTTGCTTTCCATATTCTGTGATCAAAGACCTCACAAGAAGCAGCAGATCTGTGGAGGGTGGGGAGTTCTCGCTTTGGCTCCCAGCTGGAGAGGCTTATCTGCTGCATAGAAAGGCTTGCAGGTAGTGTGGCAGGAGTGTGGCTGCCCATTCACATCTGGGCAGACTGGAGACAGGAAGTGGGGCTGGGCTATAAACCTTAAGTCCCACCTCCCCTAGTGAGTCACAACCTCCACTGAGGCCCCACCACCTAAAAGTTCCATAACCTCCCAAAACATGCTACCAGCAGGGTATAAAGTATTCAAACAAACAGGACAGTGGGGCCCATTCATATCCAAACCAGAATGGTCATTGTGCACCCCACAGCAAGGGTGGGTGCAGAACAGCACACCTTCTCACCAAGAGAGCAGGAAAGAAGTCCCTTCGTGGACCATCCAGGACAGAGCCTGGTATACAGCATGTGTGGCCTGTGGTCACTTATAAAGGCCGCATGCATTCCCAGACACTGGGGTCACCCTACTGCCGATGACCAGTGCCTAGGAAGGCAGCCTCAGCCCCCTCCCATTCATCCTTCACTCCAGGGTGAGGCAAATGTTAGTGGAATACAGCACAAGGAGACTTAGAGCGTAAACTTGCATCAGAGAGGACACCTGTTAAGTCACACACATGGCGATGTGCATGTGTGTATGTATTGCACACACACACACACACACTGGCAACAGCCAGCTTCCCCAGCATTGCTTAGGCAAATCCCCCTGCTGGGATTCATCATTAAATAATCACAGGTTAGCACAACAGGCAGGATGAACTTCACAGCCATGTGTCTGTCTGGTCTCCCCCTGCTGAATCAAGATACTTGTAGCAAGTTCTTCAGGAGTGGTCCTGCCAGCCCTTCGAGTCCCTCGCTTCCACCTCCCTGCTCGATGGCTCTTCATCTCTTTCTTTTACTCTCAACATGTCTTTGCTCAGAGTTGGGGAAGGTATGCACACATGTGTACATGCAAAGCCATGTGTGTGGAACATGGCAGGACACCTGGCAGGAGTGAGTCTTCTCCTTCTTCCACTGTGTGGATTCTGGTGACAGAATCAAGCATCAAGCATAACACAAGTCTTTGCCCATTGAGCTATCTCGCTGGCCTGCTGTTCACATCTTAAAGATGCCCCTGATCCCCACCAGAGAACTTCAAAGACACCTCATGGCTTCTGAGACAGGCCATCCCAGCAGGACTTCAACATTGAATGAAAACCTTCAAAGCCACTTTTGCCAGCTTGGATGACAGACAGACAGACAGACAGTCAGATGACAGGCAGACAGAGGCAGATGGGTCTTGGTTTAGAGTCCTGTGCACAGAAGGCCCTGTGGCAGAAAATAGGCCACAATGTGTCCAGGCTCATCCCTAGGGCTCAGGATGACAGCCAGTGCACCTTTCCAGTTTCACCGCTTTCCACAAGAGGCACACGTTGCTTCAGAATCCTCTCACAGCAAGCCGCACGAGGAGAAAGCAGACTACATATGTGAAGGTGACCGCACACCCTATAATCCCAGTGCCCAGGAGGCTGAGGCAGGAAGATCGGGGGTTTGACCTTGCCATGACATTTGCTACCCACCCCACAAACTCACCATTGCCAGGGCTACCAGCTCCATCTTACCAACCAAGGAGCCAGGGCTCAGAGGGGTTTGTGGCACCAGCATCTTGTGTTATATGAGCAGTAGCAGAGCCTACATTCAGCCTCCAGCTGAAGTAACTTTAGTGCCCATCATATCTCCAGCAGCCAATGTCGTGCTCTCAGTGATCCTAGGAGCTGAGGACCAGGCAGGAAGGTCAAGGTATGACCAGATCTCAGGAGGCCCATGTCTGGTCCCCATGCTTCCTGAGTTGGAGTCTCGGCACAGTGCTCTTTCTGCAAAAGCATAAGGTTCGGGTTGCAGAGGAATCCCCTGGGGACAAGAAGACGGGGGAGGGTGTCTGTCTGAAGTGAAAGTTCCCACCCAAGATCCTGACAGTTCTGACTTAGTATCTCTGGAAGTGAAGTCAGAAGACCTGCTGTTTGTTTGGGAGGTGCTGGGATGGCCTAGTCAGGCCCATCTGAGGCACTATGTGGACATTTTACAGCCTAATGTTTAAGATCAATATTCTGTAGCCATCTGTTCTAGAGCCAGGGAACAGATCTCCCACTCAGTACCCAGGAAAGAAACCCAGCTGCTCTGGGTCCAGAGTCCTCATCCAATAGAGCAAATTGCAACAGTCCCTTTTCCCCAGGCCTTCTTCCCAAGGACCATGAAGCCTAGCACTTAGAATAAAGCTTCATGACTTGAGACCTTACAACGACAGCCCCGGAAACCAACCTACAACCTAGAGAGAGCACTCCACAGAGAAGGAACATGCTCCAATCCATACAATACAAATTGGTCATCAATACCATGGACCAGTGCTACTCTCTGTACAAGGTCAAAGTAGCAGAGGTCTCCAGATTGTGTGTTCTTATAATTTAAAAAATGTTGGGAAAGAGAGTTGTGCCATTGAGCAGGGCTCACACAGGAGGTTTATTGGAAGAGGAGAGATAAGTGGGCAGAGAGGGGGAAGAGAGGGAACAGAGAGGGAGGTAGAGATCGGTCCCTGAGGACAAGAGTGGCAGAAGAGAAAGGGGGGAGGGAGGGAGAGAGAGAGGGAGGGAGAGGGAGGGAGAGAGGGAGGGAGGGAGGGAGGGAGGGAGGGAGGAAGGAAGGAAGGAAGGAAGGAAGGAAGGAAGGAAGGAAGGAAGGAAGGAAGAAAGACACACAAACAGGAGGTGAGCAAGGCCCACCTTTTAAAAGGGAACATAGTGAATGTGCACAGGAGATGCCCTTAGTGGCTGCAGCTTCAGGACCCCAAGGGCAGGCCAGTACAGTACAGATGCTGTGTGTGCTGTTCATGAGAGACAGTCTGTCACTTGGCCTGAAGTGGGGTGTGTGTGTGTGTGTGTGTGTGTGTGTGTGTGTGTGTGTGTGTAGGTGTCAGGGAAGGAGCGAGCACAATGTCAGAAAATATCCACCTGATTGTTTTTGAGGCAGGGTCTCTCACTGACGCGGAACTCATATTAAGTAGGCTGACTGGCCAGTGACTCCAGGAATCCACAGCACTGGATCACAAGGACAGGCTCCACACATGGCTCACTTATGTCATGCAGGTGCAGGGGATTGAACTTGTTTCCTCATGATTGCAAATTGAGCCCTGCGTCGATCTATTTACCCAGACCCATTAGGTGGCATTCTGACAATGCACTATGGGCCCTGCCAGATAGACACAAACTGTCTCCCTTCACACGAAATAGAATAAGAGAGACACCAGCAATTCAACAGTTGTATGCAGGATGCCTGCAGCCAAAGAGGTTGCCCTGTGAAGACTGCATGACTGAGACAGGAACTGTGGTAACAGTCACCTGCTCAAGTTCACAACAGTCTTCCCGGACCCGTGAGCCTCTCAGTTGATCGGATTGGTGAGTAAGCACCAGCTCCTCTGAATTTTGAGGTCAGCATTCATCTTTACAAACTCCCCTTGCTCGGGGAGCATTCCAGGAGCACAGGAATCTACTGTGTTCCTGGGAACAGGAGGGGAGCTTGGGGATGCCTACTTAACCTTTCTACCACCATGGCATCACCCTGTGGACCATCAAGCGCCAGTGAGTGAGGCCCCAGTTCTGTGTTTATCTATTCCAGTGACATTTCAGAAAATCAGAGAATTGCTGCCCTGGCTTTCAGTGTGATGTATCTGAACGAAAACGCATCTGCTGCCCGGCCATTGTATCCCCACCGCCCGGCCATTGTATCCCCATGTTGACTAGCAGTCACAGTGTTGTGTTAGATGCCCCTGTTTATCATCATCCCCCAGCCACATGCAGGAATCCCTGAAAAGCCCAGTGCTCATTCCCTTCTCCTTGGCAGACAGTCACTGCACCCCAGGAATTGGCAAATGGTGGCTGGTGAGCCAAATTTGGCCTGCGGCTTTTATTTTTGCATGTCTTATGAGCTGTTGAGAATAATTTGTATGTTGAAAAGAAAAAAAATCTTTCTAGGCGCAGCGGTGCGTGCCTATAATCTAGGCTCTGAGGAAGACAGAGGGTCGTTGAGTGCAAGGCCAACCTGGGCAGCGTGGTAAGAGCCTGTCTCAACAATAACCACAACAAAACTAAACACCTCTGCTGAGCTGTTCCTTCGGCCAGTACCAATTTTGTTCTGTATGGTTGGTTGGTTGGTAGAATATTTTCATCTTTTTTTTTAAGACTGAGTCTCACAGTGTAGCTAGCCCAGGCTGGCCTCAAACTGCAGGGAGCCGGACAAGATCGCCATTACAAGATGGCGCCTACATCCTGTCTTGTTGGTAATAAACAACTCCATATTTGGCTTATGCCTTTGAGAGCTGCGTGTCCCCTGCTTCCCGCATGCGCGGTAGATAATGGTCCCTAGGCCTATCCCGAAGCAGTCTGGTGGCAGCTGATGGTGGCAGCCAATCACAGGGTGACCCATGTGCCAATTCCATATATAAGCAGCCGCCATAGTGCCTCTCGTCTCGTCTCTCTCGCCTCTCTCTCTCTCTCCTGCTCTCTCGTTTCCTGCCCCCCTTCGCTTCATGTTCTCTCTCAACCAAGTGCACTCCAGTAAAGCGTGATCTGAGAAGAATCCTTGTGTGGTGGTGTTTCTTCCTCGCCAGTCGAGAAGCCCGCCTCATCAAACTCCCAATCCCCCTGCCTCAACCTCCTGAGTGCTAGATTACAGGTGTGCATGGACACCTGGCCTCAGTACAAATTCTCTATCAGTCGGGATGTAATCAGAAGACAGGATCACACAGTAATTTAATCAAGGAAAATTTAATATAAAGGGTTATTGACTACTAAAGGGATTAATTACTGCAGACTACAGAGAATCCTAAATGAAACCGAAATGGGCAATGTATGGATTGGAGGCAGAGTACCCAGAAGACAAACAAATTAGAAAGCTTCTCCCTATGTCTCATCCTGGCAGTTGGCTCTGCGACTCAGGCCTCCCGGCAGAAGTAGTAGGTACAGCAGAGAAACTGGTGCCTCCCAGGCTGAGGTTAGCCAGCAGGAAGCAGCCCCCTGCGGTGCAAACAAGCTCGCTGCTTTCTGCTCTCTGGGGAGCCAGACACCTGCTGGGCGATCCCCCTCTATGCTCTGAGAAGGGAATCGGCTGGAGCAGCTATGAGACTTAAACAGTTCCTACGGAGGATAGGCTGAACGAATGGAGCTTTCCCAGAGTGCTGATGCGGAGGTCGTCACTGTTACTAATTCTCAAACTTCCTTTAGTACTGTTATCTGCCGGTTCTCGTAGGGAAGACACAGAAGGGGCGCGACTAAGGCCGAGCCCAGAACTCAGCCACACCTGGGTCCTTGCCCCAGTCTGGTGGTACCAAGGTGCTCTTCCTACTGGTACCCAGCAAGAAGCCACTCCTCCTGTCTCCACATCAGATGCGCAGGGAAACTGGTCCAGAGATAGGCCTGGGGTCCCACGGCAAGAGGGACAGAAGCTAGTCCCGCCTCCCTCGCAGCCTTCTCCAGGCTACACAAGTAAATCCATCCTATGCGACAACACCGCCAGCAGCTCCCCATCTCCCTTCCTTCACTCCCTCTGATGCTGCTGTGATCTGTGTTTTTATGGTTAATCATTTCGCAGGAAATCTCCACTTACTCTCCCACTGGGTCACGGAAGCTGGTTCGTTATTGTTAAGTAAATAATGCAGCCACTTTGTGCCACACTGTGGCCAGCCCTGAGGACCCAGGCAGTGGGAGGAGCCTGGAGGAGCCACAGGCTCTGTAGACAGAGAATAATCACAAGCCGACAGGTGTGTGGGCACAATTCCTGCAAGACGGGAACACTAATGAAATAGGCTTTTCCTCCAAAGCTCTAGGTGAGATTTTAAATGAAAGGGACAAACTTGGGGGCTGTGACTGGGCTCAGGGACAAGAACTCAGCTGAATCCCTGCACTGCTGCTTGACAATGAGCCACCCACAGTCCTCCCAGGGCCTCAGCATCCTTAATTTTGGCCCCTGCTAATCTAGCCACCGGGTTGATGAGGAAGTGTGGCACAGAGATGCCTGGGGTGATGGTGCCAGAGGAGCCTGGATTGCACCTGCCTCCAGCTTTCTCCTTCTCTGACTGTCTAAGGGAAAAGGCAGTGGGCAAGAAACCAGGTGCTCAGACCAGTGTGGGCAGGGTTTTCTGCATGACCTTGGACCAAGGTCCTCCCCTTGTGAAGTCTTGTGTTTAAACACAGGGATGCTGGAAGCCAATGTTTGGTTCCACTGTTCCTAGGGCTGGGATCTGTGCCATGGGCACAGTGGTTCTCAACCTTCATAATGCTGGAACCCTCACGTTGTGGTGACCCCAAACCATAACATTATTTTTATTGCTACTTCATAACTGTGATTGATTTTGTTACTGTTATGAATCATAATGTAAACTCCTGGTGCGCAATTCCTGTGAAAGGGTAATTCATCCCAAAGGGGGTTGACACCCACAGGTTGAGAGCCACTGCATGGGAGGCAAGAGTAGGGTTCAGAGGGGCTTCTCTGGTCAGATGCCCACCATGTCCCCTACCCGCTCTTCTGGCTTGCACTCTCTCTTTTTGCTACCCAGACACTTCCAGGCATCTCTGCAAGATGCAAAGACCTAAGTCACTGCCATCTGGAGGTGCCCCCTCCTGCACCAAGCCTTAAACTTAAGCATGACAGAAACAGGAAACCCAAAGCTCCAACTGCTCCCTCCCCTCATGTCATCCTGGAACTTGGGGTTTGAAGAGGCATGCCCAAGAGTGGTGGTGGCTGCCATGTGTTGGTTCTTCACCCTCCCCGTCTGCATCCCAGGTGCAAGCTCCCATCTGAGTGCCAGGCACAAAGTCCACAAGCACCATGCCACGTACTGCTCACGGGGAGCCAAAGGAAAAGAAACCACAAGGGGTCCTCAGCTTATGATGGATTTCTTCCTCATCCGTCCACGGTACACTGAAAACTGCTGAGAGGCTATCAGAATTTGGGGGTTGTCTGTGTCATCCTTCTTTCCCAGTGAGGAGTCTGAGGCCCCAGGAAGGTCAGACGACCAGGAACAGACAAGCTGTTACTGGACCTGGTTCTCTGAACCTGAGTCCTCAGAATAAGCTACATTTCCAGTTTCTTGTACCTCTCACAGGCTCCTCCAGAGAAGCTGTGGTGACCAGATCCTGGTTGCACAGAGGGAAAGGCTTGCTCCCATTGGCCCTTTCTGGGAGTCTCCAGTGGGTCCCCAGAGCTGTCCCCACAGAGCGAACCATGAGGCCTCTTAGGGCCAGAGTGCTGACCCCCAGGGAGAGTCTGTGAGCTAGCCATGTATAGGAGGAGGGACCCAGAGCTGCTTGGGAACTTCAACACCTGGGAAAGGAAGCCACCAAGATTAATGGCTTGGCTTCCCAGGTCAGAGAAAGTTCTGGAATTTGGACTCCCTCCTGAGAGCAAGTCGAATGTCAACCCCTTATCTTATTTCTCACATTGTGGAAGCTTTGTTGGGCCAACACCTTCCTTCCTCTCAGCAGGTCGTCACTGCCTGATTTAGAGTCCCTGGGACCAAAGGTCACCTGAGAAGCTGGGTCCCCAGGTCAGGACTCCTCAGAGGGAGGGTAAACTTGTGGCCACAGACAATTAACTGGCTGTCTCCAAGATTTTCCTGGTTGCCACTGGCAACAGTGACCAACTTCACAGGTATCTGAGTCACACACACACACACACCCACTGCCCGTCACCTCTTGGCTCTCAGTGCAGTGACCATTGGTGACCTGGGTGGGAGGGGTTAGCAGCCACTAAGAAGGAACAAGAAACATTTCAAAGTTAAACATTCAGCAGGCCTTGGCTTGAAACCACCTCAGGTTCAGGTCCAGGTCAGGCAGCTCCTGCTGAGTCTGGGTTCTCTAAGTTCCCTCTCCTCACTTGAGGCTCCACCTTAGTTCCTGAACCTGGGCCATGGCACAGCAGAAACCTGGAATCTGGCCAGTGTACGTGTGGCGTTCAGACAGCAGCCAGAGATAGGTGTGTGTGTGTGTGTGTGTGTGTGTGTGTGTGTGTGTGTGTGTACGCACGCGCACTCTCGAGCATTCATGGGGGTAGGGGAGAGGGTTACAGACAGACAAACACCCAACATCAACCTAGCCTGTCCTCTCCTACTTCCATATATGGCTTTGGCCACACCCTGAATCCCCAGTTTCTTCCCCTGGGGGTAGACATGAGTCCTGTTCTGGGGAATAAGGAGGGCTGAGAGAAGGGGCCTGTGAAGGGATCTCTGGGTACCTGACTTAAGCCAGCCTCCTTCTTCCCAACTCCAACAGACATGCTGGAGCCTCGCGTCACTGGACCCAAGGTCTGACTCTGTCTTAGGGCACACTGACCCCTATCCCTCCTCCTCCCGCTGGACCCAGCTGGGCAGGATACGGAACTGCCAGTCCATTGTGTTCTTCATAGACGCCAGCAAGACATCATCTTGTGTCTTGTCTCCACCAAAGGTAGGGTAAACGGGAAGACACCCTCCCCAGCTATTCAACGTCACCTCAGAACTAGTCACAGGCCCACCTGACACAGATTCTAGACCAAAATTCTCTCAGAGTGTCGCCATTGTTGTTCCTTACACAGCTCCTATGAAAGGATCTTCACCCAGTGAACTCCGTCTGCCTCCAGCCACACGGGGGCAGCGTGGACCTAGGCTCATCTATCTATTTACTGTGACCCACGTGGTAGACTGGATTTCATTTGGTCCTTGCCACAGCCTCCCAAACTAGTGAGGAAACAGGTTCAGAGAGGTTAAGCAACTTGACCAAGGCCACACAGAAAGCAGACCAGGCAGGATTTGAACTCTGCTGCCTGCCACTCCCTTCCAGTGTTTTCCCCCATTGCATCTAGACAAGGTAAGTCACCTTGGCCCCCCTTTGAGTCTGTAGCATGTTCCTTCCTGAGAACCCACTGGGAGCAGCCTGCTGCCCCCAAACTGGCATATGCTTCTTTGGAACCAGAGGCCCCAGTCTGAGTTGTCAAATGTCCGTGTCGGTGCCAGCAGCAAAGACCAGGCAGGGGAACAGCAAGTGAGAGGAAGATTGATTAATTCACTGAGAAATGGAGACGGAGACACTGGGAGGGGCTCGTGCACACCCTAAGCAGGAGGCTCATCTGCACACTAGCACACACACGTACACACACACACACACGTTCTCACACAGAAGGAAAGAACAGACAAATGTGAGAGATTTGGGGTGGTTTGGAAGTTAACTACACAATAAAGAGAAAGAAACGAGGAAGAAAAGGAAGGAAAAAGAGACACACAGACAAGGAATACCTGGAGAGAGATAAAAATAGAAAATATGAACCCAGATTGAAAGAGAAAAGGGAAGAGAAGAGAAGAAGAGACCAAATTAGAGAGAGGGACAGTCTGGGGAAAGAGACTAACAGCCCATCATCCCTGCCCCCCTTCAGAAACAGAAACAAACACAGGGAGACAGAAACAGACTACGCAGGCAGAAGGATAGAGTATGGACAGGGAGACAGGAGAAACTGTCTTGGGACAGAGAGAGAAGAGGCAAGCATGCTACCCGGAGATAAAGAGAAACAGCCTGAGAGCTGAGCAAAGGTGGAGACAGGAACGGGGGGGAGATGACCCCAGCAGTGCTCCCCGCTGACCCTCCTCTTTAGCTCACAGCTAAAAAAAATCTAATTCCACCACACAGCCTCCAGAAGTGTTCTGTACCCCACCTGAGTTCCCGCAAGGACAAAAGTGATGAGAATCCGTCTGCAGGCAATGCAGGGCTCTTCTCCATCCTGCCACAGATAAGGAAACAAAGGCCCAGAAATGAAACAATTTACCCAAACTCACCCAGTTGGCAAGTGTCTAACCTGGCATTTGAATCCAGGTCTGGGTGCCCTGGGATCCCCTCTTTACCCAGATGTAGGTCAACACCTTGCAGGTAAAGCAGAGACTTGGGCAGGGAATCTTAGGTCATCAGAAGTTGGTTTTCCTGACAACTGAAGTCCCCAAAACAAAACCCAGGCAGGAGGGTAAGGAATAGGGCCAGGGTCAGTGTGGGCACCAGGGTGGGCAAGGAGGACTCACTTTCAGAGTTCAAAGGTAGGGGTCTGGCCCCAAGTGTAAAGTTCTTTACTGATGAGGTACAAGAGAATTCCCCATGAGCCTCCAGGA
The DNA here is from genome assembly GCF_000317375.1 of Microtus ochrogaster. Lineage (NCBI taxonomy): Eukaryota > Metazoa > Chordata > Mammalia > Rodentia > Cricetidae > Microtus > Microtus ochrogaster. The sequence goes on along the minus strand of NC_022016.1, from coordinate 53,100,161 downwards.
GATTTCTGACCTCAGGTTAGAACTAGAATCACTGGTCTGAGTTTTATGAAAAATAGGGTGAGAGTTTGGTGTCTTCGTTGGGGCTCCTACTGCTGTGATGAAACACCATGCCCAAAAGCAGCTTGGAGAGGAAAAGGTTCATTTCGCTCACAGTTCCGTATAACAGTTCATCATGATAAGCAGTCAGGGCAGGAACTGGAGTCGGGAGCTGATGCAGAGTCCGTGGAGGGGTGCTGCTTACTGACTTGCTCCCCTTGGCTTGCTCAGCCTGCTTTCTTATAGAGCCAGGAACCACCATCCCAAGAGTGGCCCTACCCACAATGAGCTGGACCCTCGCCAAATCAGTCACTAACTAAGGAAATTCCCTACAGGCCTGCCTATAGTCCAGTCTTATTGAGGCATTTTTCTCAATTGAGGCTCCCTCCTCTCCAGTGACTTGACTTTGTGTCAAGTTAGCATAAAACTAGCCAGCGCACTCAGGGAAACCTGGTCCATGGAATTGGGGGGTTAAATGTTGCAGACATATGTGCACATAAGTGATGCCCAATGATAATTCTATGCCCATACACCCCTGAGAAATGAGGGTTGCCCAAGGAGGCCCTCCGTTCTCTTGGACATCTGGACGTCTTTAGATATTCTAGGGTGGGAGCAAAGAGCTGGTGCTGCCAAAGGCCACCAACAAAGGGGATCAAGGGAAAGAAACTGTGATCAAGGGAACTACCACCATTATCACCAATCAGTTCACAGAGTGTAAAACCCACAGTGCTAAAATCTACATGGTTAGTAGATCTGAGAGAGAGAGAGAGAGAGAGAGAGAGAGAGAGAGAGAGAGAGAGAGAGAGAACTCAGGATAACCCAAATGTAGTGCACTGTTCTATGCATTTTTCCAGAAAAATGATCTACAGTTTTCACCAGATTATCAAAAAGGTCTCTCTATATCAGTCAGTATGGGCTAGCATCCTGTTGTAGTAACAAACAGCCCCAAATCTCACTAGCTGTGACTTCATGCCTCTGTCTCTCAAGCTGCCCTGTGGGTAGGGTGACTCTCCAAAGCTTCTGTCCTCTGTGTGAGACCCAGTGATATGCATTGCTTGGACCTTGAGCCACAATTGTCCTAGCTTGCCATCTTCAAGGTTAACAAGGAGCTGGGGAGATGGCTCGGTAGGTATAGTGCTTGCTGCACAAGCATAGGGATCTGGGTTCAGATACCCAGAACCTAGGTAAAGCTGGACATGGCATGTGTATCTATAATCCTGGTGATCTGTAGCAAGTGTGTGTACGCATGTGTGTGTGCGCACACACACAGTGATAGATAGATAGATAGATAGATAGATAGATAGATAGATAGATAGATAGATAGATAGATAGACAGATAGGTGATAGATAGGCAGGCAGGCCGGCAGACAGACAGATCTCAAACAGAGACAAGGAAGCCGGACAGCCCAGAACAAATACATCAGTGCCAAACAGCAGCTCACATGGCTCTGCTCACCATCCATTGGTCAGAACCAGTCACATGGTCCACCTAACCGCAAGGTAAGCTGGGAAATACAGACTTCCCATGTGGCCGGGACAGAGGGAGCAGGATATTGATAAACACTGCTTATGCCTACAACACTTCTCCCCAAAAGCAGTAGGGACTATACAGTGGCAGGAGTGAGCCCTAACTCTGATTTGCAAACTGGCTCCAACAGACTGCCCTTGAGTCTCTGGGGAAGCTCAGAAGTCCCAACCACCCACCTCCAGAACAGCCATCTGCAGTCTAGGGAATCTGTAGTTTGATGTCTCAAAATTGTCCCAGATCTTGAAGTCGCCTCAGAGAGCACCCTGGCCTCTCCTACATCTGTCTTCATACTGTCAGATGTAATCACAGACCCATTTTACTGATGGAACCACTGAGGCACAGAAGGTCACACTGGATCTGGGATGAATGGCACCCACCCCAGGCAATGTGTTATTACGGAAAGGGCAAATACCCCAAATGACACCCCAGGATATCTGAATTCCTGATGTTCTCCCTTTCCAACACAAGACGTTAAAAAGTCCACCTAACACATCTGGGCAGCTAGCTCTCTCTGCCACCATTGTATAATTCCCCTGGGAAGCAAGATTGGAAAGACAATGCTAATTTCATTTGCCAGAATGAATAGGCATAAGACGGTAATGGAGGGTGATGAAGTGCCGTGAACCCTTAATTCACATCTCGACAACCCAGCTCTTCCATCACGAAGTCCTTCCCCACCTCGAGCTGATTAACCCGAGTGATGGTGGTTAATTATCTTCCTCTGTCAGGGAGGAAGCCCGGCGGAGGGTGTGGGGGGTGTAATGGACGGATCAGATTAAACAGAGGAGGGAGAGGCTCGTGGGTCCTCTGGGGCTAATGGGTCCTCTTCATGAAGACAGGGGGCACATGGAGGGCATGTTCATGGGCCAGGAGGTGTCAGCCTGCCATAGCTAAAGCACACACCAGAGATGGAGCCACCTACAGAGAGGAGGGGTTCAGTTTGGTTCCCAGAGGTGGAGATTTCAGCTCTCTGTTGATCGTCCCTTTGGAATGCTTCAACTCAGGGCAGGAATGCATTTACCTCCGCGGCCAGGAAAGAGAACAGGGAGAAAGGAAGGGGTAAGCTCTGGGGTGCATCCCAGGTCCAAACTGAACTTAAAGAGATTCAGCAACAGACCCCACTGTCTCTGGGATTCAGAAGTTCTTGAAGATGCTTACAGGTATTTCTAAGAGTAGGATCCAACACTGCTGGGCCCACAGCAGCGGTTCTGGTCAGGAGGGCACAGAGAAGCATCTGGACTCCGCATCGCCAGCATTCACAGACCACCCATGTGCGCAGAAGGCTTTCACACAGTCCTCATGAGCAAAGTGAGAATTTCCCTGGGCGTGTTGAGCCCTCACTTACGGTATGAGGGCCCTGATTCGGCACACACACACGTGCACACACACACACACACACACACACACACACACACACACACACACAGAGTATACAGCAGTTGGAAACACCCAACTTCCAATATCCTGGGTATTTGTCACCGCCTCAGTGCAAATGAGCGCACGGGGCTTCTCTATAGGATTACAGCCGACCGACCCACTTCAGTTTCACTGAAGGCTAACAGCTGGAGCAAAGAGTTGCTCAACTCTGCCCCGCCCTGAGGAACAGCTGAGTGAGGATGAGCTGGGTAATCGCATCATCACGTGGCTTCTCCTTCCCAGGTGAATGCAGGTGACATGTTAGTGCACACTGCCAGGACCTACCTAGCTGGCCCACACCGTGTGGTACATCTGCAGCCACAAGGAAGGGCCTTCCTGTCACACTCAAGGCGCCATTCCATCTTCCTTTGTGACTCAGACAATGGACCATGGCTCCTGGCTGCCAGGGAGGAAAAGCAGCGACAAGCCGGTCCTCCAGGCCAGAGGATCTGACTTTATGCAGAGCTCAAGACTGACTTCACAGGAACTGAAAGCAATTTACAGTCGCACAAAAGGACGTGTTAGAGAGAGATCCTGAGAGCAGTGGTAGGTGGCTGGAGGCTGAGGGAAAGAAAGGAAAAACTGGCCTGGGGAGGAACAATCTGAAGACAGTCAAAGCAGGGGCTGGGTTCCTTCCCGTGATAGGACTCGTGAGGCAGGTGTGTGGCCCCAGGTGTGTGGCCCTGCTGATAAGGAGGGCCAGGTTCATCCCTGCAGGTGCCAGCGAGGTAGGCTGGCCTTTACTTCTGGTTTCTCGGTGAAATCTGTAATGACGAATGTGATATTGGGGCCTGGGATGGGGAGATGAACTCAGAGCAGATGAGGTCTGGATTTTCTCTGGAGGTGAAGGAGGAACCAAAATCCCAACAAACAAAAGAAGTTCGGACAACAGTGGCTATGCCAAACTGTTTGGGGGTGAACTTAGCTGTAAGAGACAGAGTTTGGGGGAGCAGGGAGGACCAAATTCGCAGGGGCATCCCAAGAGAAGGCTGGGGCTGTGACAGTGAGGACGGACAGACAGACACAGGTCTGGGAAGGGATACGGGCATGGATCTTAATGCCCACCACAGTCCCAATTCACAATGGGGTTCCTGGGTCTTCAGGCACCAGGGCAGTCCTGAAGCAACCCCATAGCCACAAGGCTGGGGAAACTCAAATGGGGGGGGGAGTACTTGGAAGTAACCCAGCCCCATAACCAGACCCAAGGAATCCCTAGAGGAAGTGAGCTGCCCAACGGACCCAGACAGTGTGAGCTTTTTATCCCCACAGACCCACGTCCCTGCCCCTGACCTTGAGGTTTGGTTGTTTTTTGGTTTGTTTGTTTTTTTCTCCACCCTTCAATGTCGAGCCTGCCTGACAGATGCCTGTGGGACAGCCAACTGTGAGGCTGTACAAAGTGTTGCCCACTCTGGCCCATGTCCTCAGGGGGCAGCACCTGCACTCTGCATGGCACGCAGGGCTTGCATCACTGTGGCCCAGAAGAGCGCATCTTTTGGAGTCTGTGATGCACAGAATCTGGGAGCTCAGAGCCTCAGCCAAGACCTAGAACAGAATGGCCCTGGCCAACCCCAGACCCCAAGTCAGTTACCTCAGCACCCCCTCTTCTATGCCGCAGTGGGGAAGTACCATGAGCTGAGAGGCAGGGCCCATCCCTGACTCCCTCTGGGCAGGATAAACCAGGGGCCACGGTGTGAAGATTTGTGCCCATTTTGCTGTGTGACTCTGGGGGCAGGGTGGGGACTCTGCCCCTCTGTGCTCAGTTTCCTCATCTGCAAAATGGGGGTAAGAGCTCAGAATTTCACTGAGGACTCGGAGGTCTTCATACGGTGCCCAGCACAAAGGCTGGCACAGAGGGCATCCTTGGCCCCAGGCAGCCACGGAGGGCATACTCCACCCCAGGCAGCAGGTCTGCACCCAGGGTCCACCGGGGGGCTTAACTATTCTCACCGCTCCCGTTTGTTCCTAGGGTCCATTCCAGAATGCTGCATGGGGTCCACAGCCACCCCCTCCTGCCCCAACACTTCCTCCCTCCCACCCCATCCGGCTTTGACAGGGTTGGGCTGGTTCTGGATGGAAATGGATTTTCTGTCCCCATAAAAATCTCATAGAAAATGATGGTATCTTCTATCGGATGAATGATGAAAGCAAAACTCCATCTGCAGTCTACTGTGCGGCTCTTGTGAGCAAGCAGGCTGCCTGCATACCTGAGAGCCTCATTAGGAGCTGTTTGGGAAATGTGCTCGCCCCACCATTAAGCCACATTGTGTTAAAAGCAGTTTCCACTCCACTGCCTGCTAAGTTTTCTCCTTTTCCCTCCTTTCAGGTGACAGCGGCCCTGTTGGTTGCTATAGCCCCCCAAATTGATACATTACAGACAGAGCTGTAATTTCCCCCCGTGATTGGATTAGTCACTTTTCTTGTTGCTTTTGACAAAGTGCCTGACAAAAAGCAACTTCAGGAGGGAAAGGTCTATTTGGGCTTTAAGGAGGGGTTTAAGGGACACAGCCCGTCATGGCCGTCATGGCCGCCATGGCCGTGGAAGGCAGGGCAGCAGGAAAGTGGATGAGGCAGCGGGTTACATGGCATTCACAGTCAGGAAGCAGATGGCCATGGCTGCTGGTCTCAGCTCACTTTTTCTTTGTCCCCAGCTGGTGACACAGTGCCGCCTGCATTCAGGGGAGTCCTTCCTACTCAGTTAAATCTCTCTAAGAACGACTTCACAGCCATGCCCTGGTGTTGTCTCCTGACCAGTTCTAAATCCAGTCAAACTGTCAGTGAAGATTAGCCATCACAGCCATCATGTTTGGAGAAGGGGCCCCAAGACAGGGAGGCAGCAGCCCCTCGCTAACATCATGGTCTTGAACTTCAAGCCTCCAAAATCATGAGAAAATAACTCTTGGTCATGTAAGCCTTATATCAGACAGTGGCCTTTTATTATGGCCAGGAAAATGGTCTCTGACATTTATTCTTGGGAAAGGCCTGCTCAGGAAGAAGAATCCATGACCTCCTGAAAGATGCAGTTCTTAAGAGGCTGTTCTGGAATTAAGTGTGGCTGAGTGTGAGCATGTGTGTGTGCACACTAGGCTTTTAGGGGGAGGGTTGAACAGGGATTTTTTTTTAAATTTGGGTTGTTATGTGATGTGTGTGTATATGTGTGTGTGTGTGTGTGTGAAGGCACATGTGCACATGTGCAAAGTGTGTAGAAACCAGAAGTCAACAGCAGGTCTCTTCATCAGTAATTCTCCACTTTAGTTTTGCAGATGGGAGCTTTACTGAGCTTGGAACTCATGCCAGACTGGCTGGCCAACAAGCTCCAGGAACCCCGTCTCAGTCCCTCAGCTAAGCTTACAATCATCAGGGCCGGCCTTTTTACAAGGGTTCTGGGAGATAAAGCCCAGATCCTTAGGATTGTGTGGCAATAGCTTTACTGAGGGAGCCATCGCCCCAGCAGCCCCACGTTAAACTGGTTTACTAACAACCTATCTGCGGTTACCTGCTCCTGACTAGTACCACGTCTGCCCCTGACTAGTACCACGTCTGCTCCTGTCTAGCACTATGTCTCCATGTCTGCTCCTGGCTAGTACCATGTCTTCTCCTAACTAGTACCATGTCTTCTCCTAACTAGTACCATGTCTGCCCCTGACTAGTACCATGTCTTCTCCTAACTAGTACCATGTCTACCCCTGACTAGTACCATGTCTGCTCCTGACTAGTACTATGTCTGCTCCTCACTAGCACCATGTCTGCCCCTGGCTAGTACCATGTCTGCTCCTAACTAGTACCATGTCTGCCCCTGACTAGTACCATGTCTGCTCCTAACTAGTACCATGTCTGCCCCTGACTAGTACCACGTCTGCTCCTAACTAGCACCATGTCTGCTGCTCCCTTACAGCCTCCAGGAACACAGTGGAGGCTAATTAGTTCTCTCAGCTCAACTCTGGTCCTGCAGGTAGCTACCCTTTCACCTACACACCCCTCAAGAGCCCAGACACTCTCTCTGGTCGGCTCCAGCTTTGGGCCTCCACATCCTGAAGCTGGTGCAACCTCAAGACCTTTGTTCTTGACCTTGCTGTTGGGTCCCTGAGTCCTGATCTCTAAGAACTAAGTCCTTTTGCCTCTTGGGACCTTCCCACTGCATAATAGAATGTACATCCTGGAAATTGGGGCAGGGCTGGATTTCACACCATGCTCACGTTACAAGAGACAGGATCTTTTGGCATGGCGATGATAGAAAGGTCACCAAGATAAAACTGTACACGTACAGGCCAAGGCTTGAAGGGGACTTGCGCTCAGCCACTGAAGAAAGTCACTGGCTGTGAGAAAGCAGTCTGCTTCCGGAATGAAAGGGTTGGCTTGCTGGGGCAGGTGAAGGTCTGGTCACATCCACGGCTGTGGGTATGTTTTCAAATGGTGTTTTCCTCTTTGTGCCCTTGTAGCCTGTGGCTAACAAAGACTCAACCTGTCCCAGGAGCTACTGAGTTGCTCTCACAGTGGACAGCGCTGCCCTGTGCAAACTCTCTGGCCTTGAAGCTCAGTCTGAGCCTGGTGGGGAGGCTCAAGGGCAATAGGTATTTGGGGTGAGAAGGCTACAGAAATGTCACAGAGACAAGGTGGTAGCCACACTGCTAATCCCAGCACTGGGGACACAGAGGTGGTGGATCTCTGTGAGTTCTAGGCCAGCCTGGTCTACATAGTAAGTTCCAGATCAGCCAGGGCTACACATT
>NC_022016.1:53083914-53092162 GCF_000317375.1 Microtus ochrogaster | reverse complement strand
AGATAGATAGATACATAGATACATAGATAGATACATAGATACATAGATAGATACATAGATAGATACATAGATAGATACATAGATAGATACATAGATAGATACATACATACATAGATACATACATACATAGATACATAGATAGATACATAGATAGATACATAGATAGATACATAGATAGATAGATAGATAGATAGATAGATAGATAGATAGATAGATAGATAGAAAGCACAGAGCACATAGAATAAAATGTCCATGTCTACAGGCAGAGCTGAGTGATCTAACTCACAGGTTGGGAAGGTCAAGGACAGATGGAGTCATCCCCTGCAGGACCAACCATTGCCCACCCTGTCCCTGGTGAAACAGTGTCCCCAGAGTGTGCTCTGAGCACAGCCAGTGACGAATCTAAGGAGAACAGGACCTTTAAGGATGTCTGGGGAGGTGGTGGAGACTTGGGGCTGTGTCTCCCAGGGTTCTGGCATCTGCCTCTGGTCTCCTCTGCCCCTCACACTGCGTTCTTCCCACTTCTAGGTAAGAGCAGGTGCTCCAGGCCACACAATCAGCTGTGCAACTCCACCCTCCCAGGGTTACACCAGCACCCTGTCTGGAGTCCTCAGAACACGGAGAGTGTCCAGCAAGGACAAGCTGGGCAGCCAGTGGATGGGGCTTCTGGGAGCCGAGGTCAGCTGAGAGAGCTTCACTCCCATTTCCATCCCCTGGAGCTTTTAGCATCCAGCACAGGGTTCAGCAAAGAGCAAACACTCCTCAAGGCTGTGATGCTGGGATAACACAGCGATGGGAGCAGAGCGGGGAGGCTCCCCAGCACCCCTCAGCCAGACCCTTCTTACCTCGCATGTTTCCTTCAGGCACTGGCTTCCCCACACTGTTCCCTCTGCCTTCTAGCATTTGGGGTTTTCTCTCAGACTCCCACAATGCACCAGCTCCCACCTACGATAGGATCTTGATATGCATCTTCCTCTCTACCTAGACCAACCTTTCATAGGTGTGGCTCCTCCTAACTCCTTGGAGAACAGCCAGTCTCTCTAAGACTGCGTCTCTCCTTGAAGCTATGCTGTCAAAGTATCAGAGCCCCTGCCTGCACAGTCTCGCCCCACTTGTGATAAATCCATTGTGTACCCTGCAATTTGCTCTTCTGGCGGCTGCGAACTCCTCAAGGGAGTCTGTGAGACAGGCTTGGTCGCCCTCCTCAAGTCCTGTGGGAGCCACAGAAAACAAAATGGTGTCCGGTGGCTGAAAGGCTAGAGTCTTGATGAAGCTCAGCCTCTCTACGTTTTCTCTAATATAACAAGAGAAAGCGTTGACAAACTAGGGACTGCTCTCCAGCGGTCAGACAACGGTAGCCGCGGCTGAGTCTGAGAGGTACCGGTAGAATAATGGCTTTTAGAGCAAGTCCTTCCCCTTGAGGTCTGACATCTTAAAATTCATAGACTCTCAGCATCTCGGGGCTGCAGGGATTTTTCCAGGCACTTACTGATAACCTGCCTGGCGGGAATGGATTTATGATCGTGCGTGTACTTGCAACCATACACACACATACTCACTCACTCACTCACTCACTCACACAGAGGACTTTATCTTTCTCCACTCAGCCTCTCCCCTTCCCTGCCCTCTAAATGAGAATATTATCTTTGCAATGTTATCTTTGGTTTCTGACGTGTGTGTGCATACTCGTGATGTTGAACTGGGAGATTCGGCAGTAGAAAGAAAAATCAGAGAAGAGACCAGACAGCAAAAGCTAATCTTTCTGTGAAACGAAGATGGGGAGAGGGTTGGGAGAAAGGGAGAATGGCCCTGCAGACTCAGTCTGGGAGGTTGTGAGTTCAGGGCATGAACCGCAGTTCTCTGAGGGTGCAGAGTACAGTATTCACATGTGTTATGGGATACAAGCCCCACCCCTATAGTTTGCCTTTGGAAGCAGATGTACAAGATGCAGCTTCTGTGGCTACACTAAGTCGAAATGGGGCTCATAGACCCCACTGTGACCCCAACATGAATACCTCCAGGTCAGGACGGGGGTTGCATACCATATTCCCATGTCCAGTAACTATGCAGAGAAGACTCTTGGTTGATAACTGTCCAACAAATGAAGACAAAGAAACCATCATCACAAGCCCCAGATCGCACCTCAGAAGGGATAAGAGATATTTTACTCCGGAGCTAAACGCGAGTGACTGTAGCCGAGGAACACAGATTTGAGTTACTGTAAACACCACGCTCCACTGTAGCAACAGTTTCAGGGGCTTTTATAGCAACAGAACAAAGAAAGCCATAAATTAAGGCACTGTTCAAATACATTTGTGAGCACATCAGGTCACTGGGCTCCAGCGGAGTGGGGAAGTCTCTGCTAAGGTCCTCAGATGTTATCTGCCACTCTCTTGGCCTCGGGGATGGATGGTGGAGGTTAGAGATCTATTTGTTCATTCCAAAATGGATTTTACAAGGATGTTAGGTCAGGTAGAGGTGAGCAATAAATAGCTATTAAGGGGCTAAAGATAGTCCCAGATAATTTGGCTCCAGACCTGAGCCGTCCCAGCTCTTCACAATCAGGGACGCTCTGATCGGTCCATAGGCCATGTGGGCTCCTTAACAAAGGCAGAGGCTCTTTTCTTGTCTGGAAACTTCAGCTCATAGAACAAAGTGGAGTCCTTACCTCTGGGGCCTCATTCCACAGGGAGTTTGAACGCCACGAGTGACAAGACTCTCCAAGGAGCGGTGATCAGATCCACTGAGCCCTTACTGAGAGCTGAGCCAGCACAACGAGGCAGAGGTCAAGAGGTCATAGATGCAGAAATGGACTCAGAGAGGGCCTGAAAGGCTCCTAGTTTTCACAGCCAAGCAAATCTCCCTGCTGGCTTTCATTGCCTGCTCACTGGGCTCCTTCCCCTAACTGCTGGGAGCGAAGGAGGCATATGTACACAGCTCTGGGGACCCCGAGTAGGGGTCGGGGGAAAGTTGATGTGGGCTTTCAATGGTTCATAATACTTCAGCAGATACAGGTGACAGGCCCAGGGTTGTGGGGAAGGAAGTGTACTTCAGAGTTATTATTCAGCTCTCGGTTACTAGAACAAAATACCTGAGATAACCAACCTTTAAAGAGGAATGTTCACTAGTGCTGACAAGCTTGAAGATAAACCTCTTGAATCTCTTGATCCCGCTGTTTTGGGGGTCTGTGGAAAGACATCATGTCAGAGAAGCCAGTCAGGTGAAACAGAAGGGAAGTGTCTTTCCTCTGGAAAGAACTGCCTGTGCCAAGGCCCTGAGGCAGGAGGGAGCTGGGCAAACTGGGGTGCCTAGAACCTCCCAGCCTTTAGGACCTGCTTGGGCACGGCCACGTGGGCTTTGGCAAGGCTGAGGGTAGCTTCAGCTGAGCCTGATGTGTTCACAGCTCTCTGTCTTCTGTGTGGAGAGTAGCCTAGGGCGATGGGGACAGGAGAGGCAGAGAGAGGAGGCAGCTGCCAGAGAGTCCGGCCAAAAGTAATAATGTGTCCACATCCTTCCAGGAGCAGGTAATCGAGCAGCAAGCAAAACCGTGGATGTCAGATGGCCCAGGAGAGACCCCAAAGAAACCAAACCTGCCAGCCCCTTGATTTAAGGTAAGGACTCCACTTTGTTCTATGAGCTGAAGTTTCCAGAAAAGAAAAGAGCCTCTGCCTTTGTTAAGGAGCCCACATGGCCTATGGACCGATCAGAGCGTCCCTGATTGTGAAGAGCTGGGATGGCGCAGGTCTGGAGCCAAATTATCTGGGACTATGTTTAGCTCCTTACATTCAACTCCAAGAAAATCAATTCCTGCTGTTTATGTGCCATTGTCTGTGATAGCCACTATGAACTGCGACACTTCCCAACTGCCTTATGTTATACGTGGTGCTTGGCGCCTGACATCCAGTCTGTGTTCATTTTCATTTTGTCCCCTCTCCTACGTGGACTAGGTTCTGAACTGCACCCATCACTCCACCTGTTTCCTGGGGTATCCCCAGACTCCAGGGCAGCTCTTCCTCCATAGAAAGTGCCCAATGAACGAAGAAGTCTGAGGCAAACATTTGTGGCACCGAGTTCTGTTCCCTCTGCCCTCCTCTGGTGTGATCCTGGACTGCTCTTCCCCCCTTCTCTAAGTCCAGTGTACGTTATCTGCAAGGTAGTTCTGACCATGCTGCCAACTCCTAAGGACTTATGAACCAAGGGGAGACAAACACAGCCAAACTGCACAGCTCCAAAATCAGCAGATAGGGCCGTGCTGCTGTTCTCTCGACGGTTGCGTCCGTTCCCTCATCCGTTCCCTCCACCATCGCACGCTGAACTGTTCTTCTGATGCCAGCTGCTGGCAACACTGAAAATGACTCTGCCTTCTAACCTAACTACCCACAAGACACTGAGAGAAACAAACCAGGGATGAGCAGCATGGGCCGTGTGCACACATAAGTAGGATCGGCTAACGCAGCTTCAGAGACAAGATGTTGAGAAGGAGTTCACCAGTCGAGCAGGAAAGGAGCAGCATTCAGTCAGAGGGAATGGTGGGGGCAAAATCCGGGGCAGGTTCTGGCTGACGCCCACACCTCTTGACTAAATGATGGTGACTGTGTGTTGTGACCCTGAGGTATTGGGAACCGGAAGTTGTTTCCAGCTGAGGGTGGGAACCCAGAGGCAGTGTGCTCCTATAATTACTCTGGAGCAGATTGGAGGGAAAACCTTGAAGGCACTGAGGCCAGCCGTGTGTGGACTTGGGGCAGGAAGGATACTCAGGAAAGGACCATGGAGGGCACAGAGGGTAAGGACAGGCCCCAGGTCAGTAGAAGAAGCAACCAGGCCAGGGAACATGCATGTCTTAGAACATGTCTCCCTCAAATGCCTTACTAAAGTCTGGATCTCCCTGCCAGGCAGAGCTGGGTTGGCAAGTGGGGTGCAGAGGCTGTGGGGTCAGGGTTGAGTCAGTCGGGACATGGTCATCATCACTCGCAAAGATGTCAGAAGGAACATTCTGTCAACCAGAACCAGGCCAGGAAACCTGATCAGTCCAGTTTCCTCCTAGCCCACAGGCAAATGAAAACACATTTGTTTCCATGACATACTTGTGTTTGCAGGAGACAGCACAATTGTGGGTTTGTTTTTTTTTTTTTTTTTTTTTTTTTTTTGTTTTTTTTTTGTTTTTTTTTTTTTTTTTTTTTTTCACAAAGGAGGCAAGAATAGAAAACTCCACCTGCCAAGACAGCCTTCCTCCCCCAGGCACAAAGGACAGAGGAAGCGCCTGTCCCCAGCTTACTGGTGCCTGAAATGCCAAGATTTGTTCCCCATATTCCAGACTTTGTCATTTGTCAAAAGGCAAACAACTTCCCAGAAGTCGTGTCTTGAAAACAGACTTAGTTTATTTAATTTTACAAATATTTACTGGGCCGTTTCTTTAAGCCAGGCAATGCCTAGCCTCTGGGAATAGAGAGACTGGTTGAGATGTGCCCAAAACCAACCTCTCAAGGGACCAGCAGGTTCTGTGTGGGTGGGTGACAGGTCACTGGTGCAGTAAGAAAGCCTGGCTACAGTGGAAGGAAGGATTGGCAGAGCACCAGGCAATGGGAAGACACAGCCGTGATTCATTCGTTTTATAGCTGTGAAAAGTCAGGGTCGAAATGTCATCTGAAGACAGGCTGAGAATTTCAGATGGGGGTACAGCAAGGCAAAGGAATGCAGGCATGAACCACCGGGGCGGGGGTTGGTATCCCCATGCCACTTAGCAGGCTTGGATGTAAGGCAAGATAAGGAAGATGGGACCAAGAAGCAGGGAGTTCACATAAATGACTCATGGTGACATCGCCTGGTCCAGTTCAGTATCCCTTCCCCTCCACTTCACCTCTCCTTCCTTTTCAGATCTTCCCTGTGCCCACCCTCATCACATAGACTGATGGCCCACCCTTAGCTCCCAATATGGATTCTGTTTGGGTAGGCAGTCAGTCTATCCAGTTCTGCTGTACACAATGATTGGTTCAAGGAAAGACATGTAACTCTGTTCAAATCAATGAAAGGTGAGGAAATGGTGGAGTGGGGGTTCTTAAAAAAAGGAAATTCCTAGTAGGAACTTGTTGTCTTGGTCTCCTTTGCTTAGACTGAGGATGTAGCCAGTCTGGGATCAAGGTAGCAAGTAGCTGAGGACAGAGAGGAGCAAGAAGAGACCGGCAGGGAGGAACATACTTGTAGTCCTGAAGGTGGGAGGATCCAAACCTTGGAGTTCCAGGCTAGTCTGGACCACATAGCAAGCACACAGAGACAGATGGTAATGAGGAAAATGGGGGAGAAATATAATAGTGGTAAATATAATGGTTAGTTTTTATCCACTTGACATGAGCTTCTGGGAGGAGGGAATCTCAGTTGAAGAGATGCTTCTACCGGATTGGTCTGTAGACAAGTCTGTGGGGGCATTTTCTTTGTTAATGGTTGATATGGAAGGGCCCAGGTCACTGTAGATGGTGCCGTTCCCTGTTGTAATTGGAGCAGCGGGCTACATTCCTGCCGCCCCAGCTCCAGGCCGCCAGCTAGTTTATGCCCCGAAATAATTACACGGAAACTGTATTCTTTTAAACACTGCTTGGCCCATTAGTTCCAGCCTCTCATTGGCTAGCTCTTACATATTGATCTAACCCATTTTTAATATTCTGTGTGGCCCACGAGGTGGCTTACCAGGGAAGATCTTAACCTGCATCTGTCTGGAGTGGGAGAATCATGGCGACTGCCTGACTGGGCTTCTTTCTCCCAGCATTCTGTTCTGTTTACTCTGCCTACCTAATTTTCTGTCCTATTAAAGGGCCAAGGCAGTTTCTTTATTTAACCAATGAAATCAACACAAAACAGAAGACTCCCACATCAGTTCCCGACCAGGTAGTCCTGGGTATGTAAGGAAGCAGACTGAGCAAGTCAGGAAACAGCATTTCTCTGAGTCAGGCCCTACCTCTGGGTTCCTGCCTCCAGGTGCTGCCTTGACTTCCCTACATGCATGAATGTTCACATGTGTGTTCGTGTGTAATTCCTTCTACTCGAATGCCTGTGCTTGAGTTTGGCTGCATGTGACCGACTCTGTGAGCTGTTATATATATTACATTGAAACAACTTGGCATCTCAGAATCAACACTATTTTCAAACCTAAGACAAATATTTAGCTCACATTTTATCCCACGTGGAAAATGCAGACATCCGGAGTTGTTTCATCTCTGCCCACAGCCCCGTGGTCACGGCCACCCAGGTGGCATCTGCTAAGAATAGGAACTCTCGTAACCATGTGGTGGAGACACTGCCAAGCTTGGAGGAGGCTGTGAGGATTTTGAGGTCCCAGGGAAATGGAGAGCCCAAAGATCCATGGCCAGCCTTCTATGGCTTGTTCTGTTCTGTTTACTCTGCCTACCTAATTTTCTGTCCTATTAAAGGGCCAAGGCAGTTTCTTTATTTAACCAATGAAATCAACACAAAACAGAAGACTCCCACATCAGTTCCCGACCAGGTAGTCCTGGGTATGTAAGGAAGCAGACTGAGCAATATGGCTTGTATTTCCTGTCCAACTCATCAGAACTAACAGGAAGCTCCCTTCACCCCTGATGTTTTTACTTGCACTGATTTGCTCTGCCACCAGGCTTGCTGGGTTCTGGAAGCCTCCTAGGCCCAGACACAGACACAGGATGAGTCAACTATGAGGTTTGATCAGGGTTCAGCCACAGGTGGAGTTAAGCTAGAATCCGGATTCTAACTTTTTGGTTTGGGGGCAGGGGGTTGTGTATATGCATGTATGGGTATGCTATGTGTAGTATATACAGTGTAGTATATGTGATGTGTATGGTATGTGTAGTATAGGCTATGTATAAATGGGATGGGTTAGGGTGTGGTGAGTGCAATATAGTGTATTGTATGGTGTGTGTGTGTAAGAGTATAGTATATGATATATGTATGTGCACGTGTGTATGTAGTAAATGCACCAGTGCCTACACATATAGAGGCCAAAAGTCAACTTCAAGCATCTTCTCTATTGCTCTCCACCTTTCTCCCCCGTCCCCTTCATGAGACAGGGTCTCACTATGTAGCCTTGGCTGGTCTGGAGTTCACTATGGAGACTGGGCTAGCCTTGAACACACAGAGATCCCCCTGCTTTCTGTTCCCCAAGTGCTGAGATTAAAGGTGTGCACCACCACACCAGCTTGCACCTTTTTGGGGGGAAACCTGCTGACCACCCGGCTACCCTGGCTGGGGTTCAGGTGCACAC
>NC_022016.1:53073234-53082639 GCF_000317375.1 Microtus ochrogaster | reverse complement strand
GATCCTCACACTGAGCAGCGAACGCTTTCCGTACTGAGTCATCTACGCGGCTGAGTCCAGCCTCTGCCTCTCATGCTGTGACCCATAGACTGGGGCCTGGCAGCCGCTAGTCTACATCTCAGAAAGACACAATCCCTCACGCTGGCTGCAGGGCCCAGGGGCTGGGCAGAACGAGTGCATCTACAAAAATCATCGGTCCCTGCAGCGGCTGTTCACGTCAGAAGCAGCAGGTATCTGTTCTGAGCACTTCAGAGCAAGTCTCAGAGTCCACTGGGGACAACTTTATTCCCCCAAAGTAGGATCTGCTAGAAGGCAGTAGTGCATTATGTTGCACGATAACAGATTTTATCCCATGCCATAACCTTTATATAGCCAAAATTGGAATCTCCTGCAGAGGCCACTTCCCTGTGTAGGGATGATTCCTGGCAGGAGACATCCTGAGCCGGTAGCATCCCAAAGGACAGAGAGACATTAAGGGCAGAGTTTCAAGGCTCCAGGCCAGGCAGGAGAGCAGTGATGGGCTTCCTGGTGGGGAAGGAAGGGCAGAGTTGAAGGGACCAGATCACAAGGCCTGTCTACCCAGCATGGGTGCCCAAGATGGGCAGGAGCATTGTTAGGGCCCTGAGACAAGAACTCTGGAACCAGCCGTGCATCTGAGAGGAGGCAGAGGAGCACGGTGAGAAACCAGAAGGGCAAGCCAGCACTACACAACTTAATGAGTGGGCTACCAGGACTCCAAATCCTTCTGGGCCCCTCTCAGTCACCCTCCTAGTGGGCATTTAGCCACCAACTTGAGGCATTAACTCTTCCTGTCCTTGTACTGGCACCTACCACACAAACAAGCCCATTCCCCAGTAGCAAATAAAGAGGGGAAAGAAATGTAGGCATTTGGGGTAGGACGCGTCGGAACACTGGGCACTGTCCTTAACTGCAGGGCTCACAGCGTTGAGGAGACACAGGGTGGGACACAGGGAGCAGCAGCATGACATCTCCCAAAGCTGCTGTTTGAACTGGTGGGTGGCATGAGCAGTCCTTGCTGAGCAGACACAGGGCTAATCCAGAATGGCGTGGTGGGGGCGGGGTGGCAGGGAAAGTTCACCATAGGTCAAAGGGGTTCAAAAGAATAATTGCGATTAAAATTAAGTATGGGGGAGACTTGGGCCACTTTTATGCAGGAAGCATAAAGTATGGGGGAACTGACAAACTGGGGGGAGGGAGAGGAAGGATTAAAAAGAGAGTGGGAGAGAGAAAAGGTTCTGATAACAGGCACAGACTCCTGAAGGCGCAAAAAATAACTTATCGAGAGGATAGGGACAAACGGGTCTCAGCCGAGGAAGCAAAACCATTGTTAGTGGTGGTGGCTGAGCTGTCTACTCCGGGGAGGCCGTGTGCGCTGGAGAGGAGAGAGAGCTCTCAAGCAAGTCAGGGTACCCAGTAGGCAGTGATGGCTGGGGTGGAGTGGGGCGTTAACAAGGGCGGAAGGTGAGGGGAGCCAGCAGCCTGCTGGAGGGTTGGGAGAAAGGAGGGTGGTGCTGGAGCCAGCTGGCCTTAGCTCCTGCCCCTGAGCGACACCGTCTGTACTCGCTGGGTGCAGTTCTCTCCAGGACTTCTCGGCAGCTCGGTTGCAGTGAGAGATGGCTGAGACTTAATGAGCGCTGTGGTTTGGCTATGGTATGACCATGTCCCCCAAAGGCTTCATGCTCTGAAATTGAATCTCCCCTGGAAGGTGTGAAGAGGCTGGAAATAACCCAACTCTAGAGTTTAGCCATGGCCCTTTGCAGGGGTGTGACAGAGATTAAACGCGGCCATCAGAGTAAAGGCCCAGGATTGGATCCTGGTGGCTCTCTAAGGGTGAAAGCTGGCTGGGCAGGCCTATCGCTCCAGCACTTGAGAGGTGGAAGCAGGAGACCAGGAGTTAAAGATCGTTCTCAGCTGTACAGCTAGTTCAAGGCCAGCCTGGACTACCTGAGACCCTGACTCAAAAAGGGAAAAAAGGAAGAGATTAAGGAGGCAGCAGGGAAGGGAGAAGAAAAAGAGGAGGAGAAAAGAGTCAAGGAAACAATGGACACCCAATTCCTTGTCTCTTGCTCCGCGAGGCCCTGCTGTGGAGATTAATCTCTGTTGTTACCTAGGAGACAAATCTCTGGGCACACCTGTGAGGGATTATCTAGATTAAGGTTAGCCTCTGGGCACACCTGGGGGTGGGGGGGTGGGAGTATCTCAACTCAGTTCATTGAAGTGGGAAGATCCACCTGCTCTGGGCAGCACCATCCCCTTGGCTGTGGTCCTGGACTGTGTAAACGGGAGGTTGTGAGCTGAGCCCAACCATTCACCGCTCAGAACTTCGCGTCAAACTGTGACCTTGAGCTGTAACCTTGAACTGTGTTGCAAACGAAATCATTTCTTCCTTAACTTCCTCTTTCATTGAGATGTGACCTCACTATGTGTAGCCCTGGCCGGCCCTGGAATTGATGGTGTAGACCAGGTTGACTTTGAACTCACAGAGTTCAGCTGCTGAGGTGAAAAGCAAGCACCACATGTCCAGCTCCTAAAGTGGCTTGTGTCAGGATATTTTTTTTTCAGGGCAACAGGTAACTAAGGCATCTGGCCGCCTAAGGCCTCAGGCAACAAGAAAGCTACTGCTGCTGGCTACAGTGGTCTGGATCCCCTCCATGGGCAAGTCTTAGCCCTTGAATATGCTTTGTTTCAGTGGTACTCTTTAAAGTTGTCTTTATTCCCCTGCTGTAGAACACAGCAAAAGAGCCATCATCTTCATCAGATCACAAGAGGAAGTAGTAGGGAGTCCTAGACTCCCCTGAGAGGCTAGCCACACTTCTTAGCCATTCAAATGAGTCTTGAGACGGTCTGAGTCTTGGGAAGTGTCAAAGTGCACAGGCGTAGAGAGCTTCCCCGAGGAGGGCTCTGTTTGTGAATCTACAGCAGTGGTTCTCAACCCGTAGGTGGTGACCCCTTTGGCAAACCCCTATCTCCAAAAATATTAACATTATGATTCCCAACAGCAGCAAAGTTACAGTTATGAAGTAGCAATAAAAGTAATCTTCTGGTTGGGATCACCACAGCGTGAGGAACTGTATTAAAGGGCCGCAGCCTTAGGAAGGTTGAGAAACACTGATCTATAAGGAAGCCATCATCCATGCTGTGTGAAATCTTTCCAGTGTGGCTAATTTGGGGTCACCCCAGCTCCTGGCAGTAACCTTCACCCATCCTCTGTGAGTAAGCCTAACAAACTCAGTGGGTCCCCAGGGTGAACTATGGTGGAATCATGCTTTGGTTTGTCATTGGGATCTTGGGAGGAGGGAACAGACACTGTTGGAATCTTCCCCCAGAAGAGACTCTCAAAACACCCCCTTAACTAATGTTTCTGTCCCCTAGTTGGAACTGACTGTGTAAGAAATAAATTGTTCTGGTCCATTTTCAGAGTGAGCTGCTCTCAGAATTCATCAGAACTGTGGAGGAGTGGGAAGCACCAGGCCTTCCCCTAACTGACGGTTGAAACTTGCTTGTCTCAGAACTCTGGGACTTGAAAAGCACAGGTAGTCAGCTTGTGACTGAGCCCACAATCAGAAAAGAGGGTGGTCTCAAGCTCCAAATTAAATAAGGCTTTATACCCTCAACCAAAAAGATAGGGAATTCAACAAGTGGACAAACCCCAGGCAATGGGAGTAGAGGATCGGAATTCCCCACTGGTGTCCAAAGACCCCAAAAACCACTGCCTTACATCCAATCAGCATGCAGCCCCTTCTGCCTTTTCTCTGTGCAGGCATATATTAAAAACTACCTCATTTTCACTAGTCTCTTGAATCTATTGCCATCTTCTTACGGGCACAGAATCACTCCCAACACCTCTCCTTTATTAGTGGACCAGAGCACTGTGAGACAGGAAACATCTCTCTACTACAGCGTCTGCTTCAAAGCACATCTCCCAACTGGCGCCATCTGTGAGCCCTCCGTAAGCCTTCCACCTTTTAATTAGGCCATCTACTTGCAGGTGATGAGCTGTGTGGTACGACTGGTTAATTCCACAGATAAACCCACTATTCAATTTTCTCTGTTGTGAAGTCAGTTCTTTGTGTCGATCGCCTCGGTGTTGCCAGAGGATTCCAGGTACATGAATAGTAGCGTGGACATAAACATCGCTGTCAGGAACAGCAAATCCATACCCAGAGAATTATTTCATCCCAGTAAGAAAGAGCCTTTGTCCCTGGGGGATGGAACAAGCACAATGAAATCAGCCTGACACCAGGTAGCTGCTGGTCCATCCAAGGACTGTGTCAAACTCTGGGCTCCCGTTATCTTTTCTGTTGGGGGGCTGAGCACCTAGCAATAACTGTAATCTAGGGCAGCCCTTGATAAAGGGCGATTTGTGGCTTGCATATCATACACCCTGACCACAAGAATCCTTTGATTCGTGGGACTCCTGACCAAGAACAGGGACATCTGGGTAAATAAGTTAGCTGACCAATATGGATCCTATCATGGTTCCAGACGACGCCCTTCATTGAGCATTCACTTGGGACACGGGCTGCTCATCTAAGCCCTGTCCTGAGGAGCCATCTGTGTCTCTCTTCTCCAGAATTCCTCGTCAGTGACCTTCTATGCCTGCAGCTTCCAAGACCCTAAGCATCCAGCCAGACCGTTTCATTAACTGCTCTTAAATCAGTGGAGAAATCTCTGCTTCTTTGCTGCCTCTCATCCCAAGCATTCTGCCTCAATTCTACCACCAAAAAGAATTTCCTTCACTCTGTACCTTAGAGTCCTCTTGATAGAGTTATCATATTCCACCTTATCTTTTGGATGGTTTACAGAAGTAAAACAGACTTGGGGTTTCATTCTTCAGTCAGCTGGTCAAAAGGAACTCCCCACAAAGGTGTGGTTTGGGGGAGAGGAGGCAGAAGTGGGTGCTAAGGAGTTTGAGCCGCTAACTCGCGGGTAGACCTCAAGACTCACCAAGTGAGGCCTCTTCAATATCATTCTCAGAAGATGATGAACTGCCATTGCTCAGAGCTAACCTTATAATGAGTTGTTAAAGAGAATCCTAAATGAGGGGCTGGAGAGATGGCTCAGTGGTTAAGAGCACTTGCTGCTCTTGCTAAGAACCAGAGTTCAATTCCCAGCACCCACATCAGATGGCTTACAAAAACATATAACGCAAGCTCTAGGAAATCCAGTGCCCTCTTCTGGCCTCTGCGGATACCTGCACTCATGCACACATACCACCACACAGACACACACATAATTTTTTAAAATCTTTAATGATGTGGGATATCCTTCTGTATATGTGATGCTTATATTGGTTAATGAATAAAGCTGCTTTGGCTAATGGCTTAGCAGAGTAAAGCCAGGCCAGAAATCAGAACAGAGAAAGAGAGAGCGAAAGTAGGTGGAGTCAGAGAGACACCAAGTAGTTGCCAAAGGAGAAAGATGCTGCCACCAGGAACCTTTCAGATAAGTCACAGCCTCGTGATGATACACAGATGAATAGAAATGGGTTAATTTAAGATGTAAGAGGTACCTAGGAATGCATCTAAGCTATTGGCCAAGTACTGTTGTAATTAATATAGTCTCTGAGATTATTTGGGACAAATGGACTTCCTCCGTTCTCACTTTAAAAGAGAGAGAATCCTAAATGGATTCACAGGCCTTCGCAGGCTTTGGCCTCTAGGTTCTACCACATCAAGTAGCAAGCTAGACGTTACATGGAAGAAAATGTGCTCTAGGTAAGGAAGGAAGTTTACTTTGAAAGCCTAGAGGCTTGTCCTGGAACTCACCTTTGGGGACTTGCTAGGGACCCCACAGAGCATCCTTACTCTCTGTGGACCCTTGAATCATCAGTGGCTCCACTCATTCATTAAAACCAAGTGATAGAAACTAGGCAAGAGCCTTTTGCTATGATCTCCCCTCAAAACTCAAAGCCTCATGGAGGTTTTATCAATAACTCAAGTAGCAAATACTGGGCTGGGATGTAGCTCAACGGTAGAGCTTTTGTCTAACATGCAAGGCCTCGGGTTTAGTCCCCAGCACCACACAAAATGTTAACACACTCTCACGGATCACACCCTGACTCTAAAACACAAAAGCCTATCAAGGGGTGTGTGTGTGTGTGTGTGTGTGTGTGTGTGTGTGTTTAAAAGTGTCATTTGTAACAACTTGACTTTCACCTGGGAGAGAGGAGACATCACTATGTTTTCTGCACCACTGAACCCTCAGACTTCTCCAAGACAGCAAAGCCTCTGAGATTCTCTGTGGAATTTGATTCCCAACCTGTTTGTTTGTTTGTTTTTATTTTTGTTTTTTTTTTTGAGACAGGGTTTCTCTGTAGCTTTGGAGCCTGTCCTGGAACTAGCTCTTGTAGACCAGGATGACCTCAAACTCACAGAGATCGGCCTGCCTCTGCCTCCTGAGTGCTGGGATTAAAGGCGTGCGCCACCACCGCCCAGCTTTGATTCCCAACCCCTTGTCCACACATTTTACTTGCTGCAATCAGCTTGTCACTGGTCTAGTGTGCTGCTGTGAGGCTTTTAGAATCTCAAGATGAACCACTTATCTATAGACCGTGTAATGGGAGGGAAAAGGCAAGATATGAGAGATAGCCCCAAGCAAGACTGGGAAGGTAGGTTGTTGGCCCTTCCAGGGAAAGGATAACTGTTTCCCATAGTGTTTGGGAATAGGTATAGAGAAAAATGCAGTAGACAGATCAATGGCTACAAAGCATGGTACCCCGTGTTGGCCAATAAAGGAGCTGTAAGCCTGGCTAAAAACCCAGATCCAGGGAGATAGAGGGCCCAGGCAGTGAAGAGATCCCTGATGGTTAATTAAACTAACAGCAGCAAGCTACATTCTAAATAACTATGGTTAGTGGGCTGGAGAGACTGATGTGGGATGCCCTTCTACATATGTGTTGCTTTTATTGGTTAATGAATAAAGCTGCTTTGACCTATAGCAAGGCAGAATATAGCCAGGCTGGAAGAGATATAGAGAGAGAGTAGGTGGAGCCAGACACCATGAAGCTGCCAAAGGAGAAGGACCCGGAAACTTTCCAATAAACCACAGTCTCGTGGCAAAACACAGATTAATAGAAATGGGTTAATTCAGGATGTAAAAGCTAGCTAGAAATATGCCTGGGTCATTGGCCCAACAGTGTTGTAATTAATAGTTTTTGTGTGATTTTTCGGGTCTGGGAGGCTGGGAAATGAAAGAGCTTAGGTCTGAGAACTGGGGGACAGGCCAGAACCCACAGGTGTGCAATTCTGTCTATCTCTTTCCTCAGACATGATAACCAGACGGCCATCACCAAAGTCCCCAGTGAGCCAGCACTTATGAGTTCTGGGATATCCACGCTGCCTCTCACAGGAACACACCCATCTGCCCTTTGGCTATTAAGGAAAAGCATTCAGCCTCTGATGAGGCAAGGCCCTGCCCTTATCATGAAATCAGGGAGCCCATGCAAACAAGAGCATGCTAGGTAATACTGGACTGCAAAGGTGTCCACATCCACACACACAATGTCCGTGACTGTGTGTGCGGATGTGGACACAGACGGCGCATTTCACTAGGACACGGTGTGGTGGTTTGAAAGAAAATGACCCCCAAAGAGAACAGCACTATTAGGAAATAAGACCTTGTTGGACTAGGTCCAACTATATTGGTGTAGTCTTATTAGAGGAAGTATGTCACTGTGGAGGCGGGCTTTGAGGTCTCATATATGTTCAAGATAATGCCCAGAGTCGCAGACCACTTACTGTTGCCTTCTGATCAAGATGTAGCCAGCACCATGTCTGCCTGAACGCCACCATGCTTCCCACCATGATAGTGGACTGAACCTCTGAAACTGTAAGCCCCCACCTCAGTTAAACACTTTCCTTTGTAAGAGTTGCTGTGGCCATGGTGTCTCTTCACTCAACAGAAACCCTTACTAAGACACACAGGTTCTCCCCCTCCTTCATTTATTTCCCAATACCTTATTATGAGTCTATCTTCTGAGAATTTTTATGTACTATAGTTTGGGGGGCTATGCATCTCAAACCTGTTAAATGTCCCTCCAATACCTGTCTCCTTGAGCCTTTGAAATCCCTCCTTGAGCTTTTGAAGCCCTTCCTCCACATTATGTCATGGGACATTATAGCATCTCAACTAATGAAATCCAAGTCACCTCCATGGCCACGTTTCAGCTAAGCAACCAAGTAAGCTGTCAGAGCCAACTTCAGCTGTAGAGTTAAGCATGTTAAATCCCGGATCCAGCACCACGGATTCAGAATGACAGTATAATCTCTTCCATCCCTAGGATCACCTCCCACACACTCGCCACACTCAAGGATATGTCAAGTCTCACCATTAACAAACCTTTGCACCACTGTGCCGTAAGCCGTCTGCTCTCCCATCCCAGTGCACACCTGACCCACTGAAGCACAGTGAGACTTGGCGTTGTCTATGGATGCAATGGTAACCAAGTGTCTTTGGGACCTGTCTTTCAAAGGTCTGTCATTCCCTTTCAAGACATCTGCCCCGTGTAAATCATCACAGAGTTTTCAAACAAAGAAAACCCAGATTTACAAAATACACACACAAAAAAAGTCATTTTTGTTGGCAGGAGCGTCTCCTCTGGGTGACTCCAGGATCCAAGTCTTCATTCCACTGAATCCAATCAGATGTCCCTTTCCAAGGGTGAGGATTGAAGTCCTCCATGAGTCATCCCCAGATTTCCCCATAAGACACTCGGCGGTGTTGTCAATTTTAATGATGCAACCCACACAATCAAATTTTATGATTCATTTTTCAGCAGTCATATCCCGGCGGCACCATAACATCAAAGATTCCTCTGCAGATGACATGGAAACACCAGAGCTCTCCAGCTGTCAGCTAAGCTGAGAGGGAAATGGCCTCGCCTTGGCACCAGCTTTCTGGGAATGTGCTCCGGTGCATCCAGGGTTCCGTGCCCTGCCACACACATGCCCCATAGTCGCCATGACTGAGGTAAGGGCCAAGTGCAGAAGCTACCAGGACACACAAGACATGTGCTTCGGTTGGCATTGAACCAAAGTCCATCACAGGTGACGGCATAATTACAGTGCCACCATGCTGTAGATTATGAGTCTCCGGCTTCCTGTTGGCAAGGAGCTCAACACTTTGCTCAAGGCCAAGGGCACAATGAAATCAATCAGCCTGTCTCCTGGGACCACCTGCGCCCCATTCAGCATCAATTAGGGCCCAGTCAGGAGGCAGAGCTCATGTCCATAATAATATGAACATGAACTTGAGGATTTTAATATCAAGAATAGTAATCCAGCAGGTGACAGTTAATCACCAAAGCAGCCAAAGGGAGCTCTAAAGACCCTGAGGCAGCAAATGAGAAAAGCAGTTGAATCTCTGAAGGGGCGAAATAAATAA
>NC_022016.1:53057743-53072302 GCF_000317375.1 Microtus ochrogaster | reverse complement strand
AAAAAAAAAAAAAAAGTGACTTCCAAGTGTGGGGAAACATCTGGAGCTGTCCCACATGGGTCACAGAGGAGATGGGAACTGAGTCTTTGTCTTTGTGGTAGGGAAACAAAGGAAAGTAGGAGAACCAGGCCCTGGAAGGAAAGGCCTTCCCCACTGCGAATCACCCTGTATAGGTCTAGAGCCTCTACTGACTGATTCTAGCATTGCTCCCGCTGACAAAACTGCGAAGGAACCAGGTCCAATATCAAAGCCAGGCAAAGACTGATGTATTCAGAGCTCAGGGGTGATAAATCAGTAAATGGTACAGGGAGAGAAGCAGATGGGATTGGGGAGGTGTGGAAGGGGTGGGGGTGGAAAGGGTGGAAAGGGGGGTGGTTGTGGAGGATGGGGGAGGGGTAGAAGAGGTGGAAGAGGAGTGGAACATGGCTGGGGGAGCAGACAGTTGTCAAGGAAGAGGCAGAGAAATGAGTTCCTAAAAGAGGCTTGCCTGGGCCCGGGGCCCTAAGGAATCAACACTGTCTCTCTCTTGCTTAAAAAAGAAAATGCAGTCACATACCAAACACAGCTCAAGAAAGCCACATTGTTCCACTTTAAAGTAACAGAAAACAAAATTCCTGGACAGATTCCTTCCTCCCACCCCTGGGAGAAGTGGGAGGTGAGCTGAACCGCATTTTTATTTTCTTGAAAAGACTCTCCAGCTCCTTGGCTCCTGCTGAGTCAGGCTGCCCCCACCCCCCCCATCTGCCGATTGGAGGCCTTCAATCCTTCATTCAGCAACATTGTCTACAGGTCTGCAGGGAACAAAACACTGAGCCCAGGGCGCTCTTCGGTTGTGAGCCGGGGTTAAAGCCACTTCCCCGGAAACTGTAACATCCATTGAGTGGTACTGAGTTCTGCCAGAGAGAAATGTCCAGCAGCTGATGTGGTTTGCTTCTAAATCCCTAGGAATTTCTAGACCGATTACATGAGCCGTGGCTTTGGAGTCATATGACATGGGTTTTGATCCTCCTTTTTTTTTATGTGACCTGAAGCATTCATGCGCATGCACGCTCACATTCACACACACAAGATTTGTTGTCAGAAGAAAGTAGCAGATGCTGTCCTGTTCACCAGGACCTTGGTTCCAGATCTTGACTTCCACTGTGAGACCCCATCATAAATTGAAACTCTCCTAAGTCAAGAGCACCTTTAACCTACCTAACCACCTAGCATCATAGCAGCACCCAGAGAGTAGGGGTGGCTTGTCCTCTGGTCACATGACCAGCACTCAGTATCACTAGAGAGTGTGCACTAATATATTAAAGGCTAGTGAGATAGGTCTTCAGGTGAGGATGTTTGCTTCCAAGCCATACGACCCGAGTCCCATCCCTAGGATCCACGTGGTAGAGGAGAGAATTAACTCCTACAAACTGTCTTCTAACCTTCACACACATTCTGGGGCACATACACACCAAAAAAATCATTAAGTTGAACTATTGTAAGCTGGGAGTTGCCCATAGTATCATATGAAACAGCCTTTATCAAAGGACAATTGTGTCAGTACAAAGTGGCGTATATTCGGTCTTTTTAAATATTTTGCCTCATAGCTAATTCTGCAAAAGGGCACCATTGTATTCATTGTGGATCTTTAGGGGACCATGTATTCATTGTGGGGTGTTTAAGGGACCATGTATTCATAGTGGGGTGTTTAGGGGACCATTCATTCATGAGGAGTGTTTAGGGAGTCCTGTATTCATTGTGGAGTATTTAGGGGACCATGTATTCATTGGGGGTTGTTTAGAAGACAGTATTCATTGGGGGGGGGTGCTTAGGGGACCATGTATTCATTGGGGGTGTTTAGGAGACCATGTATTTATTGGGAGGGTGGGGTTAGGGGAGCATGCATAGTCCACCTCCTCATTGACTGTGGGGTCAAAAGGAACAACCTTGGCTTGCTGGTTCTGGAGCTGGCTCTCCTCTCAATAACTAGCCAGGTCCCAACTCCTCTGAAAGACTTGTGAACTCAGGCAAGCAGACACACACTTCCTCACTTCCTTCCCTCCAAATGACAGGAATCCTGGAACACCAGCTTCAAGACAAGCTCTTTGTTAGACAATAAATACAGCAAGGTAAACACAGAAGCATTCCCTGTCCTCAAGTTCAACAGCGTGGGTCAAAAAAAAAAAAAAAAGCAATGTCTGCACCTACAACATACATGTACCAGTAAGCCTTTGGTATCTAACAAATGATCTCCATACTTCCTGCATAAGAAAGACATGTTTATAATCGCTCCAGGTACTAGAGGTTTCTAGTACCTCTTCTAATTAATCACACTTACCCACCAGATCACCTGGACTGAAAGGTTGACGATGGCTTCATTCGTAGACCTGGCAGCTAGTACTGACAGGGGATGTACTGTGTCCCCTCCAGGGGCTCTCTGTCATCTGGTAGGCTACACAGGCTTCCTTATAGGGCAGGGTTCCAGGACAAGGCTAAAATGAGTGCCTCAGGTCTGGGACCTGAACGCCACACTTTGCCACCGCATTCTATTGGTCCAAGCAAGTCATAGTCCATGTCTTGACTCGTCTCTCTGGCGCACATTTGAGTCCAGCAGGTAAGGCTTACAGGTCAGCTCAGAACGAGGTGGGTGGAGGTCAGCCTATAGGCAAGCCAGGTCAACCCTAGCTGCCCAATTATTTTTTATTTATGTGTGTGCAAGTATGTCCGTGCATATGAGTGCAGGTGCCCTCGAGACAAGAGGTCTTGGATCCCGCAGAGCTGGAATGGCAGGTCCCCTAAAAGAGTGGTGTACGCTCTTAACTGCTGAGCTATCTCCCCATCACCAGTTAATGAGATTTTAGCTCAGACTAGAGGAAACTGAACTGGGAACCATTAGAAGAAGCCCTCCATTGATTCACAGTAGGTCAGGTAGTGTGAGAATTGAATCCGTGTATCATAAGGCCAGTTTTCCTGTGAAGAAATACAGAATAGGAAGTGTCTTGTCCAAGGGCTCATACACAGCAAGCTTGCGACAGAGCCAGGGGTGACCTTGGTCCCCATGAGGGAGCCTGAGGTTGGGAGTGGGCTGGCCCAGGGCAGCTGGACGATCATGTTCAGCAGGGGTGCCTCTTCCTGTCCCGTATCTACCACACATTTAGCAAATGAGCCCTTCCAGCCTTTCCAGGGGGCCTCCATCACCATCTCATTAGATCCTAACAAGGTTGTTCTCGTTTACAGAAGAGAAACTGAAGCCCAGAGAGGGCAGCTGACCCACATCCGGCCCCCAGATGACCGACCTGAGATCTGTCTGCCTGATGCCAAAGGCTGAACCTCTCTCAGAACAACAGAGCTGAACTTGACCCAGCCCCTCCCACCCCCAGTCCACCCCACCCCCCCCTTGCTCAGGATAACAAGCAGCTTGAGACCTCAGGATGAAGCCCATTGCCTGGGGAACAACTTGAGAAGCCTGCCGGTTAATACCACCAAGCCTCTAGGCACATCACCGTAGGGTTCACTGAGGAGGGAAGACCCACCTCAGCTGTGGGAGGTACTATTCCACAGACTGGAGTCCTGGAGCCAACAAAAGGGAGAAAGGGAACCGAGGGTCAATATCCACCATTGTCTGCTCCTTTTTTGTTTGTGTTTTTCGAGACAGGGTTTCTCTGTACAATAGTCCTGCCTGTCCTGGAACTCGCTCTGTAGACCAGGCTGGCCCCAAACTCATTGAGATCCGCCTGCCTCTGCCTCCCAAGTGCTGGGATTACAGGTGTGCACCACCACCGCCTGGCTTGTCTGCTCCTTTATTTTAGAGGTGACACATTTCCATATGTGCACGTGCAAAGGCCAGAGAAGGACATCTGGGGTCTTCTTCTATTGCCGACCACATTATTCTCTCCCGTTGGCCTGAAGCTCACCATTTTGGGTGGCCGGCCAGCCAGTGAACGCCCAGGGCTCATTTGTCCTCATCCTCCAATGCTGGAGTTGTAGATGCCTGCAGCCATGCCCAGCTTCTGCATGGGTGCTAAGGACTCAAACTTAGGCCCTCACACTTGGGCGGCAAGCACTCTTACCCATCAAGGCGTTTCCTCAGCCCGTAGCCTCTACTTCTTGACTGCAGATGCAATGTCACCAGCTGCTTGGAGTCCCTGCCCCATGCCTCCCCTACTGTGACACCTCATCCTGGTCATCAACCTGACGCACCTGGGAAAGGCAACTTCAATAGAAGAGTCACCTCCATCCCATTGGCTCGTGACTGTGAGGCACTGGTTTTGCTTAATGGTTGATGTGGGAGAGCCCAGCCCACTGTGGGCAGTGCCATCCCTAGGCAGGGGGGCCTGGGCTATGTAAGATAGCTGAGCACGAGTCTGGAAGCAAGCCAACACAAGCTCCCTCCCTAAGTTCCTGCCTTGACTTCCCTCGATGGCAGCTTGCAACCTGTAAGATGAAATATATGCTTTTCTTCCCAGGTTGCTTTTGGTCAAGATGTTTACCATAACAACAGAGGTCAAACTTGAACTCTCACTATGGTGGACAATACCCTTGAACTGTAACCCCGAATAACCCCTTCCTCCCCTAAGCTGCCTTGGTCAGGTATTGTGTTGCAGGAATGCAGCAAGTACCTACTACCTAGTAAAGGCAACAGGACCAGGGTCCCCTGGAGCCACCTCTGTGGGGAGACTCTGAGCGATGCCCTGATCTGTATCTCTGCTGTCTTGGTGGACAGAAAAAAACCAAAGCAAACCTAGCCTCTCGGCACCATCAGGCTGGTCAGTCACACACAGAGCCACCGGGTGGCATTCAGAGAGCTCGTTTATTTACAAAGCGCTTTACAAACATTACCTTACACCTCCCCACAGCCCCCTGTGAGGTAGGTCAGTAGTCATATCTACAGTTTACAGATGGGGAAATTGAGGCACGAAATGGGGGTGTGGCCTACCCCATTATAAAGAGAACTTCCACCCTCCCATCAAAAAAATAACAACAAAAAAGTACTGGTCCTCCATCCCATAGCACCCTCTTTCTCCAAACTCTAGGAGCTGTCACCAGCCCTGTTCTCCCCTGCCTCAACCCAGCGGCAATCTCACCAAGAGCCACAGGGACCTCAACCATGGGGGCTGTGATTCAGCCTTGTGGATTGTCACAGGCCCATGCTGAGCAGGACTGAGCCATGGAGGCCTGAAGGCTAGGGAGGAGGGGGCTGAGATGATATTCTGCATATACCGGGCCAGGCAGGGATGGAGTCCAGGAGGGAGGCCCAGGTCCTGTCGCAGGAAGCTCAGAAGCAGAAGCAGGGAAGTATGGTGAGCAAAGCACCCCTGGGGCCACAGGGGCAGTGGGATGGGGAACAGAGCTGCAGGATGGTCAGACAGGAAAGAGCCCCTGCTTCAGGACTCTCGGGGGCCAAGCCAGATGGGACGACTCAGCCCCTGCCCAGCCCCAGCAAGCCTTCGCCATGTGCACAAGGGAGCACGCTGGGGGGCAAACCTTGGACACTCTCTCTGCAGGCCCCCATTCGTTTCTTGCCAAGGACCGGAATACAGTGGTGAGGCCTGGCCTGGGGTGCCCAGTACTGGTTGTTCTGGCCAGTGTCATTGTCTCAAGCTTCTCTGCACAGGTCTACCGGGCCCTCTGGAGCTGGGGCTGGCTGCGGTCTTGCAAAGCTCCTCCTCGGCCCACAGCCTGCCCATGGGGGCCACCAAGATAATGCAGCGTCCACTCCAGTGTTCTCCCTGTGGAATTATGGCTGAGCAAAGTTGGGGCCACAGGCCCTCCTCACCAGTCTGTGATGATGGGCCACGCCCTGGGTGATCAGTGGGTGCCCCAGGCCAGGTGCCTGCTATCTCAACTCGAGAGCCTCCAGGTACTCCAGGGCCACGTCGTAGCAGAAGTGGTATTGATCCTGGGGAAAGAGGGCACCTTGAGCTCTGACCACCCTCCGGCGAAAGAGAAAGGAGGACGATAGTCTAACACCCCAGGACTAGAATGGAGGCCCAAAGCTGGGGACCAGACAGGGGTGTGTAGTTGCTGAGGAACCGGGTGGGGCTTGGATGGGGAGCCGAGGTGACAGTGCTTGGGGCATGGCTCCTCACCATGGTCTCCACCATATTGGGCTTGTAGTTCCGAAGCGTTTTGGCAGCAAAGAAAACATCCACCAGGCTGTGACAGCGGATCATCTCCAAGACCGTGGCACAGGCACAGAAGGTGCCACTGCGGCCACCCCCATTTCTAAAGGAAACAAAAATGGTTCAGGGTGGGACCTGGGAACCCAAAGGTGAGGGACAGAGCGAGGCAATCAAAAGGCAGGAGCAAGGTGAGAGAGGCCAAAGGGGAGGGTAACACCAAAGAGTCACAGAGGGTGGACTAGGAGGGATGAGAATTGGAGCTCAGAAGCCAGCCCTAGGACCAGAAGGCTAACAGGAGAGTTCAGGGCTGAGAATGGTACCGAAAGCTGCCGTCACGTGAGCAGATATCCTCAGAAAGGGTCGGCCTGTAGACTAGAGAAAAGATCCAGACACGCGTCAAGAGAAAGTGACAGAGAAGGGAAGGAAGCCCAGAGGCAAACAAGCCCCGGAGCAAGATGGGAAGGCCAGCCAGGACCAGCAATGGAGACACAGTCAAACCCAGGCGCCGAGTTCAGCCTGTGGCCACCAGGGATCCTCTCCTCCTTTTGTCCTTGTTCCTGTGACCCAACATGAGCCTTCTGGGAAATGGGAGACTAACCACCCTTGGCCTCCTGCTGCTACAGGAGTCTCTCACTAGAACCAAAGGCAAGCCTTCAGAGGACGGGGCCCAAGCTGGCACAGGGAGGCTCACAAAGTGGCAAGAACCATGGAAAGAAGGGACTGTACCCAGACATGCATGAGAACATGCATTCCTGAACAGAGGTGCATATGAATGAATGGGATATTTACTGGAGAAAAAAAGTCTTGCAGGTGTGCATGAATAAACAAAGACCAGAATCCCACTGTCATAACCAGCATGCTATATGGAGCCAACAGGACGGCTCAGTGGGTAAGGGTGCTTGCCACCAAGACTGATGGCCCGAGTTCAGCCCCCAGGACCTTCATGGTGGAGGAGAGTGGACTCCTGCAAGTTGTCCTCTGACCTCCATACACACACTGTCACACACAAACACACGCCTGAGCACACGTGCCTGCCTGAACACACATTAAATAATGGTAATTTTGAAAAGGTTTTAAAGCATGCTATGTGGAACCAGCGAGATGACTCAGTGGGTAAAGGCCCTGAAAGCCTGGTGGCCTGGGTTTGAGCCCCAGAGCCCAAGTAAAGGTAGAAACTGAGAACCAGCTCCACAAAGTTGCCCTCTGACCTCCATACATGGGCTGTGCTGTGTGCATACCCACCCATCACACACACATGCACATATAAATGAAAAACAAAATTTAAGTCTGCTGCAATCTCACAGGGTGAGGAATCCTGATGAGACTCTCATTAAATCTGGCTAACCGGAGAGTCCCGGCCACAGCCCCTGGAGGGGGGGCTCCATGTGCTAGGCCTGAGAGCCCCTGTCAGTCTCCAGCCCCTCCCCCACCCCCTCAGCCGGGAGCACTCACAGACAATGCACCACGGTGCGCCCATCCCCACTCTCCGCCTGCCACTTGTCCACCTCAGCCAACAGGTGCAGGAAGGCCTTCCTGGAGTCAGGTGTGTCCCGGTAAGCAGACCAGCGCAGGAACTGGAAGTGCCGTACCAGCAGGTGACCCTCCTGCAGCTGGGGGCACAGCAGTCAGGCAAAGAAACATGAGCATGAATGAGCCCTGGCCGCCACCCAGACTCTCACCCTTGGGTTCCGCGGGATACTCACCCGAGAAGTGTTCTGCACCCTGAACACTCGGGCCACCAAATCCTCATTTGCTGTGCCAGACACAAACTCCACCTCCATGAGGCCATACTGCTGCCGGCCTGGCTCTGGCCAGTACTGCAGGCAGGGCTGGGACACAGAGAGCAAGCTGAGTGGAGCAGAACCAGTCCACATCCCAGTGCTGGCTCTGGGGATTCCACCATGGCTCAGTGCCCGGCTCTTGCTTCCCCTGCAGCACACCTATCTCTCCACCGCTCACCCATCAGAACACAAGGACACCTGCCCAGCACTGGCCCATCCAGAGTGGTCACAGCAACTTCACAAAGAGTGCCGTGATCCTCATGGCTATGTGGATGAAAACTTCTGCTCTAACATGCTAGCTACATCCTGCACACGCGTGTGCGTGGACTCCTGCATCATGCTGCCTTCCCCCCCAGAAGAGGCAGAGACAACCCACCCCTCCCAAACCAACAATGCCTCCCCCTCACCATCTCCGAGCCCACTCCAGGTCAGGGACAGGGTGGCCCTGATGCTAGGACACGGCTTCATTCCTGCACCTCCCCTGTAGCTCACACTAGAGACAGGCGAGGGGCAGAGGGGACCCTCTGTGACACACACGCACACATGTACTGTGGCATAAATAGGTAACATAGCTACCCTGAGTCAAAGAGAAAGCAGGAGGCTTGATTTTGCTTTACCTCAGAGGCCCCAGGGGAGGCAGTTTAGGGGTGCTACTGCAAGAGCAGAAACTGAGTGGAACACCCCACGGTGGGGGAGCAGAGCACTGTCACCTCCCACTTTGTGACCCTGGAGAAAGCACCTCCTCTCTGTGGGCCTTAATTCCTTTTCTGCCCTGAAGCCTCCATCCAGAGGCCACTGTCAAGTGTGCACGACAGTCCTTGGCTTACGGCAGATGCTCACTAAAGAGGAGAGAGTTGATCCAGTCTGAAACGCTTGTTTGTAGATTAGGAAACCAAGGCCCTGGGAGGGAGTGTGACTCTTCTAACACCACAGAGCAAATTGACAGCAGAGGTGTCCTGCTCTCCACTTTGGGGACAGTGGCTATACGTGCCCTGTGACCCCGGCCAGCCTCACCCAGGCGGAGTTGGACTGGTTGAGCTGGTTGAGCATGACGATGGAGGTGCAGCCATAGTCATAGACCAGTCGCCAGAAGTCCGGTGTGGTACTCTGCAGTGGGTGCAGGGTCACGATGAAGGCTGCGCTCCGTGTGTAGCTCTGCGGGGGACACGGCACTCAGCTGGGGGGGCCTCTGATGGCTCTAACCAGCTGACCCCTTCCCTCAGACGCTCTCCCCCCCGTTTTCTGCAGCATTTGATCTTCGTCTGTCTCCTGTACTTCTCTCTCAATCGGCTTTGAGAGGGGAGAGGTATAGGACTGATACTTACAGACTCTTCCTTCTCAGGAAACATCATCCTCAGTCCCCCAAGACACAGCACCCATGTCTTTCTGTTTGCAATGCCCAGTAAGTAAAGGGGGTGAAGCCCCTTGGGTCAGGGACAGGCAATGCATCTGCTAAATGGTTCCTGTGCCCTCCGGCCACAATTAGATAAGGACCAGGGGTCAGATCACTACTCCAGGCCAGGTCCTGGAGTTGGGTACAGTCCCATGAATAGTCTCCTCTAGCTCCAAATATCAGGTATCAAGTCCTGACCTCAAATCCTTAGTGATCCCCGGTCAAAGTCACCGTCCCAGGATCTGCTGGGGTTGATCCTCGAGACAACCCTCCCTGAACTTCACCCCCACAGATCTGCACTAAAGTTGACCAAAACACCAGAAAAAGGGGGCACTGAATGCCCCCAGTAAAAGACTGATGGGGTAAGAGGGTCTCCTGCAGGTCTGTCTCACTGAATGGGCACTGAAGGGGGCTGCCCCTCTATCAGAGCCCTGGACTCTGATCCACTGACTCCCAGGCCCCGCCCCCAGGGTGGGAGTTCCAGACCCACTGCAGCCTTGGACTCTCACGTCGGTCAATGCCGCGTTGATATAGTTGTTGGGGTCCCCGTCAGTGGAGATGAGGAAGGGCAGGCAGCGGTCCGGCGGCAGCACATCCATGCTGCGGTTTTTGTCTCGGTTCCGAGGCAGCAGGGCGATGCTGCAGTCCTCCACGTCCAGGGGCGGCGTGACCGAGTTCAGGGTCTGCGGAGACGGAAGTGAGGACAGAGCATGGCCAGGGCTTTCGGGGTCTCCTCACAACTCCACGAAGGAGCTCAGGCTAGATAACTAACTCTGTGTTGTGAATGGAGAAACTGAGGCCCAGAGAGAGAGAAGTTAGGGAACCAAGCTGCCTATCACCAAGCCACCGAGGGCTTAGACTGAGCTTTGGGACGAGCATCTGTCACCCTGAGCCAGTGTGGTCTTGAGTAAGTGACTTACTTTTCTCCACGTGTAAAATGGGAAAATGATGCACCTTTTTCTTGGGGCATCAGGAGATCAGGAGATCTCCAAAATGAGATCATGCCAAGCAATGAGCCTGGTGGACCCAGGGCTTGGTGTGTGGCAGGCTCAGGGAGGATCAGCATTATTTCGTCAGTGCTTTCAAAGATGCAAGCCTGAACCCCACCTCTTTGTAGAGCCAGCCCAGGATATGAGGCAGAAGCCTTGGTCACAGACGTCTAGACAGAATGTAGTCCTGAGCACCTAGCACTGGTCCTAGCCAGAGCTATGCTATCTCTACACCCCGCCTTCAGGGTTCATGTACCAGAGTCTCCGTTTCTCTCTTACTCTTGGGGATTCCTCCCAGGACCCCCAAAGCTGACACCCCTCTCCGGGAATCACTAGTCACATTTCTAGGTCACCCTAAGCTGGCTCCAGAACTCCACAATTGGCAGGAGCCATATGACTGAGGGATAGGAACTCTGAACGGAGGGAACCCCTGGGTCTCTGACACCCAGAGATCAGCAGATTCGTCTGGAGAGAAGCCTGCAGCATAGTGAGCCTGGCCCCACCCAAAACAGAGCGCCAAAGCCCGGGTCTAGCATGGGTCCAGCATGAGGATCCGAGTTTAATCCCAGAACTTGTATTTTAAAAATAATAATAATAATAACAATAATAATAATAAGCTAAATATGGTGGCACAAACTGTTATCCCAGTAATGGGAGGAGACAGGCAGATCCCCTAGACCGCCAGGACTTGCTGGCTGACCAGCCTGGGTTACTTGGCAAGTCACATACCTTTGAAAGACATTATCTCAAAAACAAGAAAGAGGCAGATAATACCTATTGTTGCCCTCACAGCACACAGTTCTGAGCTGGTGGCGTACACCTATAATTACAGCACTGAGGAGGTAAAGGCAGAAGTATCAGGAACTCAAGGTCATCCCCGCAGACACCACAAGTTCAAGACCAGCCTGGGCTACATAAGAACGTCTCAAAAACAAAACAAACAAAAACAGCAGAATCAAAGATGGGCAGAGACCAAATGTAGCATTAACACTTGAGTCCCTGGAACAAGCTATGTCGAGCTATGGCTAATGGCGCCTTCACCCTTCGTGCCTGCTGGGGCCCCTGAGCTAGCTTCCTTAGGACACGGGGAAAATCCTGACGGTCACGCACCTGCATGGCGACGGGAATTTCCTTTCGTTCCTAGGTGGCAAGAGAGCTTAGAGAGGTGAGGTGACTTGCCCAGGCTCCTCACAGCTCCTCAAGGTAAACCAAGATCTGAATCCACATTTATCTGACTCCAAAACTCTGGGATCACAGCTGCTCTAACTCATGTCCTTCATTGTCTCCAAGTCCTTTTCAGTCACCTGACTCTGTCCCTCCATGACTGACCCTTGATAGCTACAGCACTGAGGACCTCCCAGTGCGTACACACACACACACACACACACACACACACACACCACTCCTCTAGATACACCCACACACCCCACATCTACGTACACACACCTCACATCTATGCACACACCCAACTCCTACGCACACATACCCACTCCTATATACACACTCAGACACCCACACCTGCACACAAATACACACATACATACTCATATACCTCATATACCTCACAACTATACATATACATAGTCTCACACACTGTTCTTACCCACAAACACACCCAAACCCCACTCCTATACACACATACCTAACTCTTCTACAACATTCATTCATCCCCGTGTGTGTGTGTGTGTGTGTGTGTGTGTGTGCCCTGTATACACACACCCAATTTTACACACACACCTCACACCTCACACTTATACACATGCTCACACACCCCATGTCTACATACATCCCCCACCTGGAATTCTTCCCGCAGCTGGGAAGAATTGCTCTGAGGGTCAATCCGGATCATCTCCCTGTAGGTGGCCTTGAACTCATTGACAGGGATGGTGGTCTCCCCACAGAGGCAGGCCTCCAGGATTGCATCATGGATGAAGATGTATTGTTCCTGGGACAAGAGATGAGAATGGCAGAATGAGGAGGGCACTGGAAGCTGAGCTCTACCGAGGATGAAGGAGAAACAAGGCCACGGCTGAGGCCGGGGTGCTCAGCTGATCATATCAACTGATCACCTCAGCTCATCTCTCCTGCATCCTGGGAATATTCCCAGCCAACCTTCTGAGTGGTGAGAGATAGTCCAAGGTCCCAGATCCAGTGAGGACACAAACCCTGGTACATGTGACTCCAGAGCCCGCCACCATCACCATGAAGTGAGGTTTGGAGACCTATGAGCCCCCCTCCACCACCACCACCACCACCACTGCCATGTTTGAGATGGTCCCAGGGCAGAAGAGTCTAGGATGCCCTGAAGACATGTTACTACAGTCTGAGCTCCATGACAGAGACCCTGAGACCTAGATGGAGGGGAGATGTCGGGGACAGGGCTGGTCTGAACCTCAGTCTGGATCATGTTGACCCGCCGGGAACAGAGGGTCTTCACGCAGTTGTAAATGTCCACGACACCCTCACACTCGGCCATGTCCAGCATCACGTCCAGGACGATGTAGCAGCCTGTGCGGCCAGTGCCTGCACTGAGGGGAAGAGAAGGCCAGCGCCACGTAAGGGAGAAGAAAAGAAGGGGAGACCAGGGTGTCTGCCAGAGTTATAAAACTTAGGGGTTAGGAACACTCCAAAAAGGAGGGGCTGTGGAGCTGGAGTTCCATATAATGCGGCAGGGGACACAGTTGGGGGCACAGAGCAAGATCTGGGGAAGGAAAGGACAGAAGAGGATGGGAGAAGAACGTGGAAGTGAGATGGTTCAACTTCACAGACAAAACTCGGGAAGGGTTGGAGGTGATGCTCAGAGTTCCATCAAAGAACACACATTCCCCTTGGAGATCCCAGGTTCCTGCATAAGCTTCAAAACCCCACACACTCATACCCAGCCACATCCCCAGTGGAGCTTCCAACACTTCTAGACACATGGCTCTCTTCCAAAGTCTCAGAGCAATATGGCTAGCTTCTGTTAAAACACGTGTGATGCGGTCCCTATTTATGTGGCAGCTCCCTAACTCCACCTGGAGCGCAGCAAGCGCAGGGCTGGGTTGGATTTATCACAAGGAACAGTGTTGATGGGGAGGCAGGTTGGGAAGGATGCCCCAAGATTCCAGCTTTGAAGACGGCATCATCAAAGCATTAGCAGAACTACACAGCTCAAATCACACAAGTACTTTGGGAGACCTGAGCGGCATCTGCTAGGGCTGAATGGTCACAGACCGCAGTTCTGCCCCTACACACAGCCCACAGCGAGGTGTGAGCATTTCCTATCAAAGAGCCACACCTCAGAACAGCTGTTCTCAACCTGTGAGTCGCAACCCCTTGGGGTCACATATCAGATATTTATATTGTGATTCATAACAGCAGCAAAATTACAGTTATGAAGCAGCAACATAACGATTTTATGGCTGGGGGGTCAACCGCAACATGAGAAATGGTATTAAAGGATCGCAGCATTAGGAAGGTTAAGAACCACTGTGTTAGAACATACTTAGTGCTGTATTTGATTTTAACAGCACTGTTTCTGTGAAACACCAGCGAAATCCCTAGCACCAGGAGGTGGACAGATACACAGGGAGGGGTTTGTACACCTGAGAAAGTGATGCTGTGTGGGCGGACCTCGCACACTAAGGTGTGAAGAAAGTCACACAGCAGAGAGTTCACACTGGGGTCTTACTTTACACAACGTTCAAACCTATGAAAGGCTTCCTACAAGGGAGAAGTCAGATCGCCATTCCTCTGGGAACATTCTAGAACGCGTGTGTGTGTGTGTGTGTGTGTGTGTGTGTGTGTGCGCGCGCGCGCGTGCAGTGGGGGATTAATACTTGTATACATGTGCAAGCATGTCAGAAGCCAGAGATCAACATCAGGTGTCACTCTGCAGGAGCTCTACACATGTCCTTGTGAGCCAGGGTCTCCCACTGGGCCCTGGGGCTTGCTAGTGATGGCAGACTGGCTAGTGAGGGACAGGTGCTTTCCTATCTCTGTCTCCCGAGACCGGGATTACAAGCCCGTGCCTCCACGCCCAGCTTTCTGCACAGGTGCTGGGGATCAAACTCAGGTCCTCGGGCTCGCATAGCAAACACTTGAGTCATCTGTCTCCCCCCCCACACTCTTGTTAGTCAATCTGAGAAGACTGAGCTCGTGGTTCAGTCAGTAAAACCATCAGTTGCAAGCACTCTGTTGGCAATATAAATTGCACTTTCCGTGACAGACTTTCTGTATCAGTTGGAATTCATTTTCAGATGCTATCTTAATGAGCTCTGAAGAGAGACAAACAGAAAGAAAGAAAGAAAGAAAGA
>NC_022016.1:53042318-53057613 GCF_000317375.1 Microtus ochrogaster | reverse complement strand
CAGTCTAGCCAGAAGGCTGTAGGGCAAGGGAAATCGGCCATGTGGTATTTGGTGAGCTGGTGAGAATTCCTGCAAAGGAGCCAAGATAAGCTATAGGGGCTGTAGGCTTGCAGGTTTTAGTAATCCTCATTTCTGGTAAAGGGGTTCCGTGGGGTGCCAACCTCAGAGCCAAATCCCTCAGGATCTTGGGTGAGTCTTTCTTTTCTATCCTCTATCTCCAAACAAGCTGAACCCAAGTCTGGTTCTCTTTAGGGACCTTGAACCCGCCCCAGTCCAGCCCAGCTCCCCATACCCTGGCCGCTCTCCTTGGGATCCCCAGTGCTCCCACCTGCAGTGGATGACAATGGGGCCAGCATCCGGGGGAGTGGAAGCCTTCACACGCCGAATGAAGGCCAGCAGCCCCGTGGCATGGTAGGGGACGCCGTGCTCTGGCCACGCTGTGAAATGGAACTGGCGGACCTCGTGCCGGGTTGAGTAGCCTCTCTGGGAACCACAGTGGTGACAGTCAGTGCCAGCAGCACCCACCGGACACCTGCTGTGTGCCAGACTCTACTCTTTCCTCCTTGGCAAGGCAAGTATCCACATCCATTGTACAGGTGAGGAGGACCTGAAGGCCCGGGGCGGACCATCCCCTCTGCTGAGGCTGACTAGGGACACACTCTGGGGCGGACCATCCCTCTGCCGAGGCTGACTAGGGACACACTCTGGGTTTGGACTGAGTCTGCCAGATCCTAAAGCTATGCCATCCGGCATCCACCTCGTCCCTGGGCTGCCGTGTGACTCAGAACAGTCAGGCTTGCATAGCAAGCGCTTTTGCCCCCTGAGCCATCTTGCTAGCCTTCCTCTGAGGATTTTACCGAGTAATTACATGTCGACCTAGATCCTGGTACACAAGGAAACCCTCTGACCCTTGCTTTTCTCATCTGCCAAACAGGGCTGATGGTGAACGCGTGTCTCCACGGGGCTCAGACAACGCGTGCAAGAGGCTCAGCACAGTGCCTCACGCAGCAGGGAACACAGGACAGACATTACATCTTCATATCAGATGTTTACGGGACTCCAGCAGAAACAGTCACCATCCCATCCCTCGGCCATGCTTCCTTGCCCCTCCTTCCCCTATGCTTCCTAGACTCGGGCAATGTAGGCTCTACTACATGGACAGGCGTTGGGGAGACTCACCCGCTCCAGGGCAAAGGTGCGCACCACATACTCAGCCAGTGTCTCTGTCTTTACCAGCGTGATCTTGATGTCCCCATACATGTCTGAGTCCTCAGGCCAGTAGCGAGAGCACTTTACCTGTGACCCCCCACAGCACAGGGTTCAGCGAGCTCCGAGTCATCCATGAGGCCCACCCTGCCTCCAGCCCACCCCCCAGCCCCGCTTACCCTGCCCACCTCTACCAGCTTGGTGATCATGACGATGCTCGCACACTGTTCCTGCCACACCATGCGCCAGAAGTCGTAGATCATCTCGGGCTTCGGCCCTGAGGGCGCAGAGGATGCCTGTCCCTGAGCACGGTCCTTCCATGGCCAGCACACCATGATGCTCAGTGACAGACACTGTCCCTTGTTGGGATGCTCCCAAGACCCAACCCCAATGGGGACTTCTCATTCACCCCAATATACCCCACCAACCATGGCTTCATGCCTACGGGGCCCTGGGATGGGCAGGAGCAAGGCTGGAGAGCCTGGTGTGCTGAGTAAGAACTAATGAGCCATGTAGATGATAGACCCTCAGGGCATGGGCAGGAGAGGTGGACAGAGAAGCAGTAGCAGAAGAGAGACAAGACTAGAGGAGACCCAAGCGGCCAGCTGGACCAAGAGGCATGCTCCATGACAGTGGGTATAGCCCGAGTCCTTGCACATGCATTACCACAGAGGAAAACACAAACACACAACCAGGTTACGGGGTAGGGACTGAGCATCTCAGGAGGCACAGACAGGGTGGATAAGGGCTGTGGTTAGATGTAAAAGATCCAGGCAGGTAGTGGGGACAGAGAGACAGACAGATGGGGAGGCAGACGGGGGCAGGGGGATGCTGAGCAGGTCAGCAGGGAAGGCAGGCAGGCAGCGGACATTCCAGGTCACGAGAGGGCGCCACAGGCGGAGGGGCCAGGTACCTTGAGTGGCTATGAAGTGGTTTGACCTGTGGTAGCCCTGGAACAGGAGAATAGGGTGAAGTGAACGTCAAAGGAGCAGACCTCTGTCCCCTCAGACTGCCCCATCACCGTCCTTCCAGGAGCAGGGCATCCTCCAGAAACTCATGTCTCTAGATGAGGGTGACCTGGTCCTCATCCCAGTCCCAAAGATGAACGAAGCTAAGAGACACCAGGGTCTTGCCATGGAACCCTGTGGAGGGTGCTCCTCTGTGAGCCCAGGGAGTCTCCCACCCTCAAAGTGGGTTATCTGTTAATAACATGGCT
This sequence comes from Microtus ochrogaster, assembly GCF_000317375.1. Lineage (NCBI taxonomy): Eukaryota > Metazoa > Chordata > Mammalia > Rodentia > Cricetidae > Microtus > Microtus ochrogaster. The sequence goes on along the minus strand of NC_022016.1, from coordinate 53,055,191 downwards.
GCCGTTCAGAGACAAATGAAGCGCCAGCTGCTGCTGCCCTGTTACCAGAAACATAATCCACCCTGGACCCCAGATATGGGAGAACCAGGGGTTGGCAGAATCCCCAGTTTCAGGCAGGGCATTCAGAATGGAGAGTACCCAGAGCTTGGGGGAGAAATCTTAAAGAGGACCTCAAATCGGAAGCAAAGGGCCCTTAGATACAGTTTTAAAATCTGTTTTACTGATGAGGAATTTTCCGGTGACCGATGGTTCCATACCATTCTAAATGCTGCTGTTTATCTTACATGAAAGAGAAGCCAAGAGCTACCTCACTCTCCATCACCAGAGACCTCAGGCCAAAGCATCAGTGAGCTGCGGTCCCAGAGTCATGGTGATGGTCCCATACCATCCTAAACACTACTGTCCGCTTTATAGGAAAGAAAAGCCGAGCACTCCCTCATCCTCCATCCCCAGAGCCCTCAGGCCAAGTAGCAAAGAGCTAAGGTTCCAAAGCCACAGTAGCCCCAACGTCCCTCACAAGAACGCACCTTTGTGGGACAAGAACCAGCCAGGAAGTCTGTGCAGACTGGGTTAAGTTTCCAAAGTAGAATGGCAGCAGGTGCAAGAGAGTCACCAAGCTCTGCCCTGACCCTCAACACAGCTCCTTGTGGACCCCCGAGCACTGAGAACCCAAAGGGCCCTAGTGCCTCCCTGCCAGGGTCCACATCCCAGCTGCCCTCAGACAAACACCCTTTCCTTCTCTGGCCCTCCATCTTCACTGCTATAAAGTAGATCATAACAAGATTTCCCTGCCAGGGATGTAAGGAGTACAAGCCATAATGAAGGTTAAGCGTTTGTCACCAGGCCAAGCACAAGGCAGGGCCAACAGCAGCTGTGATTATTAACCCTGCCTCAGAGGTCTCCAAAGGTCCAGATAGTGTTGATTTCAAAAACTGCTCGGTGGGTGTGTGGCACATGCCTTTAATCCCAGCACTCAGTAGGCAAAAGCAGGGGGGGGGGGGATAAAGAACAGCTGGGATGGGAGATGACCTCCAGAGGATTGGGGTGTAACGGACCTGGGTCCCTGTTGGCAGGTGCCAGCAAGTTCCAGCACTTATTAGTCGGTATAAATAACGAAGTAATGGAACTCAATTAAAACTGATCAACTGAGCTGAGGACGAGGCTCAGGGATAAACCATTTGCCTAGCATGTGGGAGACTCTGGATTCTCTACCGGCAAACACACAGACACACAGACACACACACACAAATACCACACTGATCCTAGTGACTGGATAGTATAAAATCCATGTCTGTCACTTCTCGAAGAGGAGAGAAGTTTGGCATTTTTGGTGCACAGAGACCCTGGGATATCGTCCCAGGCAGACTTGGGCTCCGAGGATGGGGGTGGATCTGGAAATGTGCATTTCCGGCCAGTTCCTTGGCAGTGCTCACACTGCAGAGCCTCAGACAGCATAGTGGCCAACAAGCCCTCTGCAACTGGAAGATGACAAGCAGACAGCCTCGTGGTTCCCCGGAGAAAAGCCAAAACCCCTTCAAAGTGAAAAACCTCTGGAGTACTCTGCCTACACTCCAGCAGCCTCCAGCAACCTCCAGCAGCCTCCCCACATCCTTTCCACTGTCTCTACAGCCAGTCAGAGGAACAGCAGAGCCGGAGGATGGGGAGGGCCCCTTCCCAGCTGACTCCACCTAGGAAGTAGTCAAGCTTGGGAACAGGTTACCCTGAACTGCCTGTACTGCTGCACCCAGCACAAACAGTTTGCCTAAGCTCCACCCCGACACAGGATCATCAGCAGAGTCAGCCAACCCTGCACCTCCACCCCCACCCCACCCTACCAGGGCCCAGCTCCCTGCCAGCATGTGAGCCTGAGTCAGTAAACTCTGCACCTCCACCCCCACCCCACCAGGCCCAGCTCCGTGCCAGCATTTGAGCCTGAGACAGTAAATAACAGAGGACTTGAACTCAACTAAACAGACTGACTGGGCCTGCTATAGCTGAACACGTACTTGCCTGGCATGGAAGAGGCCCTGGGATCCAGCCCCAGCATAAAAAGGAAGGAAACCTGATGGATTGCCCAGTGAGTGAATGGCCTACAGTTCAGCTCGGGGGCACTCTTTCCAGTCCTTTCCAGGATCCTATTCCTTCACTGTTGGAAAATTACATTTTGAAGAAAGTATGGCCCAGGGCCACCCAACCTACCTTGTCATGCAGGCCTATTAGTTTTGCTTTAATATTTATTTATCATTTATGCGTATGCCTGTGTGGCTGGATGAGTTTATGCAGGCACAGCAGAGGCCAGAGGAAGGCATCGGATTCCCTAGAACTAGAATCACAGTTGGTTGTGAGCCACCTGTGGGTTGATGGAAGTTGAACTCAGATCCTCTGCGAAAGCAGCCGGAGTCTTTAACCACAGAGCATCTCTCCGAGCCCCACACACCCTATCTGAAGCAAGTGTACAGGCACGCAACTCGAAATTTCTACATGGTCGTTTCTTTAAAAACATTACTACATTTTCATTTCCTTTGTGATCCCAGGGGAGAGTGTAGTTGCAGTGATGTATATGTGGTCAGGTGACCTGCAAGAGTCAGTTATCTCTCTCCCATGTGGGATCACCAGGCTGAGCGGCAGGCTTTCACCTGCTGAGCCATCTCACAGCCCTCGCTTCTTATGTAAGACATGTGCTACTACATAACCATTCTATACAAGGACACAGATAGAGATTTTGCGATGCCTATGCATATATGGATGCATATTCATATGTATAGGTTTAAGCACGTGTAGGTGGGGGGTTGCATATGCCAGGAAGGCACATGTGTGCATGTGTGTAGAATTCAGAAGACAACCTCAAGTACTATTATCAGAACAGCTGTCCATCTCCTTGGAGACAGGGTCTCTTTTTGGCCTGCTACATTGCAATTAGGCTAAACTGGCCAGGCAGCCCAAAAGATCCATCTGGCTCTACTTCCCCAGCGCTGGGATTACAACCTGAATCCCCACATGGGTTCTGGGACTTGAAGTCAGGTCTTCACACTTGCAAGGGAAGCATTTACCAACTCTGCCATGCCCAACCCCCCCCCCAAATACACATTTTAAATGACCATATCACCTTGCACACTTCGCTCTAGGGAGTGGCACTGGAGAGGTCTGGACCTCGTGCCGCACACAGGTGCTAGGATCATACATCTGCACGCTTGCTGGGGTCCGAGTGGGTGGTGATGCGGGACAGCGGAATGGTAACGCTAGCTTTGTGGCCTTACACACGTCACTTCACCTTTCTCAGATTCAACATTCTCATCCGCCAAATGACACTTTGCACTCTAGGTGCCTGGCACCTGGCAGGTGACATCGGCAACACCATCGTTCACTGGCATTTGAGGCAGCATGAAGCCCACTGGGACTTCTAAAGGTATTTCTTAGGAGTCTCACAAGAGATCCAAATGGGTGAGATTCAAAGGCAAATGTCTAACCCTAGGGAACCAGCGAGTCTAAGGCCAGTAAGGACCAATATTCATCATAACCCACAGGGGGCGCTAGGACCCCGCACATCTGCTGTCTTCTGTGAGCCTAATGGGCCTTTTACATTTGAGAATTTTACAAACCAACTGTGTGGCTGCACTCAAAATAAGGGGCACGGCTGGGATAATTGGCTGGCTCTGCCAAATGTGACTGGGGGAACCTCTCGCGTCTTATGTTAGTCTCTCTGTGTTGTCCGGAAGTCTGATAATGAACAGAATCCTAGCAATGATAATAAAAAAAAATGAAATATCTTTTTAAAGGAAGATAAAATGGAAAATGTACCCGCAAAATAGCGAAGAATACCAGTCATTAAATAGTATGAAATACAATCCTCACGCTCAGGAGGCCGAGGCAAAAGATGGCTGGGAATTTGATTCCAGCCTCCACTACACAGTAAGCTCCAAGCCAGTCTAGCTACAGAGTGAGACCCCATCTCGAAAAGCCAAAATTATTGATAATAACAATGACTATAAATACTATGAAAACAACTTAGTTTGAGACAGGTTAGCCTCAAACTTACTATGTAGCTCAGGATGGCCTTGAATTTCTTTGGTTTTTTTTCTGTTTATTTTTTGAGACAAGGTCTTTCTACACAGTCCTGGCTGTCCTGGAATTCACTATGTAGACCAACTCAGATATCCACTCGCCTCGGCCCCACAAGTGCTGGGATTAAAGAAGTGAACCACCACGCCCAGTTTTCACCTGATGCTGGGTCTCAAACCCCAGGTTTGAGCATTCCACTAACTGAGCCTTTGTTTCAATTCTCCAAAGAGCAAACGACATTATAATGTTTAAACTGATATTCAAACTGATTTTTTTAAAAAGCACATTTGAATTGAGGCTAACTGGAGGGCAAACTGATAGTGGTTGAGTTTTAAGCAAACTGACCACAAAGGGTTTGAACACTAGGGAGCTTAAGGAGGACTGGCCAGGCCTGTCTGCCGCCTGGGCTGCTCGGTGGGGGAAGGGGAGGGCAGCGACAAGTCTCGGGGCAGTTTCTCCACTACATACACCAGGAGGAGCTCTGCAGAAGAGCAGAACAGGTGACGCTCACAGGAAATGGCTAGATAGGGGGACAGAGGTGACAGTAGTGACCAGCACCCCAACATAGCTGTCCTTGTTGAGAGAGCAAAAGGTGGCAAGGAATGTCTCCCAGTAGGAAGACAGTCTTTAACCGTGGCAGCCCCTGGCAAGCTGCTGGAATGGGTGGCTGGTGTTCAGTGCCAGGAGAGGGGAAGGAGGGGGAGAGAGAAAGAGAGAGACAGCCAACCAGAGCCTGTGAGAGAGCCCAGGACACAGCCAGTCCACCAGACAGGAAGAGGAGAAGGAGAGGGAAGAGATACTTACTTGTCGGTTTATCCGAATCTTAATGATTCCAGTGAGGGAAAAGAACAAAGCAAAAGAGACAGATGTTAGGCCAGAGGTGGATGGAGGTGGGCGGGGCACAGGAGAGGCCAGAAAGGGTGACATGAGCTGGCAGGCAGAACAGAGACAGGAGGCCAGGACTTGGGTGGAGAGAGGCATGGGTATGTCCCTGTCAGGGCCCGAGAGAAACCAACCAGGTGGAACCCAATGAGAAAGATCCACTGTCTCCAAGCTGCCCACGCCTGTGAGCCAGGACCGTGCTGGGAGGCAGGGAGACAGCGAAGGGTTCTGGGAAGCAAGCGGTGGCACATTCAGCTCCAGGAGGAAGGTGGAAGGAGAGGAGAGTCATCTCTAGAGGTCCTGACGACCTCAACCCTGGTACACTGCGGCTTCCTCCTGGGCCTTTCTTTGCCTTCACTGATCATCCCCGAGTGTCCCTCCCCTTCCTCTGAGGCCACACGGCTTCCTCCACAGTCTATACAACCAGACCTGGCTCTGCCGCTAACTGGCTCTGTGACACTTTTCTTCCTGCCTATGCTTTTCCAGCTAATCTGAAATGAATTTCCTTCGATGTTAATCTGTTTCCCCCCTACTAGAATCTCTGTATCATAAAAAAAGAAAAAGCAGTGGTCACGTGATCTCATTTCTATCCCTGGTGCCCAGGTGCTCAAAATACATTTCCTACACAATTAAAGAAAGCTCTTCAAAGCTCAGCTTGCTGCATGAAGTGCAGTCAAGTCCCTGGGCCTTGCCCGAGCCCCATCACCACCCCCCATGCACACCTGCGAAGTCTGCCCTCTCTTGGCTCATTCCTCCCATCCACCCAGATCCAAGAGTTGTCAAGGCCGCCAAATGGTCAGCATCGGAGGCTGCAGAGACAGCCCAGCTGGGGCTTCAGTCCTTTCTTTACCACTCTAGCTATGTGTCCTACAACCAGTAGCTTCACCTCTCTGGGCTCCAGCTTCTTTCCCTGTAAGGGGAGGTCATGCATGATAGGGTGATAAGGTTACATGAAATTCGAGAGTGTATGTAAAGTGCTCATCACCATGCCTGGCACACAGTATGTGCTCAGTAAACACGCCTCCTTACATGTGAAGCACCACTGTCATCAAAGCCAAAACATTTGAACAACTTCCTGATGGCCCTGGGAGACAGCCAGAGTCCTTAGCCTGCCAGATAAGGTCTTTGTAATCTCACTCTGCATAACCTCTTCTGCTTAGGGATGGGAATCATGAGAATCCCACCTCCAAGCTCTCGGCCCCTTGTTGAGGCAGCTCTTCCCCCTCTCTCAGCCTCCCTGTCTGCCCCAGACCTTGTTCTACCTCCCCACGGGCCTGCATAGCCCTCAGGATGCTTTCCCACAGGCCGCCACCCACTCTCAGCTCCCCATCTCTGAGTTCCCTGGCACCAAATGCACCTCAGCCATTCAGACCCCTGTTTAGTCTCTGGTAGGTTTGTGCCCTGCATGGACAGTGAGTCTGGAGGGGACAGGGACAGGTAAGCAGAAAGAGCCGGCTCAGGCACTCACGTCTATGTAGTTGGCAGAGATGTAGTCGGCATCTGGGTCTCCCAGCATCGGGTTAAGTTTCACTCGGTGACGGTCATCTGCGAACAGAGTGGCAGAGCAGGGCTGTGTCAGGAAGCCTGGAGTTTGTAGGTAGAGGGGGGGAGGTCCCTTGAAGGTTAGGGGAAATACCCAGGCATGACTGCCAGGTGACCTTTATAACGGGCTCAGAGCTGACCAGGAAGCTCTGGGCACCACCGAGGGTTTCAGTCTGGGTGTGGAGTTAAGGAAAATTAGCAGCAATTAGCTGTGCAAACTTGAGCCAAGTTCTCAACCTCCCAAACCTCTGTTCCTTCATCTTTAAGAGAGGCCCTTACTGTGACAGGGAAGTGACAGAGACAGTGGTGTGAGGCCCTCATACACAAAGGCCAGAGCCCTTATGTCTCTGCGGACAGGACTCCCAGAGCATACTCTGGCGACTCTCCTCCTTCCACACTTCCTCTTGTCTTTGTGGGCCCCAGTCCCTTCCCAGGGACTCACAGGCAGACACTGTCTCCTGCCGGCTGCTCTTGAGCTTGTCTTTCTTCTTGGTGGCATCCCAGCCTTCAAAGAAGCTCTGCCAATGGGAAAATGGTAGTCAGTGGGGGAGAGAGACCCCAAGACTTTTGGGACCCCTCCCCACAAGGGGAATGACGGAGGCAGGGTGGGGGCGGGGCACCATAAAGGATAGGTTCAAAACACAGGAGTGTGTGGGGAAGGGAAACTGGGCCAAAGGGAGGGCAGAGTTCACAGAGTTTAGGATACAGAACCCTGAGTCTGACCTGAGAGAAAAGAGAAAAGAGAGGAAAGATTGAACGTTGAAGATTAAGGGTGAGACTAAGCGTAAGTGCGTAAGGCTGAGCTGGGGACTGACAAAGGAAGGGTCCAACAGGGCTGGACTGAGAAAAGCCAAGTGAGGATCCACAGTGAGGAGAACGGGCCGGGACCACCTCATATTCCTGCTTGAAGCCATAGCCCTCCGCTGTCTTCATCTGGTTGATATGTTGCAGAAGGTCAGCCACCCGTACTGCGGGGTGCAGCTGTCCTGTGTGATACGGGGAGCCCTTCCGGCCACATGGGCGCCGAGGGGAGCCCCCCAGGAGGCTGCTGGCCTCGGTGACCCCACTGCTTCGCTGGTCTCCTGTAGCCAAAGGAAGGGAAATGGACTCTCACATATATGCAAACCCAGCCTGGAAGCCTCTAGATGGACTCGGGCAGGGTGGAGGCAAGGGAGCACAGTCAACATGGAGGGGGGCCGGATTGTTCTTTAGAGTCAAGCTTCACGAGGCTACCCTGCATGAGGCCCTGCAAGCCCTTCCCTTCGGTATCTCTGATTTCCCATGTACAATATAAGCAGGACAGCTGAAGCAACCCATACGGTCCTCATGACTGTATTACCCTGTGACCCGGTGACATTTCACACCACCCTGCCAGGTCTCGCTGTTTGACCTGCACGGGCAGCATTAGCACAGCCCTGGACGTGCCTTCCTCTTCCAGGGAACAATCTGGAACCACGGCAACTCCCAGCAATTACCCCCATTCAAAGCCGAGCAAAGCAAAATTAGCTTGCGCAGCCACCCCCTCCACCGACAACGCCAGGCACCTGAATAGAGTGTTTCTCCTGTGCCAGCATTTCCATTGTCAGCCAGTGCAGTGGCCCAGACAAGGGGGCCCCATGGACCCCAGACCCTGCCAGACAGACACCCCCCCTCCAGCTCTTAGAATCAGTATCCTCAAGGCCATCCCACCCTGGTTCCAGGGATCATATCTGAGACTGTGGAAAGCAGCCGTAGTTTCTCCTGCCTGACTCACTGGCTCCTATCTCCTCTCAGGAAAGGCTGCGTGGCTGCCTCAGTACCCTTCCTCCCTACCTTTTATGCCTGGAGAACTCAAGCCTCTCTTCCAGGTCTCAGCCAAAACGATCCCCTAACTGGCCTATGTTCCTCCTTAGTGAATCATAGAGGAGATGAATACAAGATGCTCAGGCCACCTCCCCAGACACCAGAGCTTGCTATGCCAAGGTTTGAAAGCTGCCTCTGAGTAGGAACTCAAGGCCATGCAGGGTCTTCCTACTTCACTGTTCTGCTCTCAGCAGGCCCAGGCCTAAAGAGTGCCCAGTCTAACAGAGAGCTGTCTCCCGTAGTTAATCCTGAGATCCGGTTGCTTACAGCTGAACTGGTCAGTGACTTGCTTATCGTGTAGTCAGACGCTCCATGCCCTTAACCACACAGATGGGGAAGCTGGGGTCCACGAGGCAAGACAGGGCTCATGTCACAGTGGTAAGTACAGGAATGATTCAAGATAGCTGAGTAGGTAAAGTGCTCCCCATACAAGCATGAATGAGAACTTGGGTTCAGATCCCAAGCACCTAAGAGCTGGGCACAGTGGTAGACACCTTTAAGCCCAACACCCGGAAAGCAGAAACAGATGTGTCCTGGGGACTTGCGAGCCTGCTAGTCTAGCTCAATCCAGCAGCTCCGAGTTCACAGAAACCCTGTCTCACAAGATAAGATGGAGATGCGGAAGACATCCCAAAAACCTCTGCAGGCACATGAGCCTGCAAAGATGTGGATGCACACACACACACACACACGCACGCACGCACACACACACATATACATACATGCACACATGCATGCACACATGAACACGTATACATGTGTATGCACATGTGACTGCTTATACGCATGTGCATGCACATGTGAACACATGTACATATTCAGGTTCTCATGAACATACACACATAAGAACATGTACACACACACACGAACATGTACACACACATACGAACATGTACACACACATACGAACGTGTACACACACATAAGAACATGAACATACACACATACGAACATGTACACACACATATGAACATGTACACACATACATACGAACATGTACGCACACACACAAGCACAAATTAGATAAAGAGAGGAGGTCTGTGCTTAAAGGAGTCTGCGCAGTTCTGATATAAACAAAAACAAGTAGATTTATGCCTAGTGAGACCTCTCAGGGCTTCCGGCATGTCGGTGTGCATTTGAAATATCCGAGAGATGAATGGAAGAAGGCTGCTTCGCATCTCTCGCCATGAAGGGCTCTTTGTGTTTTATAGTCACATCCTCGGGGGCTGCAGTACAGTGTGGGTGGAGACTGACGGAAAGCTCTGGAGCCAGGCAGATCTCAGATCAAATCCCAGCTCTGCATATGACCTGGGGGACGCTATTTAGTCTGCCTAAACTTCCACTTTTACATGTCAACAGAAGTAAACACTGATGCTGCTAAACGTTTGCTGCTGTAAATGTTAAATAATAAGACGACGCGCGAGAGGCACCCAGAGCCTGGCACAGCCACCCACAGTAATCGCTGGCATCACTTCCAGGAAAGGGAGTCCCCAAGTCCCCCAAAGCCAGGGCAGCTGGCTGACTGAATGCTTGGTCCTTCTCCACTGTAAGATACTGGTCCAGCCTGAAAAGCCAGTTCCAAGAAGCAGCCACAACTACACAAGGTGAAGACATGCAAGAATTCAAGAAGGGCTACTGGGGCTAAGGAGATGGCTCTGCAGGCAAAACACTTGCTACACGAACCATGTGGACCTGAGTTCAATCCCCAGCGCTCAAGTGAAAGAAACAGTCTAGTCTAGTTTGAACTATAGTCAGTGAGAGACCGGTCTCAGGTGGTGAGCAACACCCGAGACAGTGACACTTGATGTCAACTTCTGGCATCCAAATGCATACACACACACACAAATACACACATACATGTACACACACACAAGTACACACATACCACACAATACATGCATACACAAAGGGTTTCTGCTGGTTCGATGAACTCAGAGCCATCAGGAGACCGGGAGCTCAGAGGTTTGCTTCGGACACAGAGTCAACGCCTCACAAAGTGATCACCGGGTAGAAAGAGAATCAAACAAGAGTGACAGGAGATTGCATGCTTATCCCACAGATCCCGATCAGCCCCCATGATCAGCAGACACGTAGGTGTAGTCAATTTCTGATGAGCAAGAACCAGGCCAGGCAGCTCACAGCCGAGCCCAAGAACAGTGTGAGATATTCTGCAGATGAGACCAGCGGGAAAGGGTGAGGTCATATGGCATGACCTGGTTTCCTGGACTCAGAGAAGCCAGGTCCCCATTCCCTTAACTATGGGATCTGAGAAGCACTTCATACCTCATTCCAAGTTCCGCCCCAAGGACCAACCTGCTCACCCGAAGGCAGGTCATCGTTCCCCAGGGACTGGGGAGATGACCCTGCTTCCTTCCTGGTGGCATGAGTTCTACTCCACTGCACCCTTCTCACACCGAGGGACAAAACCCACCAAAACCATGAGTGAAAGAGAAACCAATCCTCCCTGAAGCAACTTGTATCGGGGCACTGAAAAGATCTAAAGGATGCCACATGGTTTTCTGCTGTCAACCAAAATTGGGTCTCTGATATTTGGAAAGGAGAAGGAAGGGGAGGTTGAGCCAACAGGTCAGGAGTAGACAAAGCTTGAGAGAGTTCTAAGACCCAGTTCCAGTCCGGACACACGGCTTTCCAGACACTGCAACCTGGCCTTCACTGTGTCCAGTCTCCCCTCCCCACCACGAACCAAGTCCCGCATTTTCCACCAGCACTCGGCTGCAAGGCCTGTGCCCCCTGTGGTGGTCTGAGTGAAAATGACCCCCATAGGCCCGTCAGGGGTCCCACTATTAGATGTGGCCTCATTGCAGTAGGTGTCGCCTCGTTGGAATAGGTGTGCCCTTTTTGGAGGAAGTATGTCACTTGGGGTGAGCTTTGAGGTTTCAGAAGTTTGGGCCAGGCCCAGTGGCTCACTCGCTCTTCCTACCGCCTGCCAATCCAGATACAGAACTCTCAGCTACCTCACCAGCACCTCTGCCTGCACGCGCCATGCTCCCTTCCATGACAGCAATAGGCTAACCTCCAAACTGTAAGCCAGCCCCGATGAAATGTTTTCCTGCCGTGGTCATCGTGTCTCTTCACAGCAAAAGAAAGCCTACCTAAGACACCACCCTACCTCAGCACCCACTCTCCCAGCGCCCACCAAGCATGTCCAGCCCAGTGGGACACAGCCCTCGTCCCTCCTATGCCCACCTCTATACACTTGCATCTGCTGCTCCTCATCCTCCTCACTGCTGACTGTCTAAATCCTTCTATGATTGAGTCCCATGCAGCACATATGCGCATCAGCCATTCAGAAAGAAGTGTGCCCAAACCATGGCTCTGCCGCCTGACTATGTAACGTGGACAAGGGATATCCCCTCTCTGAGCCTCTTTTTCCTCATTTTTTTGCTTGACTGTTTGCTTGTTTTGGTCTTGAGATAGGTCTCAGGTAGCTCAGGCTGGCCTCAAAGTCCTTATATGCCAAGGATGGCTCCTGCTTTCACCACTCAAATGCTGGGGTTACAGGCATGAATCCCCGTGCCCTATGTGTGTGATGCTTGTGATGTAGCCCAGCGATGGCTTCCTTCAGGTGACCATGCTGCCCACTGAGCCACATCCCCAGCCCTCCTCCTCCTCATTCTTTTTTCTTTTCTTTTTTCTTTCTTTCTTTCTTTCTTTCTTTCTTTCTTTCTTTCTTTCTTTCTTTTTATAAAATGAAGACTGGTGATCACCACTGAGCAATGTAAAAGGGTGAGAATTCAAGGAGGAAAACTACAAAAAGGGAATAAGTGCATGTCGAGCTTGAAAACGCACATGAAACGGACAAATTCCCTGAAAAATGTAACACCAATTGCATCATTTTCTGATATATGTGTGATATTTTTATAGACATAGCAAAAAAAGATCAAAAGTGACTCAAAAATAGAAAGTCTGAAAGCCTGGCTCCTTTAAAGAAGTTGATTATGAGTTTCAAATCTTGGGCTGGGGAGATGACTCAGTGGGTCAAGGTACTCGTCACTGACTCTGCTGACCTCAGTTCAAACCCCGAGACAGGCACAGCAAAGGGAGAGGCCCAACTCTCATGAGCTGTCCGCTGACCCCACACATACACACACAGTGGCACTCACGTACCTACACACATACACTTATATGCAGAGAAAATATGTAAATAAGAATATATTAATAACTTCTCAAAACTTTTGGTAGCACTAATTCTTTTGAACACTCACATGGTAGTAGTGGCCCCGATCTCCAAAGCTCACATGGTGGTGGCCCTGGTCTCCACCTCCCACCCCACCTTTTCCCATGGCACTCAGCAGCAAGGTCTGTGTCAATCCCAACTCAATATCCATTTATTTTTAAGAATCTTAAAGGTCTTTATGTATCTATTTTGTGTTGTTGTTTGTTGTCTTGTTGTTGTTGCTTTTTGCTGTTGTTATTTTTTTTTTGATTTTTGGTTTTTTTGTTTGTTTGTTTGTTTGTTTTTCTGAGACAGGGTTTCTCTGTGCAGTCTTGACTGTCCTGGAACTCACTCTGTAGACCAGGTGGGCT
>NC_022016.1:53032928-53041838 GCF_000317375.1 Microtus ochrogaster | reverse complement strand
TAATGATTTTTAAGAAAAAATTTAAACCTTTCCATAAAGAAAACAACAACTAGAAGATTGTTTTTTGATGAATTACACCAAACTTTTCAGAAGTGAATTAATCTAATCTTCCATGATGAAGGAAAAAGAGCAGAAACCCATTGCATTTTTAAAATTCTGATACCAAAGCCAGAGAGAAGTACAAAACAGAAGCATTTAAGAGAAGAGCCCACCCGCAAAGACCACTTGAAGATCTTGAACAATGACTACACACAGTAAGTTAGGAGATCTAAAAACATCACTCACTTCATTAACAAATGAAAGGGAAACCATGACTATTGCAGCAAGTACAGGAGAGAAAGTTTAATGACTGTTTACTCTAAAACCCACTTAGCAAACTGAAAACTGAAGGCAATTATTAACCCCAAACCCTTAGCCAACTAGTCTCCATGTTTAAATCTTGGAAACAGATTAAAGCCAATAAAACAAGACAAAGATTCCTGCTATGACCACTTCTACTCAATATAATATGAATGTATTTACATATTATATATGTAGGTATGTAGTTAGGGTTTTAATTGCTGAGACCAAACACCATATTATAAAGGAAAATATTTAATTGGGTAGCTTACAGCTGAGAGGTTCAGTCCATTATCATCGTGGTGGGACATGTTGGCATGCAGGCAGACGTGGTGCTAGAGAAAGAGCTGAGAGCTTTTCATCTTGATCCGCAGGGATCAGGAAGTAGTCAGAGACACTGGGCATGGCTTGAGCATATGAGACCTCAAAGTGCGCTTCCACAGTGATACACTTCCTTCAATGAGGCCATGCCTACTCCAACAAGCCCACATACCTAATAGTGCTATTCCCTTTGGGAGCCATTTTCTTTTACACCCCCACAGGGTGTAACACACACACACATACACACACACACACACACACACACAAGCAAACAAACAAGTAACGCAATTTTAAGTTTCTGAGTCAGAGACCTGGAGGGGTGCAGCTTAGTGAAAGACACTGCACTTAGCGTGCACCAAGCCTGAGTTCAGTCCTCAGCTCCAAAGAGTAAAGGAGCTAACGTAACTCCCAAAGGATGTACAGGGTTCACTGAGAAAAATGTACACGTAAACAAGCAAGGTGATATGTGTCATGTTCATACACAGCGTTCATGGGAGGAAAGATGTTTCATAAGACCTCAGTTCTCTTAAAATTGATGCATAGATTTGATAAGAAGCCACTTGCAGATACGATTCTAAAATCTGTGAGCAAAGAAACTGAAGACAAGAAAACTATGAAGAGGGAAGGGGTGGCGATGTCTCAGACGTTGAGTCAGCTAAGAACACCCCATGATTTCAGTCCAGCGACCAGAAAACTGAGCCAGTAGTGGACAGCCTGAACTCAACCCACACATCACAGCCCTGGGACAGACTGATAGGGACAGCTCTGCGAATCTGTAAAGAGCAAAGGGCCCACGACATGGCTCAGCAGGTAAAGGCACTTGCCGCATAAGCCTGGTGACCTGAGTTTGATTCCCCAAACCCACCTAAATGCAGACAAAGAAAACAGACTCCGCAAAGCTGTCCTCAGCAGCACAATTCCCCCCCATGCCCACATCAGAGATACATAAAATACAGAAATTAAATCAAAACAAGCTCTTAAGAAAGAAAATGACACGGAAGCTGCTCGTTATTCCTGTGGATTAAAGAAAATCCTTCATTCATGCCACACACAAACAGATTCCAGAGCAAGATTTAAATATGAATTGCAAAATATTAAGTTTGAGGGAACAAAGGGTTAAAAAATGCTTAATGACATGCATGTTTATGTATGTATGTATGTGCATGTGTGTGTAAATGTATGTGTGGTATGTGTGTATGTGTGATATGTATGTATATGCATATATGTATGTGTACGCCTGTAAGCATGTGTATGCTCCTATACGTCTGGCTATGGGTGGGTGCCGATGTGTGAGCAGGCATGGGTGGACATGCCTGTGGAGGTCAGAGGTCAACACTGCGTGTCCTCTCCACCTTACTTTTCAGGACAGGTCTCTCCCTGGACCTAGAGCTCATTACTTTGGCTTCACTATCTGACCAGTGAGTTACAGGGACCCTTATGTGCCTAGCCTCTAGTGGCTGAACCATCTCTCCAGCCCTTGCTTAGCCTTTTAAAGGCTGGTTCTGGGACTTGAACTCAAGTCCTCATGCTTGTGTAGTAAGCAGTTTACCGACAGAGTCATCTTCCCAGCCCCTGAGAAAAAGTCTAAGAAAAACAGAAAGCCGCAGTCACGGAGAAAATAACTGGCAAATGTAAGGGCTTTAAAATAAAGATGTGTCTATTCCTCCAAAGATGCTAAAAATAACCTGGAAAGACAAGCTACAAAACTGGGGAAAGATATTTGCAATTCATATGTGACAAATGATTATTATCCTGAATATATAAAGAACTCCTAAAAACCACTAAGAAAGCAACGAAAAAAGCCTAACAGAAAATGAGGTGGAAGATGTGAGCAGGCATTTCATGGAAGAAGAGGCCTGAATGCCAATCATGACTGGAAAATGTGTTCAACCTCATTAGCACTCAGAGGAATGCAAATGAAGACTATAGAAAATCAGCATTTCATCCAAACCAGCTCCGCAAAGGGAAGGAGGCTGGCGAGGTTTCATCCTGAGGTACAGCCACAAAGTCTTTCACACTAGAAGGGGCAAAGCAAAACTGCTTTGGAAGACATCCTAGTCCCGTCTCATGAGGCTGAAGGAGCACGCACTTCATCATCCAGCAAGCCTACTTCTAGGACTGCTCACGCAGGAGGGTCTAAAGACCTGCGTCAAAGAGCGCTCAGAAGCCTCACTGCGGTAACAGGAAACCAGAATCAACAAACAGCCACAGAGAACAAAACTGAGACACAACCACACAGTGGAAAACTATACAACAGAGTACAGCTAATGAACGTCCACATGGGCAAGCATGAGACCAACAGACTGTGGGTTCCGTCTTATAAAGGTAGACGATGAGTACAATTTGGACAATGTGTTCTTTGGGAAATATGTGCACATGGTATAACTGACCTTAAAAGGCCAGATAGACGAGAGGGTGGTGGTGGGTGCCCTATAATCCAGCACTCAGGAGGCAGAGGCAGGCAGATCTCAGTGAGTTCGAGGCCAGCCTGGTCTACGGGGTAAATTCCAGGAACACCAGGGCTACACAGAGAAACCCTGTGTCAAAAAAATAAAGAGAACAAAAGGCCAGGCAGTTGGATAGATGGACTGGAAAGATGGCTCAGAAGTGAGGGGCTCACGGCTCTTTTGTGGTTTGTTTTCTATTGTTTTGTTTCTGTGAGGGGCACTGAAGCTAGAGCCCAGGGCTGCCTATGTGCTAGGTAAGCACTCTGCCATTGTACCGCCTCCCAGAACACATTACTTTTGCAGAGGACCCAGGTTCTGTTCCCAGCACCCACACCAGCTCTGGGGGGCCTCGATGCCCTCTACTGTCCAAGCACGTGATGCACATATAGACATACAGGCAGACACATGTAAAATAAAAAGTTTCACAGTTTTACAAGAGGGTGGCAGTGGTGTATCTGGGAACTAACTCTGCTACAGCTCTGAGCAAAGAGTGGCTCACTTGTATTTGGTACGATTATGGCTTTAGTCATAAACAGTGCCTCAGTGGCCTTCCCTATTTCCTTTTGGATAAATCAACACTAGCTGGGTAGCAGTGGCGCACGCCTTTAATCCCAGCACTCAGAGGCAGAGGCAGGCAGATCTCTGAGTTTAAGGCCAGCCTGGTTCTACAGAGGGAGTTCCAGGACAGCCAGGGCTACACAGAGAAACCCTGTCTTGAAAAAAAACAAACCAACAACAACACTAAACAAAGTAAAAAGAAGGAGAACAAAGTAAGTCAAGACCTAGCGCCTAGCAGCTGCCTCGCTCTGCTCCAGCAACTGGGACACAGCACCAAGTGATTCACATACACTATTTCGTTTGGACACCACCGCAGCCCTGGGGAGAACTGGTCCACAGCAGAGATGACCTTCTTTCCAGTTTATATGGGGAAAAACAGATGCCTAGAGAGCTTAATTAAGCAACTTGCCCCAGGCCACACAGCCTTACAAAGAAGAGATTCCAGAGGCCAGTCCAGGTCTGTGTAACTACAGCCTGGTTGTCTTCATAACCCCAGCTACTGAACCCCAGTCTGGCAAACAGTAGATGCCCAATAAGAGATGAGTGTGTGCATGTCACTTCACTGCTGGGCTGGCAGGCTTCCTCTAAGCCCCTCCAAACACAGTATCACCCTACCCCCTGTATTCTTTGATTTTTGTCCAGTGACCTGTGAGCCTGGGGATTGGGAGGGCCAGTACTTACCCCGAGGGCTATAGCCAGGAGCATCCATGAAGGACAGGCCCAGACGCTCATCCTCCTGCAGGGTGCTCTGGTCTGTGAAGCTGCGGTCCACAGCACTCATCATGTGAGTCTTCTCCTGGCGGTAGTTGACGGTGGCCTTAGTCATGGTCACTGGCTTCCTGCAGAAGGGGACAGTTGGAAAGAGACGCTGGTACCGTGGGTGGGGCCAACAGCACTCAGAGGTGGGAGGGAAGGCCCTGGAATCATGAATCAACCGCGTTGCAAATGTATCTCTGGATACAGAGGGGACACAGCCTATACTCTTAACTCTCCAGCCAATAGCAGCCATGATAGCTGGGACCCTGTTTCCTATCCCTTCTGACTCCAAGGGCTCGAGACAGAGGGTCAGTTCACTCTAAACCTAACTAAGTGCGACTGCAGAGCCGTCATCCCACAAACTGGAAGAAGATTAACCCAGTCAGCCTCAAGCCCCCGCCTCCTGAAAGAGCCTTGCCTGGGCACTCCCTCCATCCTGCAGGAGGAGAACCAGGCCTTCCAAGGGCAGGCTAGGGCCTGCACAGCCAGCTCAGGGGTCTCCCAGGGAACACCAGCTGTGGCTCCTAACACCCACCTGCCTGGCAGCAAGTAAGTGTATCAGGGGAAGGAGAGCTCAGCCTGCCTGGGACGCGTCAAGAGCGGAGACCCCAGGCTGTGATTCCCGGGCTCTTGGGGAAGATGTGAGGCAGAAGACTGTGGCTGACAGGAAACGATGCCCTCCTGGAAATAGCCTGGGGCCCATGTTGAGGCTGTGAAGACCCTGACAAGCTGCCTGAGCAAAGAGGCCCAAGAGAGCCCTTCACTGAACGGATACTGGCCCGGAAGGCAGTCTCCAGTGGTGAACCACAAGGCTCTGTTCCCAGCCAGGGGCTCTCAGCCTCCTTGGAAAAACTACAAAAACAAACCTATCAGATCCACAGGAGACGGAGCATGGGGGCTGATGGGAGACACCTGACTCCACCGGCCTCCGCTTGATCTCAGTGTGAGAGGAGGTGGATGGAATTTAATGTACACACTCAAGAGTTCCCAATTTAGGTTCAAAAATTATCTACACGAAATCCTGGGGAGGAAAAGCAGTCATGTCAGCAGTTCCTCAGAGGGAGAGGAGGAAAGCTGGGGGCTGGTGCTGGGGACCAGCAGGGTGAGGGATAGGTTCAGGAAGCATGGGGGCAGGGGAGGCAGCGAACACGGTGGAGAGAGCTCACTGAGGGCAGGAAGGTGATGTGAGCTGCAGGGTGGCTTGGAAGGAGCACCGGGCCAGCTGAGTATAGAAGCATTGCTGGAGCAAAAGGGAAAGATAACACGAGGGAGGGGAGGCTGCGGAAAGGGGCTGGCCTTGACATAGCCGGAGAGGGAGCAGACGAGGGAGAGGGAGGGACGGACGGACAGACAGACAGACAAACAGACAGACAGACATACAGACAGAATGATGGGAGGGCAGGCTCTGGAGCCTAGGGTGGTCGGAATTACTCACGGGTAGTAGGAGTAGGCATAGCGGTCCCTCCTGGCAGCGTGCAAAGAGAAACAGCGTTGTGACCAGGCTTCCCTCCCACACAGGTCAAGGGGCCATCCTCAGTCTAAAGACTGACCAGACTGAATCACTGTGAGCTCAGGCTAAAAGCCCTTCCCTCAGTGTGCTGCTGAGGGAGGCAAAGAGGCTGAAGGACGCCCAGCTTTTGCAGCTGCACTTTCATGTGCAGAAACACACACACACAAACACAATAAATAGATTCACATATACATACACTCATATGCAGAAATACACATGTATTCAAACATTCAAAGGCACCGTCCCCCACCCTCAGGCTCTCCTCTGCAGTCTCCACAGCTCCTACACAGGTAGCCTTTACATACACCTCCACCTAGGAAGGAGAGTAGCTAGGGTCAAGGAAGAGTAGGGTGGAGAAGCCCCAGCAGGGTAGAGAGGCCCCAGCGGGATGCCTAGACAAACCTAGGGCCCACACGTCCTGCCCTAACTAACCCTGACTAGGAGGCCACCCTCTCACTACACACCCAAAGCTTTTGTGTAAAGCCTGACATTGAACTAAGACTGCTACTGATTGGTAGAACACTTGTCTAACATGTTCAAGGCTCAGGGCTCAATCTCTAGCCCTGGAAAAATAATCCCATTTCACAGACGAGAACACTAAGTCACAGGTTGTCACAGTAAAGACCAGAGTCCCCCAGGTCTCAGAATACGTGTCTTGGGATCCTGGCCCAGGAACTCCCTCAATGCTTCCTACCCAGGCTCCATCAGGCCTTGGGAGGGAGCTGAAGCTCCTACTCGGTCCTTTACATTTGCAACACAGGCTGATCTGAAACCTGTCCAGACCCCACAAGCAAAGTGGGGGAGCCCTGGGGAGTGCACTGGCTCCCCAAGGCCAGGACCAGCGAGCACAGAGACAGAAACTGGTAGCTTTTAAATAAAGGAAGCTGCCAAGTTGCAGCTCCAGGGAAGGTAACGGGCTTAGGGGTTTTCAAGATAGCCTGGACAGGTACTGATACATGAGTTAGCGACTGTGTGATGAGGTCGGTCTCCTAGCAACACCCTGACAGCATCATGACCGCACTGTCCTGGCCAAGGCTCTGTCTGCAGAGTGTGGGGATAAGCCCCACACGGCCAATCCTCTCCCCTCAGGGGAGATTTCTAGGAACTCAAACTCCAGCAGCTCCACTCACAGCCTCCTACACCCACGCTCTACTTGGAGGCCCTCTCAGGTCTCTGCTGGGCACAAGCTCCCGAGAGCCGCCACTGGCAGGGAGCCTACAGCGAGGCCTTTGCATCCGTAGTGAGGTTCAAGCCTGAGTCCGGAGCAAGTCTGACCACGGTACCTAGAGACTCAGGCAACTCACTTTAATTACAGCTTCTCCATCAGAGAAAAGGGAGTCGGGCCTGCTATTTGTCAGGATCCAAGAAGGAAATGTTCTCGGATAGACCCCAAGTGCCAGAACCTCGCCTGGCACATTCTGGGCACTCAGTAGCTAGCGCCTCTCCTGGCACACAGTCATTCCTCATTAAGTGATCATTAAAAATAGTTCGTCTCAAGATACTGTTCTTTGACTTCGGGAGAGAGTCCAGGATAGGCCTTCCCACACACAATCCCCATCCCACTGGCACACCCTGTCTCTACCGCTGACGGCCCTGGCCAGCTCTTTGTCCCCTCCCTGGATCCTACTTATCTGCTCCTGGCAGCCCAGAGAACTGGTGCCAACCAGCCGGCATGTGCCCAGCCTGGCAGCAGCAGGGGCTACAGAAGCCAGAGTCCAGATGGGGAAGAAGGAGGCTGGCTCTGCCTCTGGCTCCTAGGGTGACCTTGCGCAGGTCCGCCGCCCCCTCTAGGGCTCAATTACAGTGTTTGAGCCACCACGTTCTGGAGATGCCTGGTGAAACTAAGATAGTGTATGGCCGCAGGCAGAGGGGTCTCAGGAGTTCCCGCCCTGCCTCCAACTCTGTTTAATTCACTTGGCTCCAGGTGGGGAGCTTGTTTCGTTTTGGCATTTTGAGCTTTTGTTTTGTTTTGAAACGGGATCTCAGGGAGCCAAGGCAAGCATTGAACTTAGTATACAATAGAGATGACAAAGACAGCCTTGAACTTCTGACCCTCCTACATCCATCTCTGGAATGTTAGGATCACACGCACGTGTGCCATCACCTCTGGTTTATACCATGCCGGGGACCAAAGCTAGGGCTCCGTGTATGCTAGGCAAGCACTCTGCAAAGTGAGGAGGATCATCGGCTTCGACAGGAACTGTCTCTTTGAAACCAATCTGAACACTAGACCAGATGTCCTTCAACACACCCTGGCAGCTCGCTCACTCTGGAGCTCTAAGCTTGCACAATCAGTCATGGCAGAGACCTTGGCTAGAGGGCCAAGTCACAGTCAGGTCGTCTCTGTAGAGCAAAGGAAGGGAGTGCCTGCTTCCAGAATAGCTCCTTGGCACAAGGTAGAATACCCATTCCTGGATAGTGGCTTCTGGCACTAGCCAGACCTGTGCTCCAGCCACAACAGTGCTCTTTTCTGAGTCTCTGACACTCACTGTCCAGCGTGTGTTAATCCACAGGCCCAATGCCCAGGCTGGCAACCCTCCACATACTTCACCACCAGGGGAAAGGGGGCTGTTCTACCAACCCCAGCCATGGCTCCTCTGTGTCCAGCAGGCCTTTCAGGGGTAGGAAGCCCCTGGTGGGTGGGGGGTAGTACTTACCCTTTGCGAATGATGACAATGATGGCTCCCAGGAGGAGGATAAGAACGGCAAGACCGCCTGCACAGATGCCCAAGATGAGCCCCATCTCCTCCGATCTCTGAGACACCTCAAGGGGTCGCTTGCTCTCCTTGCAGGCAGCTGGGGGGAATGAATGAGACAGAGGATCAGAGAGCACCCCACCCGACAGGCCAGGATCTGAGCACCCCACCCGACAGGCCAGGGTCTGAGAGAGCACCCCACCCGACAGGCCAGGATCTGAGCACCGAGGCACAGAGGATCAGAGAGCACCCCACCCGACAGGCCAGGATCTGAGCACCGAGG
>NC_022016.1:53007928-53032343 GCF_000317375.1 Microtus ochrogaster | reverse complement strand
GCCCTGCCTTTCAGTTGGAGATCTGTCTCCTCACCCTGCCTCTCAGCCAATAGCCTGCCTTCCACATCCCAGGTCAGTCTCCCTCAGCCTGCTCTCCTCCTCTTAGCCCCCACATCTTCAGACAGAGAACTGGGGACACCTGGGGCCTTCAGCCCTATCCTCTTGCCCTCCTACCAGGTGATGAAGGGGAAAAGTACCTGTGCTACAGATGAGACATCTCAGGGTGTAACCAACCATATGCCATGCCTAGAAGAGGGGTGGTCCTCACACCACATCCTCCCTGCCGGTCCTGTCTATCCCACCGTAGAAAAAGGAACAGATACAGAACCCAGAACAAGGACCAGCTACCATCACTCTCAAGGCACAAGCAAGATGGCTTTCTCTGCACAGGCTGGTTCCTGTCTCTGTCAGGGACCCTTCTGACACTATGGGGAGCGTGGAGGGTGCGAGAAGCTGCCTGCTGTCCAGTTTGAGAGAAGAAGCCCTTGAAGTGGGCACCAGGTAGCTGAGACAGGGAGACCTTCCTAGCCGGGCCTGCCTTCCACAGCCCTAGGCTCTCATAGCCCTGTCTGTTCCCATAGCCCCGGGTCCCCTGGAGACACACAGATGAAAGGCCGTGCCTGAGCAGGGCTGAGGACATCCAGCAGACTCACCTTTCCTGGCAATTCGGATGCAGTTCAGCCGGGTTTCCTAGAAATACAGATGAAGAGGCTCAGAGACACAAAAAGCCAAGTCCACGCTCTAAAGCCCAGGAACCCCAGTTGGGATGGGAAAGGAGGTTAGAGTATAGAGTCTAGGACCAGGTCTCAGGCCCCAGTGGTAGGCCTCCCCAAAGGTCCCCCACCCTCCAGCCCAGTACCCCAGTTTACACCCCTAGGACACAGCCGGCTCCTCACCCCTTTCAGGTGACTCGCTGCCTGGAAGTAGATAAGGTAAGCCTTCCTGGGCTCAAGTGGTGGGTTCCAAAAGCCACGATAGGTCTGGTTGTCACCCACAGTAAAGGGCATGGCCTCAAGCAGACTGCTGGCAGCCAGCTCAGCCCCGAAGTAGTGCACCAGGCCACGAGCCAGTGCGGTCTCAAAGGTCAAAGGTACCGAGAAGCAGTCCTGACCTCCTGGTTCCCGTCGCAAGCGCCGTGGCCGCTCTTCCTCCACAACCACCTGGTATACACTGGACAGGGAGGAGATGGTACACGTGACCACAGAGAGCCTTCGGGTAGTGAAGGTCGGGGGTCTTAGCTCTGCCTCTTTCTAACCCAGCAAGTTACAGATGCTCCCAGGACTCAGTTTCCTCCTCTGTAAGATGGGAGTGAACCAGGGTGTAGCTAGAAAGGGACACTTAGCAAGTGAGTGTCCATTGTTATTGCTGCCACCATTTGTAGCCTTGCTCAGTGGGACTAAACCCTAAGGCCCACTGGATCTCATCAATGAGCCTTCTTGTGTGTGACACACAACCTAGAACATGGAAACACCCGGGCTCTTTCTGATAAAGGACGACTAGGGTAAGACCACATTTACAATGCTCGGATGAGAGGCCCTGCGCTGGTACTGAGGGATCTGGGCCTCCTGGAATTAACTCTCCCCAGCAGGAAAGAGACGCTCACAAAGCAAACAAGGATATGCTGGTGTGACCATCTAGAGCCCTCTCAATCCTCAGGCAACCCTCTGCAACCGGAGCCCGCTGTGGCCTGCAGGGCCCTCCTGCCCTGACTTGTGTCTCTCTCCTGACCACTGGGGTTCTGTTTATTTTAGCGCCTCGAGGAAGGGACTTTGGCTGTGGGCTCCTCCAGTCCACTGTGGAACTGAGCCAGAGCAAACATGTGGGATCTGATATGCTTAACTCCTTCCCGTCAGCCTACATCACTGCTCATCTTGGGACACCCCGCCTGTCAGACTCTGCTCTGGGAAGAAGGAATGCCTCTGCCTTCCCTCCAGTTTCCAGTGCAGGGAGTCTGTTCACTGCCTGTCACAAAACCTCTGCAAACGCCAGCCCAGATCCTTCTCAGCACCCACCCCCAAGCTAGGAGTCAAGCCTTCCCCAGCTCCAAATGCTCCCAGGAAGTTCACATTAGCCTCAAACTGAGTGGTGTCTAAAGAGACGGAGTCTCAGGGAGATGAGGATCACCCCGCCCACCATGTCCTGTCTCCATATTCCCGTCTAGCGTGACCAAGTCCTGCCTGACACTGCCACACAAAAACCTGGAGGCTTCCTCAAAGAACACAACACCCACAGGGGCCTGAGAGTCTACGGGGGCCAAAGCAGGCAGTGGTAGTAAATATCGGGGAGACCCAGCAAGTGAGGAAGAGAAGGCAAAGGGCCAGGTGAGAAAGTGGAGGACCAGCTAGGGCATGTGAGCAACCCAGCCACCTTCATGGGACAGCTCCCAGTCCCCACCAAAGGGGGGTACCCAAATGGCAGGTGGAGAGGCTCTGTACCTTCCAAAAGTCACCCCCATCCTCACTTCTCCAGCCAAACATACCACAAAGGCTACCTGAGATGACCCTGCTCATGCACGCTCCCATCTTTACTCCAGCGCGCATGCGCGCGCACACACACACACACACACACACACACACACACACACACACACCAGTTTTGCAGGTTAAGATAGCTTACGTAGCTGGCAACTTGACTGAATTGAGAAACACCTAGGAGATTGGAAAAGCACACCTCTGGGCATGTGTGCAAAGATATGTCCAGAGAGGGTCACCTAAGAGTGGAAAACCTATCATGAATGTGGGGGTACCACCCCATGGATTGAGGGTACAGGTGGAATGACCGAGGGAGCCAGGTAGAACCCAGCTATTCTCTCTGTGTCTGTCTGTCTCTCTCTCTCTGCCTCCCAGTTGCCCTGAGGTCAGTCATCACCCCCACCCCCACCCCATATGTTCTCACCATCCTGGTCTTCTAAGTGCATAGGGCCAAGAGACCGTGGACTGAAGCCTCTAAAAGCATGAGTCAAATTGAGTCCTTCCTTCCTTCGCTGGCTTTGCTAGCGAGTTTAATCACATGCTCTGCTCAGGTTTCCATGAAGTTAAAATGACTTTGTGCACATGAAGTCCTAGGGTATTGTCAGGCTGACCATGAGTCATACCTGCACGAACACCCACACACTCTCAAACACATGCAAGTTCCTACTGACTCCCCACATGTGCATCTCACCCACCCTCACAAACACATTATGAAGGCAACCGTGAGAAGACCCCACTCACAGACACTCCTCATCTGTACTCTAGCGCGCACACACACACGCACACACACACACGCACATACACACACACGCACACACATGCACACGCACACACACGCACATACACACACGCGCACACACACTCGCACGCGCACACACACACAGAGCAGAGGCAGCCGTGGCAACATCAACAATCCCAGAGTCCTCTGTAGGGAGCAGAAAGGCTGTGTGCTAGACCATCCCCATGGGGATGGCCTTAACTGGCTGGTTCCCTAGTCTTCTATAGAGCTAGCCATCCCTGTGTGTGCAGGAACAGAACTAGCTAGAAAATACAAGGCCCCAAGAGTTTTACTTCTCCTGAGTGCCTAATGAACCACCCTGGGGAGGCCTAGTTCCTTCTCCAAACTGGACACTGTCCAGCAGACCCATGACAGTTACCAGCAGAGACCTGTGGTCTTGGCTCTGCCCAGAATCATGGTGCACCCTCCTCAACTCGGAGCCCAGGCAGGAAGTAGGGTCACCAGAGAGTTGGCCAGATCAGTGGAGAGGGCTGTTGCCCACCCTCTCTCCACAGGCTTTCCCACCTGATGGGTGCTCCGCGGCCCTGGGCCGGCCTCAGCAGCACTGTGATGGTGTTCTCAGACTCGCCCAGGGGTGACGGCATGTCAGCATAATCAAAGCTGGGAGCTGAGAAGAGACAGGAACACAAGCATGGCATCTGGC
The DNA here is from genome assembly GCF_000317375.1 of Microtus ochrogaster. NCBI lineage: Eukaryota > Metazoa > Chordata > Mammalia > Rodentia > Cricetidae > Microtus > Microtus ochrogaster. Next base: position 53,028,430 of record NC_022016.1, on the reverse strand, counting down.
CACTGGCCAGGGAGGCCAGACCTCTAACCCCCTTACCATCATGTTCTCCTGATCTAAGCTTCCATGCCTCCCCATCTTAGGTGCTGACCTCTGACCTCAACCTTCTGATTTCACCCGCCATAATTTCCTGACCCCTCTAATTTAGTCCCGACTTCTGACTTGAAGCCTATAAATGGTTCCTTTATCTCAGCAGGGTCCTCTGTGCCCACACCAGCTGCTCCACCCTTCAAAATCCTTGGAACCTGGGACCCTAGGCCCCCTCCCAAGGAAGCTCACCTGAGATGTTGGTGGTAATCTCCGTGAGAGCCGCCTGGCCAAAGCCCTTGCTGGTACGGGCACGCACAGAGAACAGGTAGGTGGTGCCAGGGTGCAGGTTGGAGAAGACGTGGTACGTCTCATTGCGGAGTTTGGAGATGGTGCGCCGCGGGCCAGGCACATTCACGGCTGGGTCCGAGGACTCAATGCTTTGGTAGCTGATCTGGGGGCAGAAGGAGCAGGTAGGTGGAACAGGACAGTGATGGGCGTCACTATCCCGGGAATACCACCCACCAACCTTTATGTTCCATAGAAACTAGAGGTGCTCTGGGCTGCCCCCCACCCTACTCAGAACTCACAGAGCACAGACTCTGACCATCATGGAAGTAGCTTGAAGGCCCACCTCCCTCTCTGTCACAGCACAGGAAGGAACTTTGACCTCCCACCTGGGCCCCTGTTCACCTCATACTGAGTGATGAGGCCATTGGGCTCCTGGGGCTCCTCCCACTTGAGAAAGATCATATCCTCCAGGGGAGTGAAGGTTAGGGACTCAGCTGCAATCCCACCAGGCACTGCGAGGGAAGGGCGGAGAAGAAAGTGGGCTTTGGCTCCAAACACCAGAGTTCATGCATCAGCCTCGCCTCTTCCTAGCTGTTCTGCTTGGGCCAGTCAGTCTCCCTGAGCCTCAGTTTCTGCATCTATGAAATGGACATGACACAGCCCCTCTCTCACCGGAAGTAAATAATGTGAAGTATGCAAAGTTCAAAGTTCACGTGACCCAATCCATAGGGGCCTATGTATTCCTTCCACTTTCAGGGCCAAGCAGGTTCCATTCAGGCTCAGGAGAGACAGTTATTTACCAGAGAAAGGAAATCAGTTGCCATAGGGGGTCTGGATCACGGGTGGAGAGGTTTCCCTGTCTAAAAAGATCTTAATTACATAAACAGTCTCAATGAGATTGGAGAAGATTAACAAACTGATAACTACATCACACACACGTGCTATAAAAATCTCCACATGGGCATTGTGAGATATGATCTGTTTGTTTGGGCTGTATTGTACAACCTAAACAAGATTGGCAGGGCACAGCTTCTGACTGGGAAAACACTTTGGTAAACGTTTCTGAGGAAGTGGAGGTCATCGGGAGGGATAGTGGAAGGAAGGGTAAGAACCAGTGAGAGCTGGGCTGAAGAGCCAGTTTGGGTGAAACATGAGGTCCTGAGTCTGGATCCCCGATATGCAGGCAAATGCCAGGTCTCTGGTGTGCATTCGTGACCCAGCACTGGGGGTGTGCACCGTGACCCAGCATGGGTGTGTGCACCGTGACCCAGCACTGGGGGTGTGCACTGTGACCCAGCACTTGGGGGTGTGCACCGTGACCCAGCACTGGGGGTGTGCACTGTGACCCAGCACTGGGGGTGTGCACTGTGACCCAGCACCAGGAGTGTGCATCGTGACCCAGCATAGGTGTGCACCGTGACCCAGCATGGGTGTGTGCACCGTAACCCAGCACTGGGGGTGTGCATCGTGACCTAGCACTGGGGGTGTACATTGTAACCTAGCACCAGGGGTGTGCACCATGACCCAGCACCGGGGGTGTGCCCCGTGACCCAGCACCGGGGGTATGCACCGTGACCCAGCACTGGGGGTGTGCATTGTAACCAGCACTGGGGGCTACGGGGAAGAGACAGGTGGGTTTCTTGGGACTCGCTGGCCAGCCAGCCGAGCAGAAACAAGGAGATCCAGGCTCAGTGAGGCCTTGTCTCAAAAAATAAGATAGAAAGCAATAAAGAAAAACATCAACCTCTGGTCTACACGCCTACAAACACACACACACACACACACGCCTACACACATACACAAATAATAATACAATGAAAGCTAAGCATTCGGTTAAAACAAAAATTTCCCAAGATCATTCTCCACCTATCCAAACAGAAAATAAAAAAGTATAATCAACAATTCCAAGAGTCAGTAAGATCACAGAACCACCAAGTCTCATTCACTGCTAGTGGAGTAGAAATTGGCACAATCACGACCAATGAGAACTGTCTGGCTAAATCTACTAAAGATGAGCACACGCCCTTGCAACCTAGTCATTCTCCCCTCCACACACCCACACGACACATAAATATCTACCAAAAATAATCTACACAGACTTTCTTCAAAGCGTTCTTCAAAGTAACCAAATCGGATTCTGCCCAGACACTCACCGACAGTTAACAGAAAGTAAATATGGCGGACTCATTTCTAGAATGAACCGCACAGGGGTGAGAACGCATTCACTAGGACCATGCCTGCCACGATCTGGTCTCCAGAGAGCACAAACTTCCCAGAAACAAACAGGCACAAAGCAAGCATCTACAGTATGATTCTGCTTACACATAGCCCAGAACCAAGCAAAAATTAATACGCAGTGTTATTGGGAGAGGTAACGGCTACCCTTGGGAAGCGGTGAACACGGGAGCACTAGTGACCTCCTGGGGTGCTGGGATGTGATCTCTTCATTTGGGAGTGAGTTCGCTGAAGTGTCTGGTCTATGGGAATTTATTGGACTGACCACTTAGGATAAGCACCCTGGACAGAATGAGGTGGCCTGACCATAATCCTGGGGACCAAATGACATGCAGAGATCATGAGAATGGAGAAGTGTGGTGTTTAGCTACAGACTGTGCAAAGCCTTGGGCAGTCCCAGCCATTGCTTGCTCCTACCCCGAGAAATCTTCAGTGTGGCCTATGCACATGCTTGAGGTGAGTGGTGCCGGGGAAAACCAACGAGGTGAGATGAATTTTATATGGGCTACACACACACACACACACACACACACACACACACACACACACGTTCTAAATGCTTAGAAATTAAGCAAAGTGGCCATGCAGTGGTGTGCACCCCTTTAACCCCAGCACTCAGGAGGCAGAGGCAGGTGGATCTCTGAGTCGAGACCATCCTGATCTACAGTGTGAGTTCCAGGACAGCCAGAGCTACAGTGAGAAACCCTGTCTTGGGGAGAAAAAAGGAAGGAAGAAAGAATGGAAGAAAAAGGAAGGAAGGAAGGAAGGAAGGAAGGAAGGAAGGAAGGAAGGAAGGAGGGAGGGAGGGAGGGAGGGAGGGAGGGAAGGAGGAAGAAAAAATTAAGCTAAGCAATTTTAAATAACTTTTGAGTTAAAGAGGAAATTATTACAGCAATTAAAAAATATTTTAAACTGAATGGTAATGAAAACAACATAGTAAGACTTACGGGTGAGCTCAGGGCTGCACAACATCTGCTTATCATGCGCAAGTCTGAGGTGAAGCCCCAGCACTGGACAACAACAAACACTAAGGGATGCAGCGAGAGTCGAGCATAAAGAAAAGCGCATGGTTTGATGCATACATTAGAAATTAGCATGGTGGCACATAGCCAAAATGCCAGGCCTGAGGAGGCTGAGGCAAGGCTGACAAGTTGAGGTCAGGCTCTGCTACACGGCAAGACCATATCAGAAAAGGGGAGAAGGGGTGGAATAAAGACTCAAAAAGCTAAAACCGGGACTGGAGAGACAGCTCGGGTGGTCGACAGCTTGCTATGCAAACAGGAGGACCTAAGCTTGGATCCTCCGTGGCCATGTAAAAGCCGGGCATGGGAGCACACATATGTAAGCCCAGTGTTCGGGGAAGGGCGGGGACAGAGACACGTGGAAACCTGGAGCCTGCTGACCTGCCAATCTGCCTGGTGGTGAGGTCCTGGTTCAGTGAGAGGCCATCTCAGAGAACAAGGCGGAAAGTGACCGAATGCACCCAAATCTATGTCGCTAGTGAAAACTGTTATTAAAAACCTTGCCATGAGGAACATTCCTGATCCGAATTCACCACTGAATTCTTCTAAGCCCGTAAGGAAGAAATTACACTAACCTAACAACCCACAGTCTCCCCAAGAATGAGGAACGGCCACCACTGCCTTGCTGGAGTTCCCTACATGAGTCTGAGCAGAGGCCCCGCGTATGGGAGGCATTCTGAGCTCCGGGAATCCGGCCTGCACACTTACCATCTTCGTCTGTCTGGAAGGTGACCTCCTTGCCCTCCTTGCGGCCCTCAGGGTTCGTGAGGATCAAACGCACGTGGACGTTCCTGAATGGCAACAGATTCTTGATGGTGTAGCGGCTGACACCCCGCTCCATCTTCACGCACTCCCGGACGGTCTGGTTGTGGCTGCCACCCAGCGTGTAGTGATAGCAGAGGGACACAGCATAGGTGTGGCAACGTGTCACGTTGTAGCCCAGGGGCTCCCACTGCAGGGTCAGCTGGCGAGCCTGGATCTCAGCAAAAGCCAGGCCTTTGGGGGCCCTCGTGGGCTCTGGAGACGTAGAAAGCAGGGGGAAGGTTGGGGAGATGGGAAGAGAAAAAGAAGGGGTGGAAGAAAAGCATCAATCAATGGCCAGAAACCTCCTCTGCCTCTTGGAACTCTGAGCACCCTCGGAACTGAACAGGCTCTAGAGTAAGGTAAGACACATCTGAATCCTAGTCTACCACCTGCAGCCAGTGATCACTGCCTGAGTGAGTCTGCCTCTCTCAGCCTGAGTTTCCTGAACTGCAAAAGGAAAAGACCTGGATTTGGATCCCCAGCACCTACACAGAGGCAAGGCTCCCTCAGAGAATTGCTAGGCTACACTGAGACTGGTAAGGTAAAACCCATGACACAGGCATGACAAAGGCTAACACACTATAACCCGTTAGAAGCATTAGCTACCGGGCCGGCGAGATGGCTCAATGGGTAGAGACACTTGGCTGAGCCCAATGACCTGGATTTAATTTCTGAGACCCATGTGATAGAAGAAAAGAACCTCCCTGTCCACAGTGTGGTCTGTGCGTGCACACACTATAACCCAGCCTGATTGGGTTTAGATTCTAGCTTCACCTTTGGTTGTGTGAGTTAGCTCTTGCCAGCGTAGAGGCACATGCCTATAATCTCAGCACTCAGGAGGTCAGTCTGGGCTCCATAGTGAGATCCTGTCTCAAAATAGAACGCTGTGCTATATAATTAGCACAATTTACCCCCTAGTTCAAGAACATTCTGAATAACACCTGGCCACTCAGAATCAACCTGTTGCTATATTTTCTTCATTTACTAATTCTAAACTTAATGCAGAAACATTTATATCGATAGATATAAAATTACATAGTATGTACAAACCAGGATGATGGGCGCTAGGACAGCTAAGCAACACAAGGACAGAGAATGTTCGGAAAGCAGAAACAGAAATCCATGTCGTTATGGCTGAGGTAGGGCTCTACCGCTAAGGTGCAAATTCAATGGTGAGTTCCCTGACTGCCAAAGACACAAGGAAAACACAATCTGTTGTGCAATGATAACACTGGCAGTTAAAGTTTTTGGAAGTGTCCAACATCTTTCTGGAGGCTTCAGAATGTTTTATCTCATTTAATCTTGGTTGAAACCCAGCGAGACAGGGGCTGTCATTAACCTTGTCGTACAAATGAGAAAGCAGAGAAATAGAGGTTAGGTGAGGAGTCCAAACTCACACAACCAAAGGTGAAGCTAGAATCTAAACCCAATCAGGCTGGCACCAGAACGCATGCTTTTAGCTGCTGCTGCCCTGGTCCCCAGGAGGAATTCACCTTCACAAACAATAGTCACACTCATGCCTCGAAGAGACACTGCTGCTCCAACAGTAGGAAGAGGCCGGCTTGCTACAGTCTTTTAATGACTCCATTAGCCTAAAATATGTCCCCATTTTGTAAACAGAAAAACTGGGGCTTGGAGAGATAGCTCAATGGTAAAAATGCTTGCTTTGCCAGAGTGAGGAACCTGAGTTCACTCCCCAGAGTCCACACAAAAATGGGTGTGGTAATGTGAGTTTGTAATCCCAGCACCTAGGAGGCAGAAGCAGACAGGTCCCTGGGACTCAATGGTCAGCCAGCTGAGTTTATCAGGCGAGCTCTAGGCCAGTGCAGAGGGCCTAATGACCTGAGTATGGTCCCTGGGACATAGACCTCCACACATGACCTATGGTATACACACACACATATATGCATGCACACGTACGCACACACACCCTCCAGAGAGAGTGTTCGGCCCACATCTCCATGTCTGCCTTAACAAGTCTATGATCTTAATCAAGCCTCCACATATAGTATTGTGTGATTATTCGGGTCTGGGTGGCCAGGAAATGAAAAAGCAGTCTCTTCTTACACCTTTATCTTTCACACATGATTCTGGGACATGGATTCCATGCCTCAAAGGTTCTGGGAGTGCCTTCCTACAAAGTGCCCCATCCTCTTCGTTGGGGGCTGAGAAAGCACGGCTACTTAGCCCCGTAATGGGATGAAGAAGAACCTTGTGGTCATCGTCCGTGAAAAATTTACTCAGCAGCCCCTTATAATTATCAGTTCTCACTCTCCAACACAGGACTGTAGGAGTGACAATGGTCAACCTAGCACTGAGCACAGCAAGTTCCTGTTCCCACCCAGCTTTCAGTTCCTTCCTAGCCTGGGCAAGAAGCAAGTCTTCCTGTATGGAGTCCTCAGAAAGAGATTTCTGATTTCATACTAACAAGGTCTATCTCTTGACCACAGCAAAACACACCCAAGTCCCATCCCACATGAGCATCAGACTAGGCTGCTGGCCCAGCTGCCATACATGGGACTTCTCACCGTTCTGGCCCACAGAGAAGCCCACAGGTGTTCCTGCGGGTTTGGTTTGACCCATCATGCTTGTGTACGTGGGGCAGAACACTGTGTGTGCTCACCTGCCACCCTGCTCAGAAGTCTGATTCGGTCTCTGTCCCCTGGCTCTGGCCTGTCCCGTGTGCGCTGAGCCAGTGTGGCTACAGCAGCCACTTTCTCTTCTCTACAGTAGTCTCAGACCAGCTCTGCCAGCACACCACCCTGTGCCTGGAAGGCCAGCCCATCTTCTTTCCTATCCTTCAGACACTTGCTTTCTTGCCCTCCTTCAAGATTTGAACAAGGGCAGGGCCAGTTACGGTATTCTGGCTAGATGGAAGCTTCAGATTCAGTGTACAAGACTGCAGGGGTCCCACCGCCAACAGCCGCAGAAGCCGGGCTCCTCATGAGCACTCTTCCCACGGAGGACACCAGGCTCAGGAGTAGTCCCAGACGCTCGCAGTTTCTAAGAGCTAGAAATTCAGATTTTTTTTATATGAAATCTCCAGGTTTCTAAGCACTAGCAACCCACTCAGGCTACTCAAAAGCACCTCTTAGAACTCAAGACGGAGCCTCGGCCACCGAGGGTAAACGCCAGTGTGGGTGGGTATCTCCCTCTCCACCTTCACAGGCTGAGGGGCCCTGAATGGAAGGCTCGCTTCCCTCTTCTCTTCTGTCCCGGACACATCCGGGACTCAAACACCATGTTGACTAAGATTGACATGCTGGTTGAAAAGTGCGAACCCAGAGTCTCTCTGCTTCCAAAAGCTATCTGCTACCAAGGCGCCCCTTCAGCCACCAACACACAATGGCAAGATAGAGTTCAGGGACCAGGAAACCCTATCCAGGTGAACCCCACAAGTCACTCAGAGACAAGAGGACAGTGGGCATGGAAAAAAGCCAGAGAGCACATGTAACATTATTAAATTAACCTAGAATGACTTGATTTTAATAATGTCAATGAAATGCCTCTGCCTCATGGAAGGAGTTTTAGGATAGGGTCAAGTACATCCAAGTTCACATCCTGCATCCACTCTTTGCTAGTTCTGCAGCTCCAGGAAAGTTGCTGAACCCTTCCGAATGACTGATGTCGACGGAGGAAACAATGCCTACTTGAAAACTGTGAATTATGTCAGCATTGGGCGGGTAGGGGTCAGATGATGCGACGTTCTAGGTCATCATCAACTACCGAGCTAGTTCAAGGCCAGCCTGAGGTAGAGGAGGTAGACGAGACAAACAAGCAACAACAAAACCACCTCCTTTAAAGACCAAATACAAGCCGGGCACTTGCCTGTGATCCCAGCACTTAGGGGGCAGAAGCGAGAGGATCGAGACGTCAAGGTTATCTTCAGCTGTAGGAGACCATGCCTCAAAACAACAGAAAAGGGAAACATAACATCACAGGGGACGTGGTAAACCTGAGGACCCAGCCAGTAGGAATCAATAAAGAAACGTGTGCACCAAAGTGAGACTTCCGTAACATGAATTAGTGCAAGCATGCCGCAGAGCAATAACATATCAGAGCCCTTCCTCTAGTCATTCCTGACCGTGTGCGCTAAAGAATACGACTCGAGAGAATAAAGAGAACTGCAAGCATTTAATTTTTTTTGATGTAGCATTATAATAATAAGAACGTAGAAACAAACAGCCCAGAAATCCAGGGTAGACGTTGGCAGGCAATACCATAATTATAAACATGGACCGGCATCGAGCAAACGAAGCAGAATCCTGAGCGGCAGCCACAGCCAATGGCAAGGATGTGAAAATGTACACTGAAGACATAGGCAGAGACCGGAACAAGATGGAAAAATTAAGGCAGCTGTTGAGCTAGGATGGAGTGATTCAGAGAGTTTGGGGGTTCTGTTTCCTGGGGTTTTTTTTAAAGCCTTTTACTGGTACAATATTATTGTTTTTACAGTAATAATAGAGTGGAGGGAATTGTGGGCCTAGAGAGCCCCACAACACAGCTGCCCAAGAGCAAAACAACCCCAGCCAGGCTCTAGGGCGGTGATATCAACAAAGAGGAGCCTATGATTAGGAGGGGGAGGAGAAGGTTTTTGTTTGGAGTCTACCCACCTGGCCCCTGGCCTATCCCCACCCCAACGAGCCTCTAGAAAAATGTTTATCTGTGGCTGACACTAGCAGGGTCCTTGACAGCTGCTGCTGCCATCAGTACCCATTAGAAATCAAGACCTGTCAACTGAGGTGGTTAGCAACCTGACAGGTTCTAGGACCACCTGGGATGACCAGTCTCTGGGCCTGCCTGTGGCTGAGGTGGGAAGGACCACATTAACCTGGAAGGACCACCTTAACTATCCCATGAGCTGGATCCCAGACTGAAGAAAAGAGAAGCAGGGAACCAGCATCCGGGATTCTGTTCTCCCTGACTGTGCCTGCAACGTGACCAGCTGCTTCAAGCTCCTGTGGTCTTCACTTCCATACCCATACCAGGGTGGACTATACCCTCAGACTGTGAGCCAAAGTAAACCCATCTTCAAATTGTTCATCTCGGGGTATCTATCACAGCAACAGGAACGTAACTGAGAAACCAGCTCCGCCTCTGGATCTGCTGTGACTCGGTGCAGATTTGGTCAAGCAGCTGAATCTCTAAGCCTTAGTTTATTTACCTGTAAAATGGGAATGATCAAAAGTTATAACTGTTAGAGCCGGACAGTGATGGTACACGCCTTTAATCCCAAGCACTCGGGAGGCAGAGACAGGCAAATCTCTGTGAGTTTGAGGTCAGCCTGGTCTACAGAGAAAGTTCCAAAATAGGCTCCAAAGCTACCAAGAAACCCTGCCTTGAAAAACCAAAATGAAAAAAGAAAAAAGTTATGAGGAATTGGGTCAGGCAATAGCACCTAGCCTTAAAGAATGGCTTAACCGCAGCCTGACTGTTCAGGTCCACCTGCAGAAACTACATGCACAGGTTTCAAAAACAAACTACTCTGCCCAGTCAAACCACAAAAAATAGTTGTAACTTCCTGGTATCTCTCTCTCTCTCTCTCTCTCTCTCTCTCTCTCTCTTTCTCTCTCTCTGTGTGTGTGTTTGTGTGTGTGTGTTTGTGTGTGTGTGTGTGTGTGTGTACACATACGCATCTTCTGCCTCTACACACACACACACCCCACCACACACTTTTTTTGGTTTTTTGAGACAGGATTTCTCTGTGTAGCCCTGGCTATCCTGGCACTCGCTCTGTAGACCAGACTAGCCTCGAATTTACAGAGATTCACCTGCCTCTGCCTCCAGAGTGCTGGGATTAAAGGCGTGTATGCCACCACCGCCCAGCTATGAAGTTGTCTTTTTATGGAGTTGGCAGCGTGCACTTTATTGACTGAGCCATTTCCTCAGCCCCACAACCTGGGTTCTTTTTTTGTTATTTTGTCTTTTTTTTTTTCTGAAGCTGAGGACTGAACTCAGGGCCTCGCGCTTGCTAGGCAAGCGCTCTACCACTGAGTTAAATCCCCAACCCCACAACCTGGTTTCTTGACCCACGGTCTGATTACAGGCAAGTCCCTGCCCCATCCGGGTTTCAGTGTCCCTATCTGCAAACTCGGGAGAGTGCAGGAGAGGTTTTATGTGCCTCAAGCTCTGATTTATTCTAAGTGGTAAATCAAAAATGCCTTTGAAACATGAAGAACACCATAACGATGACAGCTGTCACTTACGGAGTTGCCAGTCACTGTACTTCACACGCCGTGCCACGCGCTCCCTACAATCGCCCAGATGAACCCAAACTGCGACAAGACCCCAAGGATCAGCTTCGCATGTCCAGTTCCTCATTTCCATTCCCCCAGAACCTAAAGAGGGCCTTCAACCTCGCCACTGTTGGACTCGATAATTACTTGTCATTGGGCACTGCCCATATACTGCAAGGAGTTTAGCTGTCCCTGGCCTCTAGCTCTTAACGCCAGTAGCATCCAGCAGCAGCAGCCAGTATGACAGCAATAGGTCTCCAGACACCAGCAAACGTCCCCAGGGAGAGAAAATCCACCCTGTTGAGAACACTAACATGAGAGATGTGACCCTGCCACGTGGCTTTAAATGCCACCAACACCATCTCTGTAAGGACAACTTTCAGATCCATGCCAGCAGCCAGCACCCGTCCCTCCACGTCTTGCTCATACATCCAGCTGCCTGGTGGAGATCGCCACTGGCACATTTAACGGCATCTCAAAGTCACTGTGTCCGACTCTCAGCTCCTGATCGATGGCACCCCCCCAGGTCAGCACACACACACACACACCCCGCCCCGCCAACTCCGCTGGGGTGCAGTAAGTGACAGCTCCATCCGTCCAGCTGCTCAAGCAAAACACCTTGGAGCATCCTGGGGTCTATCTCTTTCTTCCCCATCCCACAGCAGATCTATCAGCAGATGCTATTGACTTCAGAACCAAAGAGACCAAGCAACTTGTCATCAGTACCATCATCGTCACTTCCCCGCGGCTTCCGGCTACTATCGCTGGCTGCAATGGCTGCGAGAGCCTCCCCACAGAGCCCCTTCAGGAACCTTTGACCTCTGTCTTAGTCTGGCTCTCTGTTGCTGTGATAAACACCAAGACCAAAAGCAGCTGGGGAAGAAAACGTTTATTTAGCTTACTCATCCACATCGCCGTCCATCACCCAGGGAAGCCGTGGCAGGGGTGCTGTCTCTCATGACTGCTCAGCCTGCTTTCTTATAAAACCTAAGATCACCTGCCTAAAGGGGGCACCACCCACAGTGGGCTGAGCCTTCCCACATCAATCATTAATCAAGAAGTGTCCCACAGTCAAGGTCACCGGACAATCTGGTACAGGCAGTTCCTCCACTGAGAATCCCTCTTCCTAGGTGATTTGTGTCCGGTTGACAAAAAACTAGCCAGCATCCCCTCCTCGTCAGTTCTCCACGAAATATCCAGAGTAGACCTTCTGAACGCCAGCAGACCATGCTCGCTCATGTTCTCCACGCCCTGCCATCACTCCCCTCGCTCACTCGCCTCTGAACCTGACAGACACTCCAAACTCTACTTAGACAATCCTCCCGCAGGTCTCCTCCGTGCTCCCGCCTCCAGTTGGCCTGACTGGACCGTCCCTTCCCTTGCTGTCTCCCTACAGCACACCACCTAGCTCCCCTTCACCTCCCGCATGACTCTGCTCAAATGCCACCATCTCAGTAAGACAGTCCCTCAGCTTTTTTATAAATAGCAACCCTCCGCCCCTCCCCATCCCCTGCCCTGATTTCCCCCCTCCCTGATTTATTCCCTCCTCACACACTTATCGCCATCTGACAGACTATATATTTCACTTGTTTACTTATTTATCATCTGCCTCCTTCTGCCAGGACAGGAGCTCCCTGCAGAGTCTAAGGGGGACTCAAATGCTGATGGCCTCTGTCTGGGGTGCAGCCACGTCTCCTTAGCAACTGTGGCTTTACCTGGCACATAATAGACACTCAATGAACACCCGTTGCCTGAATCTTCGCGCCACCCCATATGGTAGAGATTAGTGCTGTTTCCACTTAGAAAGAAGACTGACGCTCTCAATGGGTATATCGCCCGACCCAGACCCCAGGGACACCGACCCACCACCCAAGCACCTCTCTCCTAAAGTCAGGTATTAAACTACATTTTAGGTAGCCCACGAATCAGCTCTTAATAGCACTTAAGACTATGAACTGCAGGTTGTCAAGATGGCTCAGTAGGTAAAAAATGCTGCCAAACTTGAGGACCTGGGTTCAATCCCCAGGACACACATGATGGAGAGAACAGACTCGAATAGGCTGTCCTCCAACCTCCACATGCACACTGTGGCAACTGCATGTCCACACATACATGAACACTAAGTAAATAAACTTCGGAGATATAGATATATATATATAGATAGATAGATATATAGATATATATAATTTAACATCAACTGCAAAAACTATTTAACTCTTAACCTTAACCTCACATATTATCCAAAATATACCATGAATGTTGTCGTAGTTTGAAAGAAAATAGCTCCCAAAGGAAGTGGCACTATTAAGAGCCAGCCCCAATTAAATGTTTTTCCTTTATAAGAGTTTTCGTGGTCATAGTGTCTCTCCACAGCAATAGAAACCTGAACTACGACAGATGTAAAGATGAAACTGTTAAACCTTTAGAGAAAAAAAACATAAATAAAAGAAGAAATAGGAAAAGAGCTCTGGGAGCCAGAGGAGCAAGAACTCTTATGATTGATTCCAAAAGCACTGGCCAATTTGAGAAACAAATTCTAAAACTTAATTAAAATCTAAAATGTTGACTTGCAATCCATACAAAGGCAATGAGGAGAAAAGATCCCTGCTGGGAGGAAGACCTGCTGATTATACATCCATTGATACATTCATAATGTGTTCTAGATAGATCTAGTATCTAGACTGCATAAAGAACTCTCAAGCCTCAACAGAGAAAAAAAGTAATTCTTATTAAGAAATGAGCAACGATATGAACAGGTAGTTCAGTGAGGAACACAGGCCGGGGAAGTCGTGTGTGGAAAGGTGTTCAGCAACACTAGACACTAGAGAAATGCAAATTAAGACAATAAAAGGGAGGGAGAAGGCTGGGGAAGGCTCAGCTGCTAAAAACAATTGCCGCACTTGTAGAGGCTGTGAGGTTCCACCCCCGTGATTCACAACCCTGTAACTCCACCTTCCGGGAGAAAACCAACACCCTCTTCTGGCTTCCTGCACACGTAAGTGCACAGACACAGATACACACACACACACACACACACACCAGATAAAATAAAATAAACATTTTTAAAAATGATATGCAATACTGTTCCTGATGGTCAAAGCATAATCGGCCCAAGTGTCTGTCCACTGGTGAATGGATAAATGAGATATTAGAGGGTCACACATAGTGACGGAAAGGAGTGCAGTAACAACAACCCGCCATAGCGCAAATAAGGCCAAATCAAGACGCCGCCTGCAAAAGACCGCAAACCGTCATACATGTTTCTATAACGTAAAATTTCTACAAAGAGCAAATCAAGAGAGAGGAAAAGTGGATTCGTGTTTGCTTAAGAGCTTTAGGATTAGGATGACCTGGGTGACTGTCAGACGGTGTAAGGGTCCCCTTTAGCGGGATGACATGTTCCAAAATCAACCCTATGAATACTTGTTCAACTCCAGCCAGCTTGCCAGGCCCAGAAGTCAATCTTTACTGTAAAATTAAACCATAGTTGTACAAAACGTAACAATTGAGGAAAACGTGCTAGAGGCTGGAGGACCTCTGCTTTCTCACGAGAGCAGGGGGGGTCCACACCGAGAATCCACATTTGTCAAGACGTCGCTGAGAACCCTGGTCTCCACCCATCATCCACCCATCACTAACTTCTGAAGAGTCTCCCTCTGCAGGTGCATCGTGGGTCCTCAGCAACCACTCCTTCTCCGTCCTAAGCAAGAAGAGCTGACTGCGGGCTTAATGACAGGCCCAGTGAATCTGGACAAAATCCATCACACACAGTTTTTAATTGAAAGTGTTTAAGAAGACAGAATAAGAGTTCTGGTCCCATCTCTGCCAGTTACTTCATGGTCTCTGCCCAGTCACCTAACATCTCTCTGCCTCAGTCATCTCACTGGCGAAATGGGTATGACAACAGCACCTATGTCATAGTGTTCTGGTAAGTTTTCTGATTTGGTCTCTTGGTTTGCCTTCTTGTTTTGTTTTGGTTTTCCCTTGTCTCTTCTGTTTGTTTGTTTTCTTTTGCATTTTGAGACAAGCTATGGAGAAGTCGCCTCCAGGCTAGAAGACAGCCTCCAGAGTCCCTCTGCCTTGTATTAAGATTGAAGTCAATAAATGTGTTTGTTTCAGGAGGCTTTACTACCCCCTGTGGAACGGGAAACAACCCACCTGCACACTTGGTCCGGCTGAGCAGCGGTGGTCCCGGGCGGCCTGTGCCGCCATCCCCTGGGCGAGTGAGCAGCACGCTGATCTCATACTCCGTGTCTGGGTCAAGATGCCATAGCTTGTAGGTCTGCAGGTTGACAGCGTGCACTTCGGCCCACGGGCCCCGCGCCATGCGGTACTCGATCTCCTTGCGCACGATGGGCCCATCGCCGATGATGGAGTTGGTGTTAAGCTGGATAATGAGGTAGGTGGGGCCTGCGCGCAGCAGCTGTGGGGGCGCGATGGGGGTGGGAGGCTCTGCGAGGATAGGCGGAAGAGGAGGAGCCTACTGATGCGGCCGCGTGGCCCCAAAACTCCCATAGCTCGGCTATTGGCCACTCCAAACTCCCAAGCCTGGATCTGGGGGACCCCAGCACACTCGCTGGGTTAGCACCTGAAAAGCGCAACTAGACAGAGCCTCACTCCCTCTGCCCTGTCCTACACAGCCCATCCCTTAGCGACACTATTCCCTTTACACGTCCGTCAGTTCATGTCACAGCCAAGAGCCTAATTCCGCAACCGTCATGAGACCCTCCCTGTTCTATCAGGCCACTCAAGCTGCTACCAAACCCTCAACTAAACCTGTCCTGGGACCCCCCACAGAAGCTAGCTTCAGGAGGCGCAACCCTGTGGATTCCACCCTATCCTATCCTGCCCCCACCCCTCCCCTGCAACTCCGGCCTTCATCAAGACCAATCCGCTGACCTTTGACGATGAGCTCTGCGAAGTTGGAGACACCAGCCCCGCGAGGGGCCTGGGACACACAGCGGTACAGATCTTGCTCACTTCGGCCAACGGAAGTCAGCGGGAAAGTGGCCAGGAAGCGACGGTGACTGATGTGCCGTACCCCGGCAGCAGGCAGCAGCACCCCGCTCTGCCTCTGAAGGGAAGAAGGGATGGGAGAATCAGGGAGAATTCCAAGCCGACAGCATATATGAGTCCTTACTATCCCAGGGGTATGTGAGGATCCAGGAACTGCCCTCCACCCTGGGGTGAAGGAGAACCCAAACTGGCGGAGCACAGCCTGGGGGGAGACAAGACAGTGTATAGATGTTGGACTCAGAGACCCAAAAGGGAACCAAGCCTAGGAGAAGTGTTCTGCCCTCTGCCACCTTTCTGGGCCAAGTCTACACGGGACGCCCTCACCTGCAGGAGGAAGCGCTCTGCCTCTGCAGCTCGGCCTGCTGCCATGCATTGGAAGGATGCATTCTGGCCTGCATTGACCTCCACGTCTCCAAGGCGGGAGAAGTGAGGGGCCTTTGCTGTGGGAAAACAGGCAGAGCCCCAGCATGAGCTGGGCCTGCGTGCCCTGCAGACAGGAGTCAAGGCTACCCTCATCCTTGTGTCCGAGGGGACTGGGACTCACCGCAGGGGTAGCTGAACAGCAAGATGTCATCTAAGCCTATGTAGCCCTTGCGGTCTGGGGAGATGAGGGCCTCAAACAGCACCTGAGGAAAGTGGGAAGCCAATTGTCAGAGTGACAGCCCTCCAGGTCAGTTTGGGCCCCAACCCCACCCCCTTCTCCACCAACAGGTGCCAACCCAGCTCACAAAGACCCTCACTACCAAGCCAGCTGTTTCAGGGGTGTGGTCAAGTCTAGAAGATCCATTCCAGTTCAGACAGTACCTCAAAACAGCAGAATCCTTCCAGTCAGAATTTCCAGTTGGGTACTGCTTCAACTCACCTTCAACACTGGCCATCCTACTAACAATGACCTCTGACCTACTAACAATGACCTCTGACCTACTAACAATGATCTCTGACACTGTACCCACACTGACCCCAGACCAACTCCAAACATGACCCCAGATTGGCTCCTGATGGACACATCTTAAATCTGACCTAGTTCGACCTGAGGGTGGCCTGCTGCTGCCCTGACCTCCAAGCCCAAGCCCACCAACTGTCTAAAAACCCAGCCCACCTGATATTCATTGGGCCAGAAGGTACTGACGGCCAGCTCAGCCTGGTGCCACTGCCGGCCATGGGATCCCGTCATATTCCACACAGCACTGCCCAGGGGGCCCCCGTTCACACGCACATAGACACCCAGGGTGCCGGGGCTGTGCCCATCCCGGCTATAGAGGAAGTAGCTGAACTGAACACAGTGCGTGTCGTTCTCACTCAGGGTCTGGAAAACGATATGGGCCCTCTGGCCCGGAGCATGTTGAGAAGCATTGACCATCAAGTAGGCACCTGGAGAGAGAAAAAGAAAAGGCAAGGAGACCTTAGGGAAAGCCAAGGTCACACTGAGGAAGGGACAGAAATAAAGGACCCACCAGGAATCAAGGGTTCAGGGTGTGATCAGAGTTTTTAGCTCTGGTCGGAACTTTGGGGTAGATTCCTTCTCTCCCTTAGTCCAAAGGAGAGGACTAAGACAGTAGAAAACACAAACTCCACCTTGTCACAGCCCATATGGCCACAAGCCTCCAGTTTCCCAGGCTGTGCTGTTCTGGGAGATAAGGATTAGATCATTCTTCTCAGGAGTCAAGAGTCTGGCACAGGGCAGATCCCCTGAGGTCACTGCTTCCAAAGCTTCAGACACTTCCTTGTGCTGGGTACTTCCCTGTGCTGGGTACTTCCCTCTGGCTCTGATCATTCATATTGTGTGAGACAGTCTTGCTACCAGCCTGTCACACCTCAGGCCCTCGCTGTGTCCTCAGACAGGCTCTGAGCCCAAACTTGATGAATATGTAGGACAGACTGAATGGAAGAATTAGCTTCCCTTCCGGCCCCCACCAGATTCCAACCTGAAGATCCTCGGTGTGTTCTGGAGATGGTGGGGAGTGCCTGAGGACCTGGCTGGGGATTGCAGCTTCCCTTGCGGTGATGATAAGAGGGGTGCAGCTGCCAAGGAGAAACCCAAAGCCACCCTTGCACAGCAGCCATGAGCACAGCCTCCTCCCCAGCTGACAGCACATTCTGAGCCTGCTCGGGAGTGCTCCCAGGGACTGGAGGGATCTTATCTCTGTGAGCCTGGAGTCCTGAGAAGGAAGCTGCTGCCCATGTCCTGCAGGGGTAGGAAATGAACCTCCAGGTCCCTGTCCCTACTAGAACCCTAGAAGGGACACATCCTAGCCAGGCGCTTCTTAGCCAGCTCCTGTGGCGACTCATCTTCCCTAAGGTAGCTCCCTCTTCCAATGTGACATCTTGCCTCTTCCTCCTCTGTTCCCTGGACACTGCCTATCCTCCCATCATGCACTCCTTCATCCCCATGGTTATCTTCTCTCCCTCCTGTTCTCCTCTGGGACTAATTCTCCTTGTTTCATCTCCATGCCCTTTATTTTCCCTAGACTATCCCATTAAGTTCACCCTTCCTCCCAAACCTAGATCAGCCCCCTTCACCAAGACAGAGAAACAAAGTGGGCAGGTCTGGAAAACATGAATCTAAGCCAGAACTCTTTTTGGGGGAAGGGGGGTATTAAGACAGGATTTCTCTGTGCAACAGTTCTAGCTGTCCTGGAATTTGCTTTGTAGACCAGGTTGGCCTCAAACTCACAAAGATCTGCCTGCCTCTGCCTCCTAAGTACTGGAATTAAAGGCGTGCACCTCCATCTCCAGGCCTTAAGCCAGAACTATTATATCTACTTATACGTGAGTACCTGTTAAGATCTGGGCTGAATGGCCGGGTCTAGGGGTGCTCAGAGGTCATACAAAGACCCTTAAGGTGGGTACCTTTATGCATCTCTCTCAAACAAGCTAAACAGCGATACGTCTAGAACAGACATATACAAGGATCAAGGACCGGGAAGAGACAAATGATCACATCCAGAAGGACATAAGATGGGCAATGACCAGCCTGGTAGGGAGAGCCCAGGAGAAGCAGAGTCTACTCCCAGAGCCCAGCCAGCCAGCCAGGCCCCAGGAGCCTCTTGCCTAAAGCTGCAAGAAGTAGTCCACCCACCACTAAGAGCCGCCACCTCCCTGGCCTACTCTTGCCAGCAGATGCCATCTTGGCCATGCTGTGAGCTCACAGTCAAGGCCCTGGGCCACCTCTGTAACAGGACACAGGGAGGGGAGATTCTGACTGTCTGTCCTAAGGTTCCCTCACTGTCTGTCCTGCCACACAGGCCTCATCAGCAACGAAGTGGCTCATTTGGCCTCCATCTCTTTTATCCTTTCATTTTCCTTTTAAAACTATTGGGTTTGTTTGTTGACAGCGTTTCTCTGTGTAACAGCCCTGGCTGTCCTGGAACTAGTTTTTTGCCTCTGCCTCCCAAGTGCTGGGATTAGAGATGTGTGCTACCAGCTAAGAAGATAATATTTTTTAATCTTATGTGTCTGGTGTTTTGCCTGCATGTCTGTGTACACATGTGTGCAATTCCTGAAGAGGTCAGCAGAACCACTGGGTCCCCTGGAACAGGAGTTACAGACAGCTGTGAGCTGCCCTCTGATGCTGGGAACTGAACCCAGGTCCTCTGGAAGAGTAGCCAGTGCTCTTAACCACTGAGCCATCTCTTCAACCCTCTTTTCTTTCTTTCGTTTTTATTTTGGGGACAGCATCTCACCAAGGAGCCCAGGCTGGCCTCAAACTTTTGACCCTCCTGCCCTAGCTTCATGTTCCTTTTTCTTTTCTTTTATTTCTTTCTTTTTTTTTTCTTTTGTTGTTGTTTTTCAAGACAGGGTTTCTCTGTGTCATAGCCTTAGCTGTCCTCAGACTAGCTCTTGTAGACCAGGCTGGCCTCGAACTCATGGAGCTCTACCTGCCTCTGCCTCCTGAGTTGTGGGATTAAAGGCGTGCGCCACCACTGCCCATCCATGTCTACTCTTAATTCTCAGTTGATTCTGCACCCAGAGAGGAGAGCACTCTCAAATATCCTCAACAATTACAACTAAACATTTAACTGACATCCAGTGGGCCGCCTCTGTGCCCTGTGATATGGGCTACTGCTCTCCCATGTCACGGTCAAGACAACAAAGGCTCAGAGCTGGCTAGATGATGGGGCCAGGATTTGAACCTATGTCTTTATGATTCTGGAATGAGTGTTCTCAAGGCTATCATCTGAGTAGGAGACCAGTACCAGAATCTACATCGAGCCTCCTGCCTCTCAATCCAGTGCTCCAAATGCCCCAAATGACTGGTACTGAAGTGGGGACAGAGGGACCCAGCGCTCCTAAGAAGAGGGCAGAGGCATATCCAGAGACCCCGTATCGCTTCTCCTCAGTGTCTTCAGATCCCAAAAAGAGCAAGAGACCCTAGGGGAAACTAGGGAAGGCCTGGAAGGAGAAAAACAGTAGTGATGGAGATTAGGCTTACCGTGGGGCAGGTCTGCGGGGGCCCGGGTGCCAGGGTGGATCCGCACTTGCTCCCACTGGAAGTCATCATACTGAGCCTGGCTGTACTCACAGGGCACAACTGGGTCACTCGCCTCCTCGAAGGTGCAGCCAGCTGTGAGGGCAAAGCCTGATTAGCTAAGCCCAGGCAAGGCCACTGACCAAGAGGACTCCAACACAACCCTTCAGGTTCCCCCACTGGCCTCTCCTTCTCCCCAGGCCAGCCTCTCCCCTCCTTATTATGACTCCCTCCAACTAACAGAGTTCTTCCCCCTCCACCCCAACACCCTCCCCTCACTGTCCCTCACCAGTCCCAAGACTTTCCACTGCCCTCCCCACCCCATCTCAGGATCCCCAACAGCTCCATCATCCAACAAATAAATAATAAAACCAGCCATCAGGATCGTTGCAAGCATAGAACCTCC
>NC_022016.1:53004196-53007672 GCF_000317375.1 Microtus ochrogaster | reverse complement strand
TGCTGGGATTAAAGGCGTGCGCCACCACCGCCCGGCATTAGACTTGTCCCATTTAGACGACTGGGAAATGGAGGCCCAGCATAGCATGATGCTAAGCACCAAAGGTTGAATGTCACTATCTGTTCAGGTGACAATGTGACGGACATCAAGGGTATTCATTCACTGCCCAAAGTCAGTCACCTTCGATCTCTGTCCCCAGGGATGTGACATAGTATGGTTCTGTGTGTTCTGAACACATTCGTGACTAGATGATGCTAATTCTGATGACTGGAGACCAAGATTAATAATCTGAGTGATGCCAGGTGGTGGTGGTGCACGCCTTAATTCCAGCATTCTGGGAGTAGAGGCAGGCGGATCTCTGTGAGTTCAAGGTCAGCCTGGTCCACAGAGTGAATTCCAGGACTGGTTCTATAGCTATTGGGAAACTCTGTCTCAAAAATAAAACAAAACAAAATAATCTAAATGACAGGGAAGTGAAAGAGGGGCCTGAAATACGTGCAAACTCCTCAGTTGGTGGTGAGGTCCACTGTATCTCGCTGGTTCATCAGCACCTGGAGTTGGCACCAAATAACCCCACGCTGCACTGGTTCAGGAAGGGATCTGAGCTGGGTCTTGTACCCACTCCCTAGTCATAGCAGCTGCAGCTCCAGCAAACCAGTGTTGAGAGAACTGGCAGGAAGTCAGGCCAGGCCCATCCTGCCTGCCTGTCAAACCCATTTGACTGATGAGGTGACCAAGGCTTTGCGAAGCAAAGGCATTTGCCCATGGTACAGAGCAGCGGCTCAGGGGTGGATGCTGGAGACGGGGACGGACTTGGGATTGAATCTTGACTTTGCCATTTGCCATCCCTGGCAACGATGGGCAGATTGCTTCCACTTTCTGAGCCTCAGTTTCCCCATCCGCACATGGGATTGCTGAAGATTTACATCAACGCGTGTGAGCACTCAGGAAACACCAGCTCAGGTGTGCCACTTATTCCCGTATGAGAGAAGTAAATGGATTTGAAATTATGTCCATCCAAAGCCCACACTCCCCAGAAATATGAGAAGGGGCAGGAAGAGTTTCTTCCAGGTCTCAAGAAACGGGGGGGGCAGAGGGCAGGCCAAACAATAAGCATCTAGGTAAGTGGCATGGGCAGGGCAGGCAAGGAGCGGCTTCCCTCTGAGGACTCACTGTGTGTTACCATTTGCATGTTTCCACCAGCCCTGTAAGAGAACCCGGCACATGAAAACACGCAAGCAGAGCTAGGCACGCCTGGGCTTGTCACTGTTGGGGTCTCTCGTCTCCTTGAACCCCACCAGAGAATGGGAAGCAATGAGATCTGCATGAGCCTGCACCAAGCATACTGGGGCAGGGGAACTGGTGTAGGGGACCCATGGTACTTTCTGCGTGCTTGTTTGAAAAGCTCCACTCAGCACTGAGCCCTAAGGCATGAGGTAAGTGAGCTTTAATGTCATCTGTGTTGGGAGGGCCCCCGTTTTCCTCTTGAAAAGGTGGTCAGTGAGTGGTCTTCCAGGAGGAGGGGAGCACTCACTTCCTGCCCTTGGAGGTCCTGGCCAATCACTGGGACAGACTGTAGGAAAAAGTATGACTTAGATCCCAGGCTGGAGTCAAGGCCCTTTTGGTTCCTACACAAAGGCAAAGTGGCTGCCCCAGGCATCTCCTCCAGTGCCCTGACAAGCCTGAGGTAGCCAGTCAGCCTGTGGTTTCTCTCCATCAGTCCTGAGGCAGGCACATGACCAGACAGGGCTCCGATCCCACCCAGAGCTTACTGACCTCAGACTAACAGCCAAACTGGGGTCTCTGCTCAGACCACAATTACATGGTTCCTCCAAGTGACTGACCCTCCGTAGGCTGACCTTAGACAGAGTGGCTCCCTGTTGATCGTGCCTGGCCAGAGTGACTCCATCTTATCCATACGACACTCCCCTAGATGTCAGTCAAATAGCCACTAGCCTGGCTGACACCTGTTCTCTCTGTGTAACCACAGTCAGACTGACTGATTCCACCCTGGGCGACCTCTTAGCCAGAGAAACCATTCTCAGATCTCTAGTTAGCCCCAGCTCTGGGTCTCTAGGCCAGGCCCAGGTCAACTCCATCTCTTAGAGACCGCCTCAGCTCCTCCCCCAGCTCCCCCAGGGATAGGAACAGCCAATTCCTCCTACCATGGCTTCAGCACCACCGCAATGGGGCGCATTACCACCATGCCCGCCCGGACTACACTGACCAACCTGAGTGAGGAACTCAGCATTTAGGAAATAGCGCTGTCTTACAGACCAAAAGTGTGTGACACTCAGGGGCCACACAGAAGCAATGTGCGGACGACACAAACTAAACCACCTGGCTGTACAGTGAGAGCAAACACAGACAAAATAAGATCCCTATTTGGTCTCTCACACCAGCCATGTCTCCCCAAATGGCGCGGCGTAGGATGAGCCACGATGGGCTCTGTAAGAGGCGCAAGAATGATTAAGGGCAAGGGGTGGAGTTCAGTGAGAGAGGAGCTTTGTCTAGCGCGGGTGAGGCCCTAGGTTTGAGCGCCAACATGGGGAAGGGGGCTGGGGAGAAAAAGTTCTATCTTGCTTTGGGGGGCTTCCCACCTGAACAAAGGTGAGGAAATGAAAGTTAAGAAGGGTCAAAGTTATTGCATTTAGAAAGGACACACAAAGAAAAGGGGTGTCAGCACACCTGAACTGAGCCAGAGGAGCTCGGGTTGACTAACATGATGGGAAACCAGAGACTGAGGCCAGTTCTTAAAAAGTCCTGGATGCCAGGATAAGGAGTTCCATCGCATTCCTAACTGGGGAGCCTTAGGAGGTGCTGCAGCAGAGAATGCCTGGATTCTGATAGTTCAAACGGGCGTTTTTTCCCAGAGTGCAACAGGTCAAGAGCGAGCTAGGGACAAAGCTACCATATGGTCCGGAGCCTGGTGTCAGATTAGCAAGAAAGGAGCCCTGAAGTCTCATCCTGAATACAAACAGCACACACTTCAGTCAAGAGAGTATGCACATGCATGTGTATGGGCACATGTGCGCGCGCGTGCACACACACACACTCATTCCCCAGCCCAACTCAAGTCCCTGAGGCACGCTTGTAAATTAGGCTGGGGACAGGGAGCGAAGACAAGGTCCCTCTTTGAGCACTTCATCTCTGTAGAGAGCTTTCAGAGAAGATAGATGGGTGGAAAGCAGGACCCCAGTGCTTCCCCCAGCCTCAGCTCCAACTGGCCCAGCAACATTCCTTTGCTAATCTCCCCAATCTGGCCAGGCGGTTGCCTGAGCAACCGTCAACCACAATTTGGGAAGAAGGGGGATGGTTAGTTTATCCACATCCGGCATGCTCTGGGCCTGATGATGTCAGAGACCAGAAACTTCTGGAGGGGCCTGGGAGAGTCTCTCCAGGGGTCTCCCACTTCCTATCTCTCTCTCCACCACCACCCCTGCGTGTGTGTGTGTGTGTGTGTGTGTGTGTGTGTG
>NC_022016.1:52988684-53004096 GCF_000317375.1 Microtus ochrogaster | reverse complement strand
ATCTACCTGTGAGCCTACCAGGACTACTGGTACAAAAACACTCAACTACAGACCAGGAAATCTGCATCTTAGTCCTGCTGGGCCCCTGGGTCTCTTCATGATGTAGGGACATGTAACTTGCCTTCTCTGACCACAGTTAGGATGACCTCTCAGGCTAAGGGATTCCATCCAGGGTGACCTTAGACTGCATGACCCCTTCTCAAATGATCTCTGGTTGGCTCCAGCCCTGGGTCTCTAGGCCAGGCCCAGTTCAGCTCCTCAACCATGAAATGGGAGCAGGGGTTACGGCTCTGGCTCCGATTTCATTTGTGTGAGTTTACAATCGCCAGGTGTGGTGGTGCACTCCTCTGAGGCCAGTACTTGAGAGATGGACATGGGCATGAAGGTCATCCTCAGCTACATAAATGAGTTTCCAGGCCAGACTGGGCTACATGAGACCCTCTCGCAAATGAACCAATAGTAATAACAATACGAACAATAACAGGCGGTGTCCTCGGGGCATGGTGTGCATAGGAGGGCATGGATGTCTGCCAGCAAGGGCTCTCAGAAATACTGTAAAGTTGGTTCATGGAACATACCTGTGAGCAGAAATACATAGATGCGTTCTGTGGTGGGCATGAGCCTGGGGGAGGTGGGTGTTTGTACAGGGCAGGAAGAGAGGTGCGTGCGTGCGTGCGTGCGTGTGTGTGTGTGTGTGTGTGTGTGTGTGTGTGTGTCAACAGCCTGTCCTCCTCTAGCCAGGGCAGACAAGGCGTGTGCTCTGGGCCTGCTGCACCTGCAGCCGCGTTTTCTGAAGACCCTGCGTAAACAGAGCTTGTTTGCAGTGAGATTCGCCTTCTCTTTGTTTTGTCAACAAAACGTCCAGTTCCCAAGGGTAGCCCCAGAAGAAACAAAACTTCTCTAGACAGATGGTAAATTCAGTCTGGGACCTCACACTGCCAGACACAACCCAACCATAGCCTAGGAACCCCACAGACAACCCAACAACAATGCCAGCCCAGCCCACCATCCCCGCCCCCACCTCTAGGTTACTGAACCCAACCCTGGATATTCTTGCCTTACTCAGTCCTCTCCCTTCCTCCCTTCCTGAAGTTATGGACTAGTTCTGAAGCCTTTGAACCCCGTCCCCAAGCCCTGTATATAGCAGCTGGCCAACTGGGCCCAGACTTCTTAACACCAAGATCCCACCTGGTCTAACCTCGACCAACTGTACTACATTAAGGATGTCACTATAGCCTAGCCCTATGCTAACACATCCAAGTGGAGGTCAGGTCCCAGAACTACCAGAGCCCTGAATAACTAATAAGAAGCACAGTATAGGCCAGCCTGGTCTACAAGAGCTAGTTCCAGGACAAGCACCAAAGCTACAGAGAAACCCTGTCTCGAAAAACCAAAAAAAAAGAAGCACAGTACAGCTGGCAGTAAAATACTCCTATAACCACATAGAGTGCAGCAACTTGGGAGACCACCCAGGGCTGGCCACAGGCTGAGAAAGCTGGAACCACCAAAGGAGTCAACACAGAGCCTAGCGATGCCAACATCCTGCCGTTTCCACTGAGTATGAGAGGAAGCCAGCAGTAGCTGACAAACTCACAGTAGTAGACCCTTTCCCATCTCTATTGCCCACACAATGAATTCCAGAGTCGACGAGAGGGCTGTTATATTGGCGGTCCAGGGCTGGACACCATATATCGGGGTGGGGGGAGATTAAGATGTGTGCAGAAGTACAACAGGCAGAACACATAGATCCTCTGCAGGGCAAATGCCCTGCACCGCAGTCAGATAAAGACACCGCAGGCTAAAGTAGTGAAGGTGTGCGCAGGCTCCACGGAGAGGGAGAGCAGTGTCCCGCTGTGATGGGGTGTGCTGGAGATAGAGCACAACAGGCAAGACTCCTGCAATTTCTTTTTTTTTTCTTTTTTTTTTTTATTACACCTGGAGGGACAGCCGTGGGTGCTGGGAACCGAACTCTTATATTTTTGGTTGTGAGCCTAGCCTTTAACGGCTGAGCCATCCCTCCAGGCCGACTCCTGCAATTTCTGTGCAAGGCTGTAGAGCCCATCGCACACACAGCCTCCAGCACTGATTCCCGTTAGGCATGGAAGTGGTCAGGGCTGTGCAGTGTGGAACCACATTTATCTTGGGTATATATCACCATATTGGGGGGGGGTGGCAGAATGGAAGGTGGGGGGCTCCAGCACAGGACCTGGTATAGAACAGGAACAGCCTCCAGGGCACAAAATTGAAGCACCCTGACGATGCCCTGTGGAGCCATGGATTTGGTTTCAAGGGCTCTGGGTCTGGAAGCTCGGCAGAGTGCTCACAACCTGGCAGGAAGCCATTTCCTCTCAATGGAAACATCTCCTTTTGGAGGGAGAAGAGAGGAGACAGTCACACAATCTAGCAGGCTCCAGAAGCTGGGGAAGTTACAGGATTCCCGAGACCTGCTCTGAGGTTATATAAGCAGTCACAGCTCCTGGAGAGAGAAGACTCTCTGCAAGCTGCCGGGGACAAGGCTTTCAGGAGAAATTCCCCGCGCTGGGGTGGGCTTTTTCTAAATGCAGCTGCCTTCCAGGTACCGGTGTTTCTGCAAGGAATCCCACTAAACTCCATGCACCAAGCTAGACTTGGGTAGAATTGTTTCTTTGGTCTGTAGAGTGAATAGACAGTTGTTTGTGTCTCCCTGGGAAAAGTCAGGCAACACAACCCTACAGAGAACAGATACATAACACGGCTGACTCTCCGGGTGGCAGTCCTATGCAGTTCGGAAGCAATGCAAAACCCAAGCTGCCCCACGTTCAGCAAAAAGTGCCCAAGTTCTATGTGCAATATGAAGCAGGGGGGAACTGCATTGAGGACGCACCAAGATGTGACCCTCCCACGACTCTCCGCAGAAAGCTGCCCACAGCCAGCACCTGGACACCTCCATTGTAACACACTCAGGGAAAGGCTGGGATGACAGAGGCATCTTCAGGGTAGCTGTGATGGGCGCAGTGTGGAGGCTGGGCTGTTAGACTCATAGCCAGTGAAGCCGCGAGACAATGCGGCAATCAATGTATACTGTATGTCTGAAACACGGGGTCAGCATGCAGAGGAACTGTGCCTAGAAACAGGAGGGTCCACATGACCAGGCCAATGCAGATGCCTACTGCAAAAACTGCAGCACACTGGACACCAACATGTAGGGTAGTGGCAGTAGGCCACGTGTTAGTAGTGAGCCGTTACACGAGGTGCTGTGCCCAAAGGCCAGGTGAGTCTACACATCTGCTGCAACAGACTGCTGTACAGTGTAAACGTGCAGCGTGGCTGTAGAAAGCCATGCACTGATCTCAGGTGCCATGCTGTGCGAGGGTTCTCCACCCAGACACCCGGAAAGAGTCGCCCTCCCAAAGTAAGCCTGGTATCCGGCAGAGCAAGGACCACACCATGGAAGAGAAACGCAAGGAAAGCGCATGGCAGGACAGCTGCAGGATGCAGGCTCTGATCAGAGGGGTGCTGCAAAAATGGAGTACACAGAAACCCTGGAAAAGTCCCACAACGTTGTAGCCCAGCGTCCCTGCAGTGGGCTCACATAGACTGAGTGGCAGAGCAGTACAGACACCATGTCCAGAAACCCAGGCTACACTCATATGAAAAGGCCAGGGCTGAAACAGTGCCTCTGTCTACATAGAGGCAGACATAGGTACACTGTGAAGGTGCTGTGGGGCACACTGTAGAAGTTTCTTGGGGATAGACTGGTGGGAAGCCACTCAGCCATGCCTGACTCCATTGCCCTGTGGGCTTCTGTCCACCGTTACTCTCACCTCCAACATCTTCCAGTGACTCTCCAAAGGCCCAGGATGAAGGCACTGTCACCCACAGGGCAGGTGATGCCAACCTCAGCATACGATCCAGGTATTCTATCTGACCTGGGTCTTTGATGACTGGCAGGCCAACATAGAAGTGAATTCTAGCCGGGTGGTGGTGGCGCACGCCTTTAATCCCAGCACTCGGGAGGCAGAGGCAGGCGGATCTCTGTGAGTTCGAGACCAGCCTGGTCTACAGAGCTAGTTCCAGGACAGGCTCCAAAGCCACAGAGAAACCCTGTCTCGAAAAACCAAAACAAAACAAAACAAAACAAAAAAAAAAAAAAAAAAAGAAGTGAATTCTACTGAAAATCTTTTGGGCAATTACACTGCATCCCAGGGCCCCCAGACCAGGGTAGGGCAGTATGGGGCAGGACAAGAGAGACAGGACAGGGGGAGGGGCCCCTTGGTTTAAAGCCTGGCATAGGATGTGGGATGAACAGTAGGCAGATGGGGGAGAAGTGCCTGCCCCAACAAGCCTAGATCCTCACTCCTCCCCATCCACCACCACCACCATCGCCTCTCCCCAGGCCTGGACTTCATCAAAAGCCAAGAACAAACTTTCTCGAGCACATAGGAAGCTTGCCCATGCGAGCACACACACACGCACACATTTAAGAGTAATTCACACTTACATGGTGCTCACCATGTACCAGGATGTGTTCTAAACTAAATATGTCTAACTACAAAAGCCACCACATCATCCTGGGCTCTGTGTAACATCTCCGTCCTCATTCCCCAAGTGGAATCGGCTCCATGACCCAGAAAAGTAACAGTGGAAACCGGGAGGAGATCTCTGATGGTGTGGTCTCAGAGCCCCTGTTCCAACCCACGACATTCTAGGCCTCAAACACACATTTACACACATACATAACATGACAAGAAGGATACACACCCATGTTGTGGAATAATCTTTTTGTGTCACTCTGATTGGTTTAATGAAAAAAAACTCTACGGCCAATTGCTGGGCAGGATTTCCAGGCCCAGAGGACACTGGGAAGAAGGGCGGAGATGCCAGGAAATACAGAGCAAGCAGCATGTGCATTACAAAGTAAAGATGACTGAGCCACGTCAGAGAACACAGATTAAAAGATAAGGGGTAATTTAAGTTACAAGAGCTAGCTAGAAACAAGCCTAGGCTATTGGCCCAGCTTTCATAATTAATAATAAATCTGTGTCACGATTTGGGAGCTGGTTGGCAGGACAGAGAAAGGTTTGCTATACACTCACATAAACATGCACACATGCTCATGTTAAAAACACGCATCCCACTCTCTTAGCTGAGACTCATCCATCTCCAGACAGGCTTCTGTCACCTCCCTACCGGCATCCCCCAGCTACCCCTCCAGCCCCGCCTGCCTCATTGCCAGCCATCTCATTCTCAGAGGTATGGCCATCACCAACTGCCTCCCCGCAGCTGTGCCCTCAGCCCCAGACCTGTCCCTAGCATTGACTGAGGTCTTACCTATAGTAGCCCCAATACCGTGTCCCACAATTCCATCTCAGTATTCTCTAGCTTCTGCCTCCAACCCCAACCTGCCCCCACCCCAACTGCCTTTCTCTGGTCCCCTTTGGGTCCAATTCTAAGTCCTGGGCTTTGTGTGATGGGAATCTATTCAAGACTCCCTCCTCCCCCAGAGTCACACAGGCATAGCATCTTCAGAGTTGGCACCAAAAGGGTGCCCCACCCCTTACCATGCTGCAGGCCATTTAAGGATGCTTATCAGCCTCCTGCTGACAGCCTTCTGTACCCCAGGACCTCTCTTCACCCCCTCTAAGCCTTCCCTGGAGCATCCAAGGGTTCAAACCAATGCAAACACTCCATGAGCACCTAAGGGAACCAGAGATGACAAATACCCACCTCAGATGGCTTCCCACAAAAGAAGGGCAGCCTATGATCATGC
This sequence comes from Microtus ochrogaster, assembly GCF_000317375.1. Lineage (NCBI taxonomy): Eukaryota > Metazoa > Chordata > Mammalia > Rodentia > Cricetidae > Microtus > Microtus ochrogaster. The sequence goes on along the minus strand of NC_022016.1, from coordinate 52,998,347 downwards.
AGGGCTTAGGAGAGAGAAGACCACCCCCACTGCCTGGTGGAGGCAGGGCAGCTTTACTGTGACAATGACATGGGGCTAGAGTGGAGGGAGAAGAGGGTCTCAGCAAAAGGCACAGAATGAACGAAGGTAGACCCGGCAAAGGGCACAGCAGGCTCTAGGGGTCTGAATTATAAAGCAGACAGGTAGGAGCAGAGTTTAGGGGCAAGTGACACTGAGGAGGCCAGTTCCTAAAGAAAAGGCTGGCCAGGGAGGGCCTGAACTGCCATGTCAGGTTGGGGTTTAGCCTTGGGAGCTGGGGAGACTTGAGGCAAAGGGGTGGCAGCACACCATGACAGCCTTACAAAGGGCACTTTGGTCCAGGGCAGAGGAGAAGCTGCTATGACAGGCACGGTGTGATGAAGGTTGTTGGGAGGGTGGAGGGTGGGGCCAGCAGTGATCTGTCCACACCAGCAGAGCCCAGGCCACACTAAAGCTCCTCCAGCCTTATCCTTTTAGACCAAAGCTTCTCAGGCTCCTAATGCTGCAACCCTTTAATACAGTTCCTCATGTTGTGGTGACCCCCTCCAACCATAAAATTATTTGCGTTGCTACTTCATAACTGTAATTTTGCTGTTATGAGTCGCAATGTGAATATCTGATATGCAGGTTGAGAACCATTGTTTCAGACAAACACAGTCCATAGAACAGTCTACGAGTGTGAGAATGTCCCCTACTTGCCAACATGCGGATAATGTGTAACCGTTGAGGACTTGAAATTTGGCTAGTGCAACTGATTAACTAAATTAGTATTTTAATTAATTGTACCTAATTTAAATTTAGTAGCCACATGTGAGTGAGAAGCCACCCCAGCAAGGAAAGAGCACTGTCGTCATCTCTGTGAAAGTTTCTATTGGATAAGGCGACTTGGACGTGTGCCCGTGGGCCCACAGAGCCTGGAGGCACCAGCCTGCAGGTCTGGGCCACTGTACACCCCAATATTCTCACACCCTGGGATCGGTGCACCTACTCTGAGGCACCCAGAAACTCTGTACCATTCCAGGAATGAGATGCTGGGGGTTTGCCAGGTGTCTCTTCCCAACTCCAAACCCTAGTCTAGCCACACCAAGATAACCAGAAGGCTTGGCACCCTGACACATCATGCATATGCCTTGTGCCCCTGGCCTCCATTTCACACACATGAATAAACACACATGCCCCACTCTGGCTGCGCAGGTGGCAGGATCACACCTGTATGCATCTGGCTGCCTTCCTCCCAGCCCCTATAATGGTGGTTTCTCTTCTCTCCAGCTCAGAGGCAGTCCCTCAGATCCAGGAGGAAGGCTTTGGCCTCCTCTACCCAGACCACAATCCATCTGCGATTGAAGATTGAAGGAATGCCTGCTTAACAGGGGCCCTCCTCCCGTGTTCAGACTGACCGTTGAGACTCGATGCCTTGCCTCGCCAACGGTTGTCCTGATCACAAAAGGCTGGAACTCCCGGGATTGGACAAGCTGAGCCAGCTGCCAGGGGTGGGGCTAGACTAGGGGGAAGAAGCACCAGGAGGAGTCTGCGGGGAGAGGCCCTCCTGTAAGAGCCTTCTCCTTCAGTCTCTGCCAGGGACTCACCCTCTTTAACTCATAGCTCCCAGATGACACTTTCTGGACATGGCCTTTTCACAACGTAACACCATCCACCAGCAGAATTTTCCAGATTCTTACCAGGGGGAAAAAAAAAAAACAAAAAACCCTCAGCCTTCGATTGGACATTCAGTGGAGCCATTGCGCCCCCATCTGGCATCTCCAGCTCTGGATTCGACCCACTTGACTTCATTCATTCTTTTCTGGCTTTTTTTTTTTTTTTTTAATTCGATGTCAGTTGCCCTGGCTAGCATGGAATTCACGGTGCAACTCAGGCTGACCTCAAACTTGCAATCAATCCTCCTGCCTCAGCCTCCCCAGTACTTGGATCCCAGGACTGAACTGTATCACCCAGCTTCATTCATTCTTAGACGTCACATCCATTTATTCAGACTAAAGAGGTTCAGGCCTTGTACCTGGCGCTAAGTAACTGAAGGTCCACACTGACTTTCCTTACAGAGTTCCTGACCTAGGAAGGCTGACAGGACTAAGAGATTGGAATTACAATATCATATTGTCCAATCAAATTCTACCTTCCCTTTCCTGGGCTAGAACAGAGGAAAAACCAAGATAGGCTTCCAGGAGGAAGCTCACCAAACTAGGGACTCACGTATGAAGATATGGAATCAGAGTCCTGGGGAGAAAGCACAGTTTGTAAAAGATACAAAGAGGCACTTAGGGACCACTGGTGAATAAGGCTAACCAAAACAAGGTGAGGTGGGCTGGGTAGCCAGCGGCTAGAGCACTGTTGGGCCAAGAGGGGCCTATTGGGGAGCTTAAGGAGTATTTGAGGAGAGGTTTACAACGTGCATTTTAGGAAGAACTCTGGCACAGTGGGAGGAAGAGGCTGGTGCCTTCCTGCAGGTGGAAGATGGCTGAGAAGGGAGAGGTGGGGGAGGCATGGGTAGGACACAAAGGGAAGCCACAAAGCACCTCCTGCCACTCTGGCTGACCTAGCTGGGTGTGGAGGTCACCCTACAAGCCCAGCTGGGGACAGAATGGAGGATAGCAGCGTGCTTCCAGAAAACAGGGTATGGCCAAGGACCTGCCCTGACACCAGACGCAGGCAGGAGGCAGCGGGGAAGTGTGGTATAGGATTCAGGTCACCCTCCTGGCTTCCTGCCTAGCCCCCCTTTTCAGTCCCAGAGAGAAGTCTGGGCTGTCCTGACAAGCCCTCTGGGTACCTCTCATCATTCCTGCCATCCACAACTCCAGCGATCAAAAAGACAGATTGAGCCAGACTACAATAGGATAAATTACTGTGCCAGGTTTGCACGGCTGAGAGACACCCTACACCCCCCCACTGGGTGACTAGGGAGGGTAGGCAGGGGACTGGAATCACTCTCTAGACTGAAGACAGGGGACTGCCACCTCCCTTCTTCCCAGGGCTTCTCGATCAGTCTCTAATAGTAAAAGCTTCAAAAGTGCCAAGAACTTCCATAGTAAAGAGACTTATCCAAGGTTTCTCTCTCTCTCTCTCTCTCTCTCTCTCTCTCTCTCTCTCTCTCTCTCTCTCACACACACACACACACACACACACACATACACACGCACGCACGCACACACACGTGCACGCAGCAAGTAGCAGAGGCAAAATTTGACCCCATGTTAACCCTGCCTTCAAATATCTACCAAGTATCACACATGATCACAATTAATTCCATGAAGCAGATGGGGAAATTGAGGCTCATTCTCCCAAACCTCAATCCTGATAGCCCACTGTCATGGCAATTGAGGCCCAGGTGTGTTCCCAAATCAAAGGAATGGGGTGGGGTGGGGAAGTACAGAGGGTTCGATCTCAAAGTGGGGAAGGCTAGAAGGGTTGAGAAAAGTCTAAGAGGCAGGTTGCCTGGGTCACCCTCTCGGGTACCAGAAGGTCAAAACTGAAGCTGAATAGCAAGGCCCCAAAAGCTGCAGGGCAAGGCCAGGACAGCTCCCGGGGTGCACCCCCCGGGGGGGCAGGGCCGTGAACTAGAACCCAGAGGCCCGCTGTCTGGGGCAGGCGGCCAGGAGTCTGACCCAGGGCCAGAGGCAGCAGCGCGTGTCACCACTCTGCTTCTGCTTCCACCCGGGGCGGCTCCCTGCTACCCCACGCCGGGTGGCTGGAACCAGCGGAAGAGAAAGCCCTTGAAGAAAAGCCCTGGAAACACGCCCGCTGGAGGGGCCGAGGCCTGGGGTCGAGGCCTCAGTAAGAGACTGTGGGCCACGCACATACACAAGGACACCGACACACCTTCCACACAACACACGATGCGATGCGCTCGCGGACGCACAAACACAGGCACTGGACATTCACATTCAGACAGGCGAATGCACACACGCACACACACAGACACACACACACACACACACACGCACGCACGCACACACCCTTGAAAGGATGCCAGACTCCAAAGCACACTCAAGCGTGCGATCACACCGCAGGTCAAGCGGGAGCCCCACGCACACATTCACACACACGTCCGCACGCGCGGGCCTGGCTGATCGGGAGGCCACACAAAGTTACAAAGCAGACGCAGGCAGCGTCTCCGGGGACCGCGGCGTCCCCGGCGCCTCTGGCAAGCCAAGATGGGGGACGCCGTCCCGCGGCCTCAAGCCAGGCCCTGCGGGGGGCCCCCGACGCCGCAACCCCACCAGCAGCCGGGTGCGCCCCGCGGCCCTCCCCACCCGGGCGCCCCGCGGCCCTGGCGCCGCCTCGGATCAGCCGCCAGCCAGCGCCGCGCGGAACTTGCGAAACAACAAACGGCCCGAAATGTCGGAGTCGGCTGCCTCGGCCGCTTCTCTACCCCCCTCCTTCCCTCGCCAGCCGCAGGGCCGCCCAAGGCTCCAAGGGACGCTACCGCGACAACTTGTTCCGGCCGGGTGCGCCACGCACACGCGCGCGCGCGATCATACACACTCACACATGCACACACACCCTCGGGTCCCGGCCACACTCGACCACGGCCCAGGAGAGCCCCACGCTCGCAGCTTTCCTAGCCACGCAGCGAACGGGTACCGACACACTCACATCCACTCCAGACACGCTCCCCCACACGCATTCTCCCCACCCCTGGCATTCATTCGGACCCACACAGCACATCCCAAACACTCCCACAGGGACACTCGTGGACACAGCGCACAGAGACAGGTTCCTACCCGTTCCCACGCCTGCACGCGCGCGCGCACATACACACTCACACACACCACTCGTTCCCAGGCCCACACTCGAGAAGGATCCACAGAAAGCTCGCGGCACACGCATAAAACAAACACGCGGGTTCTAGAACACACCAACACTCCCGCCTGGGGAATACAAAAAAGCCAACAAATGCAACATAGTGTCAGACGCAACTCCAGCCAAGCTACCGAAACTCAAATACATAACCCACTTGGCAGCACCGACAGACACCGACAGACATGAGCCAGAGCACAGCCGGTGCCCCACGCAGGCAACACTCACGCCAGCACACTCGCAGCCGCTGCACACAAGCAGCCTCAGCTTGCACACAAACTACGGACATAGCGGTCACAAACACTCGGAACATACGACCGAGCATCCCGCACTCCGCACACGGGCGACGAGCCATCCCCGGCTCGAGGGATGAGCTCGGAGGGACCACGCGCGCTTACCTGCGGGAGTCTCGGTCTCCGGCGCACAGAACTGGAAGGTGAGTGCCAGGACCAGAGCCTGAGCACGGGCCATGGCTGGGGCGCCTCCGTCTCGGTCCTGGGGACCCTCTGCTGGGAAGGCGACGCCACAGGAGCCGGAGTCCGAGCCCAAGGCGAGCGGGAGCCGTAGCGGAGCAGCAGCGCCGCGCGGAGCGGGACTGGCGCCGAGTCCAGAGCGGGAGCCCGAGCGAGCGGGGCGCTGACGTCAGGCCCCCGGGCACGAGTTCCGCGGTCTCGAGGCGTCCCCTGCTGGCGGTGGTGCTCACTGCGGCCCGGGTCCCTGGGCCCTTCGGCCCCGGTGCGCCCTTCCCCCACTCCGGCACCCCGTCGAGAAGACCCTTTGGCGGGTGCCAGTATTCATATCAACATTCTCAAACAGCACATTTGCTGCTCACGGCTGAGACTGTGATCCAGGGACACTTGGTTCCTCTGTCCCCTCCGTTGTTTAACTTCTTTCTACCTTGGCCCTTCGGAATATACATTCCCACCTCCCTCCAATGACAGGGCACTCTTCAACCTACCAAAAAATCGTTGTTGGACCTTTAGAATTCTGGCTTTTACTTTCAGAAACATGAAATCTACCTCTCATTAACGCTCGTATCTCCTACAGTAGCCTCTGGCTACTCAGGGTAAATAAATTTGGAACTCTGCCCAGGCCAAGTTCTTGCACAATCACCAGCAAACTAGTTGTCAGTGACTACATAAAACCAGGCGTCAAGTACGTGCCTCTCCCGCTGGGACTCCGTTAATCTTCCCCATTGCCCTAGGAGGCACAGACCACTGTAATCCCGTTACACCGTTGAAAAAAACTGAGATTTATAGAGCGTGACTTTTCCATAATTATGCATCCGTTTGAGGCAACAGCAAGACCTGCATCAAAGTTGGCTGGCTTGAACAGCGTAAGAAACAACCACATATCTGGAAACCCATTGTTCCTCAAATATTGACAAGACATAGGATCATTGGTTCAATAGGCCACGGAGGAGATATAAAACTGTCAAAAAATTTAAAATAAAATGAACAAGTCTCTCTCTGGAAGCTGGAGAGATTGTCCAGTGGTTAGGAGCACATACTGCTCTTGCAGAGGACCCAGAATGGATTCCCAGAGCCCTTGTTCAGTGGCTCAACTGCCTGTAACTGCAGCTCCAGGGTATCTGCTCACCACGTCTGGCCTTGTAGGGCACTGCACTCTCATGCGCATAAACAGACATATAATTAATTCTAAAAAAATCTCCACCCTCATGAAACTTACATGGTGGGGGGGGGGGAGAAAGGTGAGAGGAACTAACAGTGGGGGGCGAGAGTTGCTGCAGTTCTAAACAGACCCCTGCAATTTGATGGATTTGGTAGTTATCACCGTCTTCAGAATGTGGGCTCCCCTAGGGAAGCATTGTCCCTCAGGGCCGGGTATCTGGCAGGCACAATAAGTAATGAATGAGTGGGTAACTGATAAATGGTTCTAGACACGGCCCTTGCTTTCATGAAGGCTTCATGAAACTTCCGTTCCAGCAGGGGGTGGTGCAGCAAATATAAATAGATGGAGCTGCAGTCGGAGACAAGCACCCTCAAGGAAATGAAGCTCGGCCACCAGGAACGCTGGGAAGGGGGTCCCGCTTTAGATGACATGTTCCAAGAGGCCTTTGCTGAGGAAGGGGCATGATGCCGCGTGATCTGAGGCCTCAAGTATGAGGGGCCAGCCTCAAGCAAACCGATGGGAAGGAACAGTTTTCAGCCAGAGGAGCTAGCCTGTGCAAAGATAGGCTAGCGGGTCTAAGAAACTTAGGGAGGCTGGAACGGAACAGTGGGGAGGAGATGCGGGTGCAGCTGGAGAAGATGCCAGGGTCTGCAGACTATACAGGAAGCTAAATAAGAAGGAAGTTTCAGGTTAAACCCTAGGAAGTGATAAGCCGCTGCTGCGATAAGGGGAAGGGGCTTGAGTTCTGATTTCTTATTATTTTTATTTCCCCAACAACTAGAGATGGGGACATTGAAAGCATGTATTTAAGAACATATCCTGCCGTCTGTGTATGTGAACCCTTCCTGTTCCCTGTGTCTTTCCCCAACTGGCTCACACTGAGACTCTGCCCTGAGGCTAGAAAGGGAAGAACTGAGTGTTCCTGGGCTCCTTAGCTCTGCTCTTGTAACTGCTGCTGACTCCAGGCAGAGACAGGGAAGGGGGCAAAGACACAAAGCTGGCGAGGACCAGAGCATTAAACTGAGCGTCCCAAGGAGGGAAAGTGAGGGCAAGATAGAAATACATGCTGAAACAGAAGACTATCCAGCAACCAGGTTGCAGGGGGAATAGAACTGAATTTTTTTTTTTTTTTTTTTTGTAATCTCAAGAGTGTGTAAACTGACCCAGAAAGCCCAAGGTCACACAGTCAGTCCATGAAGGGACCAGGACTTGAACTTGATAGAGTCCCCATTCCCTTGCTCCTTGGTCAAGGGACAGCACTGGAAGCTTTGGTGAATGGAAAGTGCCCGGGTAGCAACAGGTGGACAGATGAAGAGAACATGCCCCTTTGCTTTTAAAAGGGGTCACAAATTTCAAAAATCCTTGAGGGATGGAGAAAGGCCCTGGCTTGGAGTGACTGCCCCAAATCTAAGGAGAAGGCTAGGGTGCCACAGTCCACGCCAGGTCAAGAAGAAATTCAATTACCTACAACTCATGGAATATTTATGATGCCTATCCTGTGCCAGGCCCATACTGTGTGCTGGTGTCGTGGAGATGACCTAAACAAGGCCCCAGACTTAGCTGAGCGGGGAAGTGGGCATATAAATAACTATGAGATCGTATCCTAAAGGCCATAATGTTAGCCCAGAGAAAATACAAAGGCATTGGGCTTGACAAATAAAACAGTATCTGAACCTGGAATTCCCCTGGCAGTTTAGACAGGAAAATTCATTTCAGGAAGTAGCAACCCGAATAAAAACATAAAACAAGAGGACTGAAGAGATGGCTCAGAGGTTAAGAGCACTGGCTGCTCTCCAGAGGTCCTGAGTTCAATGCCCAGCAACCACATGGTGACTTGCAACCATCTGTAATGAGATCTGGTGTCATCTTCCGGCCTGCAAGCAGAACACTGTATACATAATAAATAAATAAATCTTTAAAAAAAAAACATAAAACAAGGAAGAACTAGCCAAAGTTGGGGGTGGGGGGTCAGGTGTAGCTGGGTCACAGGCTATGTACAATATAAGAGAAGAAGATAACGTAGGAAAGACGGGGTGGGCACAAAGTACATATTGTCTTGAATGCAAAGTTAAGACTTCCATCAGTGGTTCTCAGACTGTGCCCTGGATGAACCCAGATGGCCTAGAGCAAGAGTGCAGGTTTATAGGGATGTCTGGGGAGATGTAGTCCAGCCTCCAGGACTTCTTGCTTCTGTTTCTCCAGCTAGTTGGCTACCCAAGGACTGGGGTGGGTTGGGGGGGGGTAATAAAAATATCTCAATGTCACCTAGAGGGTTCTGCTGCAGAGGGACCTTATGAACTTCTTTCTTAGACTCTTTTAACTTAAACTGTTTCTCTTTATCTATATTTTTCCTCAGGGCGCTCCCCCCCCCCTCTCTCTCTCTTTCTCTCTCTCTCCTCTCTCTGTATGTTTTACTTTACTGCTTCTTCCAGTGTCTGGGGCTGCCTGGCTTCTGGCTTTTGGCCCTAGGCAAGCCCTTCTCTTTCTCCTTTCTTATCTTCTCCTTTTTTCTTCTTTCCTGAGCCTAGATTCCTCCTCCTATTTATTCACTCTGCCCATCAGCCCCACTTATCTTTTCTCTGATTAGCTATTGGCTGTTCATCTCTTTATTAGCCCAATCAGCTGCCTTACGCAGGCAAGGGGAAACAAAGGTAACTTATTTTTACATAATTAAACAAACGCAGCACAAACAAACGTAACACATCTTTACACAGTTAATCTTCCACAACAGAAACAAATGTTTAACATCTTGGCCTGGTTAAAGTAATATTCCACAACAACTTCACGTAATTTCCATGCACCCAGATTTGGAGTCAAAGGACTAACTCCAACAGCTCCTCCCTCAAAAGTCCCAGCCTGCCTCCATCACGGAGTACTCCTTTCCTTCAAACTGCAATAGTATACACTTGCATGCACACGAAGGTTCAACCAGAGGTTTATTTATGCTTATGTGTCTCCACCAGAGACCCTGCATCTTTACAGGTCTCATTTGATCAAGCTAGGAAAAGAACAGGGCTAGGATTTGAGCGTGGTATTACTGCTTCCCGGTCAGCTGGGGCAGAGAAGTAACTTTTAAAACCCCCATGTTCTGGTGGCGCACGCCTATAATTCCAGCACTCAGCAGGCAGAGGCAGGAAGATCTCCGAGTTTGAGGCCAGCCTGGTCTACAGAGAAAGTTCCAGGACAACCAGAACTACACAC
>NC_022016.1:52982579-52988584 GCF_000317375.1 Microtus ochrogaster | reverse complement strand
ATATATATATATATAACAACGATGATGACCATGATGTGCTGGTGGCGGCGATAAAGTCCAGTGTTGTTCTGGGGAATTGGAGATGAGAGGAAGTGATACTTTAAAGGGCATGGTGATAGCTCAACAGATGGTGGGAAGGGGAAACTGAGGCCAAAATGTAAATGACTTCCCCCAAATGAAACACCACACTGCGACAGTATTCGCAACTTTAGGTCAGTCCCAGACTCTATTCGCTGGGAATGCTGCTTTGGTTGGCTATGAATTCTTCTCCAGGTTCCTGATTTTCCTACGCCTCTCCACCCGACTCCCCAACCCCGGAGCCGTTTTTCCAACCAACGCAGAGAGCCGAGGGGCGCCTCTTTAAAGGCGAGGGGGCGTGGCCACGAGCGGAGCGGAGCGGAGTGGGGCGGGGCTCAGGCTTGCGGTCGCGGGCGGATGACGTGACCCGGCGCGCCGGCTTCTGACAGCGCTGGTAGCGGCATGTCGATCAGCGGGCGGCTGACAGGGGCCCGAGCCCGGGCGCCTCTGCATGCGGGTCTCTTCGAGACTTGGCTCCGCCGCGGGCGGACCGCGTCCTCCTACTCCGCTTCCTCTGAGCCTTCCAAGGTGCGGGCGCTGATCTATGGCAACCACGGGGATCCGGCCAAGGTCATCCAGTAAGAGTCGGCGCCGACGCCGGGCTGGGAGCTGGGGTTCCCTGGAGGGTATTAAGGCGGGCGGCGGACCGCGAGGAGAGGACAAGGTCCGAGGAAGCGGACGCCGCCGTCCGACAGACGCCGAAGCCCAAGGCGCGCTCGCTAACTCTACTCCGGTGCTTCCTGGCGGCGGAAGACCCGCGAAGCACAGGTGCAAGATCGAAGGGCGACGCTCGTTGGTCAATGTTGATCGAGGATTGTGGCAGGCACTCCTTTGTCTAGGGGGATGCTTTCGATGGCTTGTCAAGGCAACGCTCATCGGGGGGTTGTTATTGGATGTGTTCCCATTGTGCAGATGAGAAAACCGAGGCGTACGAAAGTTAAAACCACTTGCCCAGAGTCACCCAGCCAGTGAGAATCGGAATTTGAACATATGGTCTCCCTAAGTTCTACTCCTTTGTTGATTTATATTTCAGAGGAAGAGATCAGAGTAATTTTACATCTATTTGGATCGTCAGTTTCGAGTTAAACAGGCAATAGGTTATTGTTTCGGTTTCACAGAGCTCGCAGGACTTGTCCAAAGTGATACAGTTACTTAGTGATTGGAATAGGGACTGGAATTCACCTCTTGACCCTTATGTGGGTTTCCTTCCACCACACCACTTATGTATCTTGTCGTAGTTACAAGTTGTTTAAACCTGGCTTGTTGGCGCACACCTTCAATCCCAGCATTCTGGAGGTAAAGGCACGCAGGCAGATCTCTGTGAGTTCAAGGCCAGCTTCGACCGTTTATACAGTGAGTTCCAGGATAGCCAGGACTATAGAGACCCTGTCTCAAAACAAACAAACAAAAACGAGTTGTTTCATAATCCCAGCATGCTGAGGGAAGAGGGTTGTGAGTTTGAGACCAGAATGGGCTCTTTAATGAGCATTTGTCTCAAAACACAGAGAGAGAGCAAAATACATAAAAAAAAAAAAAAATTGAAAGACCCAAATACAATTTAGGGGCTGTATATGATGGTGCGTGCCTGTAGCCCCAGCACTGGCTGAGGCAGGAAAATGATGAATTTGAGGCCAGTGTGGACTACATATTGAAACCCTGCCTCAAAAACAAAAGACAAAAATTTGGTGTTTGCCAACATGCATCTTCTTAATATTGTTTTCTCTCTCCTTTAGGTCTCCTTTAGCTCCTTTAGGTCTCCCTGTCTAGTCCTGGCTAGCCTGGAACTGGAATTTATAGTGATTCTCTTAACTCTGTCCACTGCCACCCAAATGCTGGAGTTAAAAGTGTGCAACGCCAGGTCCCATTAAAAAAAAAAAAAGTCTGGCCTCTAACTGCCAGTGCCAGGATTACAGATGTGTTTGTTCTCCACTGCTCCTGCTCCTTTTCCTTTCTCTCCCAGCTCAGACAAGGTGTCCCTGTGTTTCCTGGAACTTGTTCTCTTGCCTCAGCTCCTCAAGGAGTTGAAATTACTGGTTGCTCGTTCTTTGAAATTGCTCTAAAGGTGGGTGTGGCCAGTACACGACCTTGAGTTTCGCTTCAGCTCCTCTCTGCCTGTCAAAGCACCTAGACTGTACTTACACCATCACAGCTGTGTGTTTGCTGTGAACCAAGGAGTTACGAAGGCACAGCAGGGGAGTCTCCTTCTTAGCGGATTAGCGCTGTGTGCTGTGTTTGTGAAGTGGCCCAGAGAACTAAGTGAACTTGCCAAACACACAACTAAGCCAAGTGAGGGCAAAGAGCTGCCTCCAAGAACCCTAATATCCAGATTGGGGCTTTCACTTTCGCCCTGCTCCAAGCAGCCTTCACAGCTCTTTAGACTGACAAGTTACATGTAGATTTATTTGTTGGTAATCCGTATGTAAAAATTATGAATTACGATCCAACAGAATTCTCAGAGAGGGTATTATAGACATAGAAGCTGAGAGGTGGATTGACTAGTCTAAGATCAAACATTTTATATCTGAGTTGAGCAGTACACGTGCACGCACGCATGTGCGTAGATCAGAGGACAGCTCTCAGGAGTCAGTTCTCTTCCATCTTTTGGGATCTGGTGTGAACTCCGGTCCTCATCGTATTCGCAGCTTGCTCTGCCAGCTGAACCATCACACCAGCCCCCTAGTTGTATTTTGCTGAGGCAGTGAATCATGTCAGGGAAGACATTTCCCTGAAGACTTTGCTGCGGTGAGCTGATAAGCCTTTGTGAGCAGGCCTTCATTTCGGAAATGGCCTCAAAAGGAGAGCGGTGTGCTGCTGCTCCCAAAGGCTTGTCATTTGTGTCTCTCTCATAGGCCTGCGTGAAACAGCTGCTCCTGTCGCGTTAGCTGAACCCAAAGCTCATTTCATTAAGAGGCACACCTTTTATTGAGTTCTCCCAACGCGATGAGGAAGGCTCAAGTGGCTGACCAGCTGTGTGCCGTGGCCTCCTGATTGGTTTCCTGTTAGAGAATCAGAGAAGCTGGAACAGCCCTGTCTGTCGGCAGATAGAAATAAAGACAGCTGCTTCTGTCTTCTGTGTAGACCCCTAGTCGTGTCCCCAAGCTCAGAACATGACACTTGTACCAGGCATTCCCTTCAACCTGGGCATCACAGCTCAGGTTGTGCTACACTTGGAAATGATTTCCAGGCTCCACCTCTGAAGCGCATACTGGATCTGGGGTGTCTGTTGTTTAAGCTCGCAGGCCTCCGGGTGACTGATGTCCAGCCAGTGTTGGGAAGCAATGCCTGTGGATAGACGGCCAGGCAGTAGGCATTGTCCCCTGTCTGGAATGGCCTTCCCTTCTGACCCAGATTCGGGCAACTTTGTTTGTGTGTGGGCTGAGGTCCGTGACCAAAATTTCCTTTGTAGTTCTGTATGCGGTTTACAGTCATCACAACCTCAGAAGAATCAAGTGTTCTCACATCCCAGTGACAGGGCGTCTCTGGATCTTGTGACGAGTAGGGTCATGAGACTACCCAAAATCCAAACAACAGTTCCCAGACAGGTGTGTTTTGTACTGTGGGCCAGTATAGGAGCTGGGGAGACACTAGGGAAAGTCAGAATGCAGGATTTTACAGTAGTCTGCAAATTTCAGAGGTGGTCAGAGCCTGTTCTCTGTGCAGAGTTCTAGAAGGTTCTGGAAGCCATGATGTCCTTTACCCCTCCCCCTATCCTTCTCCCCTCCTACTCTAGGGAGCATCCCCTCAGATCTTCGCTTTTCTCTTAGGTGCTGGTGCGGAAGTAACTCATTTCTTGTATACCCACGAAGTAGCAAGTGTCAAGCTAAGTTCTCTGTGAAGACTGTGGGACCGAGGTGACTGTAGCTCAGTGTAGTGTCCTTGCCTAGCATGCACAAGGCCCTGAGTTCAGTCCTAGGCGTCACAAATCAGCATCATCCAGTTTTGTTCGGTCTTCCCTGTTTAACAGAGAAGGAAATTGAATCTCAAGATTGAAAGGCTCTTGCCCAAAGGACAACTAGAGTGTTCCTGCTTAAAAGTTCTTCATGGGGATGGAAGCCCCACAGTGGAGACAAAGACTGAAAGAAGCAGTTCCAGTCATCTGAAAGGGTTTTCCAGGATGGAATGGAGTGTAAAATTAGGATCATGATTGTTTAGAAGAGAAAGTGAAATTATAGGTCATTCAGTGGCCCCGAATTTTCTGTTCTGCCCTAGGATGAGGGAGGTACCAGTTTCTGCCCTCTTCTTTCCTGTGCCTGCACCCAGCTTGTGTGGTCACCCACAACTGTAATCTCAGCACTCAAAGCTGGTAGCAGGAACATCAGGAATTTGAAGCCGGTCTTGGCTACAGAGTGAGTTTGAAACTAGGCTGGGCAACATGAGATGCAGTCTCAGAACACCAAAAGAAACACCTAGCACCCAAAGTGGTTTCTCACCTGCCTACTGCAGGATAAACCCACGCGGGGAAACCTTTGCTTTCTATACCCTTTCTGATTTAAACCAGATGGAATTTAGGGGGCCCGGGTTAGGTTGGTAAGGCATTCTCATTATAGGGTGCTCTTTATTCTGAGTCTTTGTACACTTGAGGTCGGTGTTTAAACTAAAACTCTGTGGGTAACTTGGTTTGTTTTTGTTTTTTGTTTTTTTTTTTCTCTTTTTTCGAGACAGGGTTTCTCTGTGGCTTTGGAGCCTGTCCTGGAACTAGCTTCTGTAGACCAGGCTGGTCTCGAACTCACAGAGATCCGCCTGCCTCTGCCTCCCGAGTGCTGGGATTAAAGGCGTGCGCCACCATCGCCCGGCAGTAACTTGGTTTTTAAACTGGAATTTAGTATTTTCTAAATTGATGTTTGGTGCTCTGCTGAGAACTTTTTTATGTCAAAGATGAAGGAAATTGACATAGTGTTCATTGATACAGGAAACTAGCCAGCATTGGTTCTTTGAGGGGCAGGTAGATGCTGAGCCCTGAAGATTCAGAGACAAGTGATTTATACCTTTGTCCCCAGAAAACCCCAGTCTAGTCCAGCAGTTGGGCCACCATACCCCAGTGGGGTAAATGCTATGATATGTTCAGAATGTAATGTGTACCCAGAAGAGGGATGCCTAGTTCCTTCTCTTGCCCTTGGGCAGTCAGACTAGCAAGAAGTCAAAGCCATATGAGAGAGAGGACTGTCTTGAGCAAAAGAGGCTTCAGGTGCAGAAGCCCTGAATGCCTCAGTACCTACTGATGCCTGGGAGGGATCCGTATGTAACTGACCCCGAGGAGATTACGCTGAGGTCATGGGATTCACACTATACTATGGAGTTCATGCCATGCCCCACGGTCCCGGTTTCCTCCTGTTGCCTCAGAGGTGAAATGTGGCAGACAAACGAATCCCACAGTAGGTTAGATGTTATCCCTCCATCCTGAGCCTCTGAGAGATGCTGTCACTCAGTGCAGCTTCCAGGTCACATTCCTATCTGTCCTATTAAATGCTTCCTGGCCTTTTCCACTCGGGGTGAGTTCAGATGGGCTCTTGTTTTAGAAGCAGATGAACAGATGACAGAATCATACTAGTTTGAGATGTTTTGTTGGGACCACAGGCAACAGCAATACAAGAGCAGTGGTCCACATTCCAGTCCTTCCTCTGAAGAAATCACTCGGCCAAGACCAGCAGTGGTGATATGCTTACTCTCCCTGCAGCTTCTATGCCAATAACAGACGTTCACAGCTCTCCCTTCTGTGTACCTACATCTACCGGCCTTTATAGCCCATCTCCCCATCTCTTTCCTACCAAGGCAGGATGGGGCCTTGTGTTAAGTAGCCTTCTGTCACAACGCATGCGCAAGACTGCTTAGAAAACTACATTTTGGCCGGGCGGTGGTAGCGCACGCCTTTAATCCCAGCACTCGGGAGGCAGAGGCAGGCGAATCTCTGTGAGTTCAAGACCAGCCTG
>NC_022016.1:52977369-52982474 GCF_000317375.1 Microtus ochrogaster | reverse complement strand
AAAAAAAAAAAAAAAGAAAGAAAGAAAACTACATTTTGGAGGTTATGGTCAACGAGTAGTGCCATTGCTTAGGGACATGCACCAAAACCATGCTCCTTAGCATGAGCCAGAGAGGAAAGGACTAGGTACCTGAAGACCGACCCCAGGGTTCCACCTCTTACCCACAGTGCCCTGGCCACCAAACCTCTAACACAGGGACATTTCTGGTCTGAACTATAGCAGATCCCTCTCAGCACAGCCCTGCAGCCATAGGAACAGAGGAATAACTCTTCATTGTTCCAGTCATCCTCTGCTCCTGGAAAGTCAAGCAGCCACTGGACTACCTGCTCCAGCTGCTTGGGATGCTGAGGCCAGGAATTAAAGGTTAGGCTGGGCAACACAGTGAGACCTACACACACAAAAAGTCAGGGCAGTAGAAACTGCTTAACAGACCTGAGTCCCCAGTGGAAGGTAGGCAGAATTACCTTGAGTCAGAAAAGCCAAAAGAGGCCCGACAAGGCTGATGAGTGACAGAGAGCTTTGGTCCCTAAGAGTCCAGCACTCCTTTAGATCTCCACCAGCTAAGGCCACTCATATTTCCTGCTAGGGGTCACAAACCAGAAGCTGAGGCACCATCTCCCTCCCACTTGTGACATGTGTCCAAGCACCCCAGGCACTTCTCTAAGGCACAGAAGGTGGCTTGTTGATCATGAGACCACATGCAGACTTGAGGAAGGCCACACGAGGTGTCAGTTACCTTTCCCAGTGTAGTGTGAAGACACACATTCCTAGCTCATGTGCTGAGCAGATGGGGGAGTCTCTAGTCAGTGACACACTCTCTCAGCTGGGTCTGTCTGAAATTATTTGCAGTGATGGAGTGAAAGATGAAAGATAAGAACAAATGGTGGCTAATTAAACATGGAAGGCAGAGAGGAGTGCTCAGCATTGCTGGCTGGTGTCTACCTTACCCAGCAGATAGAACTGAGCCAGTCCCAGGGGACTGGGCTCTTTTTTCCTGTCTCAAAAGGCTCTTTCTTCTGCCTGCCTTTGTTTCCCTTGTACTTCATATGGTATCACAGGTGTACAGCCTCAGCCTCAAAGGAGCCTTTGTGACCTTATCCAGCCTGGGATCTGTCAGTTGAGACAGTGGCAGCCCTCGGAGTTGCCTGGCGCCGTTGTCAGACTCACAGGGAAAAGATATGGACAGTAATGGGGCAGTGACTTGCAATCTAGCCAGGTTATGTTTGGGTGCCTCACTTGAGCTCAGCCACACAGCCGTCGTTTCCTTTGGTGAACTTAAAAAGCCGGAATCAGGACAAGAATTGCTGCCATTGCACTGGAGGGCCAGCTCCTGGAATTCAGGCCCAGCCCTGTATTCCTTCTTGTCTCAGCAACTGTATCCTTGACGACGCCGTTAGAGCCGACTGCAGGAACAGCCATGTCTGTGGTATTGATGGCATTCCGTGGGGGCAGGCTGGGGCTGGTCTCCCTGATGAGATGCAGCTGGACCAACAAAGCTTACCCCAGGCGGGTAGCATCCACCACCACCACTGGTGTGTGCAGTTTCTACTTCCTAGACTCAATTTCTGCTCTGCCTGTCCCTACCCAACCTTTCTGCCCTCCTCGATCTCAGCTGGACTTCCCAGGAGCCAAAGGAAACCAGGAACAGTTTGTAGTCCAATGTCCTGCCTGCTTGCTATCTGAAGTAGGCTGGTCTTGAAAGTCGTGTTTCAGTCAGGGTATCTGGACCAAGCCACCTGGGTTCCTCTACTGCAGGACTTCTTGGAGCCTGGCTCTTAGAGGATTAGCAGGCAGTGTTTCCCAGATGTATGATGTCCTGAATCCCAGGGAAAGCTAATGTCTCCTAGGAGAACCCTCCAACATGAGTGCTCAGCCTGGGCTTGGAGTCTGGCTTCTTCTTCTTCTTCTTCTTCTTCTTCTTCTTCTTCTTCTTCTTCTTCTTCTTCTTCTTCTTCTTCTTCTTCTTCTTCTTCTTCTTCTTCTTCTTCTTCTCCTCCTCCTCCTCCTCCTCCTCCTCCTCCTCCTCCTTCTTCTCCTTCTCTTTCTCCATCTTCTTCTTCTTTGCCAGTTTTAACTTAGTTTCTCAGCTTCTTCTCTTTTTAAACATCAGCATGATGATGCTTGAAGCATAAGCACTGGAAAGACTAAGCAGCCTGTAGATGCAAACTGACAGGCTTGGGGAGACTCAGCTGTCCTTTGTTGTCTGACCTAGTGGCCAGAGTTGAGTTATAATCTCTAGATTCCTCCCACACAGTGGGCTGGCAGCTCTTTATGCTGGATGTCCGTTACGTCTAGCCAGAGCATCATCTATTGTCCATCCTGCAGGTTACCTGCATCAGACTTCAAAGACAACGCCTCTGTGTCTACTGTGAGCTCCCTCATCCTTCCTCACCACTTGCTCAGCCAGGAATCCAGACTAAGTCTGGAAACCATCACAGACTTTTCTCTCCCTTGACTTCCTAGGTGACTGGCGCGTGCGCGCGCACACACACACACACACACACACACACACACATTATGTGTATTGAAGTGTGGGTGTCAGATCCCTGAAACTGGAGTTACAGACAGCTGTCAACTGCCATGTGGGTACTGGGAATTGAGCCGGGTCCTCTGGAAGAAAATCCAGTATTCTTATTTTTTATTTATTTATTTTTTTTTAAGATTTATTTATTATGTCTACAACATTTTTCCTCCATGTCTGCTGCAGGCCAGAAGAGGGCACCAGATCTCATTACAGATGGCTGTGAGCCACCATGTGGTTGCTGGGAATTGAACTCAGGTCCTCTGGAAGAGCAGTCAGTGCTCTTAACCCCTAAGCCATCTCTCCAGCCCGAAAATCCAGTATTCTTAACTGCTGAGCCATCTCTCCAGCTTGGGTGACTGGCACTTTTATGTCACATTCTCTCACTAGAGATGACAGTTTGGTCCTAGATACTTGTTAATCACTAAGGAGAAATTTAAGCCCCCCCCCTCCCATCTCTCCCTCCCTCCATCCATGTGATAAGTCCTGGTCTTTAGGTCTGAAGGAGCACAACCCAAACTCCTTTCCACAATTGCAGGAAGCTCTGCAATCTGACTCTGTGAGGAAAAACCAGCTTGCCACTGTCTATTCCCCTGCTGTGAATATTCATGCCACTTGCTGCAGGAGCACCTGACCACAGGGGATACTCAACCTCTGAGGGTGTAGATAACTCAGGATTCTGAACTCTGGAGGACATCAGACCCCAAGAACTCCAGAAAAGGGATTTTGAACCTATGTCTTCATCAATTAAAAACTCAGATGGAAAAACTTCATAAACTCAAACACATTAACCTCCCATGAGAGGCTTAAGGGGCATAGTCACCCTGCTGTGGGACAGAAGGGCTAAGAAAGTGACTGTTACCAGCACCAGGAAGAGGTTCAAAAGAAATCTTAGGAGGGATAAAGTTTGAGCTGGGTCTTGAAGGCTGAGTTGAATTTTTATTTAACGGTGAAGCTGTGGAAATGAAATTCCTGGCTGAGGGAAGAGCGTGTAGAAAAATGTGCAGAGAAAAGAAAAGCTGTGTCTAAGCAGCTTGAGCTCCCAAGCTTTGTCATCCTACAGGAAAGGTCTGATTATCTGTCAGAGTGTGGGAGAAGCAATAGGATAACACAAAGAGGCAGCTAGTCCAAAAACCGATTTGCTCAGGGCTGGAATTTTCTTTGGGCTGTAGACCTAATGTATAGTCCCAGAGAAATATCTCTGATGGCCTCCCTGTGAGGTCTACTGGGGAGACTCCTGTGCCAGTGCCAACCTCCCTTCCTCCCCCTCAGGCTGCTGCAGCAAGAGTCAACCTCCGGGCCAGGTCAGGCTAGAGCTCATTTCACTGCCTGCTGCTTGGTTTGGAGTCCAGTGCTTACCAGGTGGCCTCTGTTAACATCTGAGTGCCAGGTTCAGATCAGATCAACCACCTCCCACTGTCAGCAGCCCTGAGCAAGTTATTTACCTCTTCTGTGCCTTTGTTCCTCAGCTATAAAAGCAGAACAATAGTCTGCAGCTATTGAAATGGGCTGGAAGCTGGCCTATAAAGCACTTGGCAGGGAGCCTGGCTGGTGAACACTCAGTAAGTAGCGGTTATTATTGTAGGGAGGACCCCTCCCTCCTCCAGCTATGTACACACACATGAAATCCCCGGTACTACCTTCCTTTTGCAAAGCCTTTTCTTCTGGCCCTGGCCTCCCACTCTTCCTAGTGAACCATTTTCTGTGTGAAACCTCATTTTTCTTTATGGAATCATAACAGTCTAGAGGTTCCTAGCTTGTGTTCCCTAGATTCTCAGAGATTCTTGTAGGCTGTCAGGATCCCCAAACTCAGTTCTGGCTGTTGGGGTACAGACATGTAAATCAGTGTCAGCTTGAAGTCACCAGTTTACACTTCATCATCTCAAGGACCTGTGCTCCCCTAGACATGGGCTGTTAACCGCCCCCCAGAAGCCTTCCATCTTAAAGCTCTCCACACAGAGCCCAGTGGAGAGAAGAGCTCAGGAGAACCTGCCTGTGGTCACTCTTAGTATAAACATCACGTGGAAAGTCACACTTTTAGCCCAAGATCATGCCTTGGGTCTAATTAAGAAGGTGAGAATTCTATAGGAGGGGTGGATTACCGGCTTAGTGTGGGGATACTGTGGCACCATGCTGGGAGCCTCTGACTGGGAGTTCTCTATGGTTCTGCTAAGGGAAAATGAGGAAAACGATTCCTTTGTAGATACATTTGGGCAGAGAAGCATCGCAGGCCTGAAACATTAAGTTTCAGGAAAGAAAAGGAGTTGGCAGTCACCGAAATGTCATGGAGATTCACGGTGTAGTGCAGTGATCAGCACTGTCTCGTCAGCAGCTATACTGGCTAGTTATGTGTCAAGTTGGCACGAGCTGTAGCTGTCTGAGAGGTGATAACCTCAATTGAGAGACTGCATCAATAAACTCAGGCTATCGACAGGCAGGCCTATAGAGCATTTTCTTAATTAGTGACCAGTGTGGGAGGGCCCAGCACATTATGGGTGGTTCTGGGTGCTGTAAGAAAGCAAGCTGAGGACTGGAGAGATGGCTCAGTGGTTAAGACTACTTACTCTTTCAGAGGATTCCCAGC
>NC_022016.1:52976369-52976949 GCF_000317375.1 Microtus ochrogaster | reverse complement strand
CCCTCCATGGGTCTGCAGAGATGATGGCTCTGCAGCTGAGAGGGCAGACTTCACTCTCAAAGGACCCAGCTTTGCTTCCGGCCACCACAGTAAGCAGCACACATAGATGCACATTAAACATTTTAGAATAAGGCCAGATGGTAGTGGCATATACGTTTAATCCCAGCACATGGGAGACAGGGAGGGGCGGGTCTGTGTGAGTTTGAGGCCAGCCTGGTCTGTAGAGCAAGTACCAGGACAGCTGGGGCTACACAGAGAAACTGCATCTTGAAAAAAGCAAAACAAAATTTTGGAATAAAAACCACTTCTGTGTTTTGACACAAGGTCGCACTATGTAGCCCAGACTGGCCTTGAACAAACCATTCTGTTGCCTCAGCCTCCCAAGTGCTGGAATAGGGGTATGCCATCATACCCATCTAAAACACTTATAACAAAAGTTCCCTCAAAGGCCCCTGGCAGGTCTTTTTTACATACGTGGGGTCCCCACATATGTGTTTGTGTATGTGTGTGGGTGAGCTAACCCATGCAGGCATGTGTAGAAGCCAGTGGTTTGTCCATGTGTGAGGGTGAGCTAACCCAT
>NC_022016.1:52974539-52975814 GCF_000317375.1 Microtus ochrogaster | reverse complement strand
CAGTGGTTTGTCCATGTGTGAGGGTGAGCTAACCCATGCAGGCATGTGTAGAAGCCAGTGGCTGACATTGGGGTATCTTCCTCAGTTGTTTCTTCCTCTTTGAGACAAGGCCTCCCACTGAACTTGGCACTCACATTTTCCCTAGACTGACTGACGGTGAGCCCCGGGACCTGCCTTTCTCTGCTTTGCCTCCAGGGCTGTGAGAGCTGAAGTCGGGCCCTCTTGGGAGCTGTGGAAGGGGTGTAACTCAAACCTTCATCACAAAGCCCAGCACAGAGAAGAAATTTTCTCGTGGTGCCCAGCCACCCTGTGGCAGAGCTTGGCACCGTGGTCTCCACCCCAGCATCCTTTCCAGGACCCCAGCCCAGAAGGGCCATCTCCCTGAGGTGCGAGTGCAGCAGCAGAGACACTTCACAAATATAGAGGCGCTCTCTCCATCACCTCACTTTCTGCACTAAGGGAAATGTCCTCTCTGCCACCAACACATGGGCAGAGGCCAGGTCTGACCTGGAGTGCCCTCACCAGGTGATGCTGGTTCACACATCAGCAGTGGCTGTATTAAAGTGAGTGCAGGGCATTCTCAGAACCAAGCAGCTTCAGGGGACCCGAAGACCCCGCCGGCAACGGCTCACTAACATTTCTGTCTCTAACTGAGCCATGGTGCTAAAAGGCCAGCAAGAATTATCCATTGCAGTCATTGTGAGCCCACACCCTGTGCTGGTCCTCGAAGCATCTCTTCTCCATCAGAACCAGGTTCCTGGGCACACATGGCAACTGAGATGTGTTGCTGACCTACTTTGGGGAGACAGTTTGAACCGAAGACACTTAGTCTTGGCTGCTAACAATATCTTTCTGTGGCTTTGTGCTTAGACTGAAAAACCTGGAGCTTACTGCTGTGGAAGGATCTGACGTCCACGTGAGGATGCTGGCAGCCCCTGTCAATCCATCTGACATAAATATGATCCAAGGTAACCTTGGTCTCTGGAGTTTATGTTAATTGGCTCTGCTGCCTCCTTTCTACTCCTCCTCAGGTAGGGTATGAAATTCTCAGGATTAGCAGTGGCTGTCCATTAGAGGGGCTGTCTGCATACAGTATCGGCCCTCTAGCCAACCTCCAAATATGAGGCTCTGTGAGTTGGGAGGATTGCAGTTGTGGTAAACCTACCTCTCTGAAGAGCCTGTGACAGTCTGGATTCCTTTCTTTCTTGTGCTTACCCTGATGGTAACTGTATTACAGAGTATTAGCTTACCCTGGTGATAACTGTGTACCACAGA
>NC_022016.1:52936161-52974439 GCF_000317375.1 Microtus ochrogaster | reverse complement strand
TAGCTTACCCTGGTGATAACTGTACTACAGAGTATTAGCTTACCCTGGTGATAACTGTGTACCACAGAGTATTAGCTTACCCTGGTGATAACTGTGTACCACAGAGTATTAGTTTACCCTGGTGATAACTGTGTACCACAGAGTATTAACTTTCCCCGGTGATAACTGTACTACAGAGTATTAGTTCCCCACAAAGACAGGAAAGCAGAAGGCCAGAGCTTAGTTAGGTGGACAGGTGGTGAGTGCAGGGCCCTGGTGGACTCAGATGTGAATAACCCCAAAGTCTAGGCCCTCACACCATAAACACTTCTAGAAGGAAGTTTGTTTGGGCATACAGTTCCAGAGGGTTAGCATCTGTGGCAGCAGGACACAGGAGCAGGCATGAACAGGAAGCAGCTGAGGGCTCACATCCTGAACCCAGAACATAAAGCAAGCACTAAGTATGGCACATGGCTTTGAAGACTGAATCACACCCTCAGTGACACTTCAACAAATCCAGACCTCCCCAAAAGGGTGCCGCCAGCTCAGGACCACGTGTTCAAATATGCAAGTCAGTGGGTAACACTTTTAGTCAGATCACAGGTACCCTCTGGCTTCTTCTCTCCCAGGGAACTATGGCCTCCTTCCCAAGCTGCCTGCTGTTGGAGGGAATGAAGGCATCGGACAGGTGGTAGCAGTGGGCAGCAGTGTGTCTCGACTGAAGCCGGGAGATTGGGTGATCCCAGCAAGTGCTGGTTTAGGTGAGTGTCCCCTGGCGTGAGCCGCCATTTCATTCTTCCAGATCCTAGCTCATCTACTCTGGAGACGTACACCCAGGCTTGGTGTAACTAGGCAGTGAAGGATTCATTATTAAGTTCATAGGCCTGCCTCCAATAGCAAGGAGTTGAGCCAAGAGAGCAGAATCCTGTTTGCTGTGCCCTGGCGGGACATACCCGCATGTCCATCTCCTTGTCTCCATGTTGATTGGAGCTATGAGGATCTGATTCCCGAGTCTGGGCTGTAAGGTGTGATGGTGCAGATTACAAATATGGCTGCCCCTGCCTTCAGGAGCACCAACAGAGGGAGTACCCCAACAGAGGGAGTACCCCAAGGGCTGCTTTGCATGCATGTGTGCGAGACAGACATGCTCCTGAGGAAGATTCGAGCAAGGCTGTATAAGAAAGTCTGTAAGAACAGGTTGTTGGTGGAGAAGTTGTGCAGAGATGGGCCAAAAGGCCCTTCCTATGGAAAAAGCAAGCTGAGCGGACATCAGGGTGAGTTTGGGAAATGGAAATTCCAGTGTAGCCCCAGCTGAGGATTTGCCTGGGGGAGAGGTTACATAATGAGAAGGTTCCAGAGGTGGAGTGGGGCCCTGAAGAGCCAAGCTGAGGACAGCGTCTCATTTATGTATGGAAAAGTGTCATTAGAGCACTCTGCTTTTCAGCCCTTATGTTTTCAAGGCACGTCCATTATCCAAATGGATCTTCATGGGAGCCACAAAAGGCAGTGTTCCCCAAGGTGGGCGAGGTGGCCTAATGTTAGGAATGAAATAGAGACCAGAGGAGAGGGTAAGAGAGCTTTAGTAAAGTGGAGGTGGGAAGAGAGGGACAGCACACCAGAGAAAACTAAGAATCGGCACCTCTCAGCTTTGTCTCTTGAGCACTTTATTAAGGTCCATGTGAGAACTGTTTTCTGCCCAGGATGAAATGAGCTTGGGACATGAAAATAGCTTCATTTCCTTAGGCAAGCTGAAGAAATAATTAACCCACATTTTGTTTCTGTAGACTTTCTTTTTCTTTTTTTTTTTCTCTTTTTCCTGAGACAGGGTAGACCAAGCTGGCCTCAGATTGAATCCACCTGCCTCTAGCTCCCAAGTACTGAGATTAAAGGTGTATGCCACCACATCCTGCCTTTTAAAAGATTTTTAAAGTTTTATTTAGTATGCGTGGATATTTCACCAGCATATATTTGTATGCCAAAAGCATGCAATGTCCTTGGAAGGCCAGAAGAGGGCATCTGATTCCCTGGAACTGGAGTAAAAAAGGGTTGTGAGGGGGCTGGAGAGATGGCTCAGAGGTTAAGAGCATTGCCTGCTCTTCCAAAGGTCCTGAGTTTAATTCCCAGCTACCACATGGTGGCTCACAACCATCTGTGATGAGGTCTGGTGCCCTCTTCTGGCCTTCACGTATACACAAAGACAGAATATTGTATACATAATAAATCAATAAATATTTAAAAAAAAAAAGGGTTGTGAGTCATCATGTGTGTGCTGGGAATTGAACCTAGGTGATCTTGAAGACTTTCAACCACGAAGCTGTCTTTCCAGCCCCTTGTTTCTGTTGGCTTTTAACTTTAGGGTGGTGAAAGGCTGTTCTGTGTGGCCCCCAAGAGTACATGTTTGAGATAGCAGCTAGCTAACTGAACTGACTATCTCAAGCTTACCATTTACCTTTTTTTTTCTCTCTAGTTTTTGGCCAGGAAGGGACACCTAACTCTACACACTGTCATTAATTTACCCTTTAGCTCTGGGGCCAGTTTGAGGCCCCGGTCTTCTTTGTTCGTTCATTTTTACAAAATAATGACAAGCTGTTAAGGATTACATATAGAAATGTTAGTGTTTGAATCTTGGGTTGACCTATTTTAGTTTACTCCCCTGATTCCCTAACACCTTGCCCAGTAGAATAGCAGACAATATCTATCCAGACAAGCGTACAAGGAGCTAAAGCTTGGGAAGCAAAATTTGCGCAGACTCAAACACAGAGAGAGTGCCCAGTGGAGTCTTGTCTTGCGTGTTTCCCACTATGCTCTATCAGGACTCTTTGGGCTATGACTTACTAAGCCTAACTTAAACTTGCTTTATTATTTTACATCGCTGTGCATGTAACTTTCACGAGCACTCAGACACTGCCAGCTTTTCTCTTTCCTCCAAGCGTTGCTCAAAATCTTCTACCCTCGATGCCCTTGTTCCATAGAGGGGTAGCCTGGGGTTGTGTGCGCAGGGGTTCCTTCCTTACTACCTTGCCTCATCCTAACTCAGGAACCTGGCGGACTGAGGCCGTGTTCAGTGAGGAAGCGCTGATCGGAATCCCTAAGGATATCCCTCTCCAGAGCGCTGCTACCCTAGGTGTCAACCCTTGCACAGCCTACAGGATGTTGGTGGACTTTGAACAGCTGCAGCCAGGTAGGCACCTACAAGTTGAAGAAACAAGCACCCGGGTTTTCCCACTGGAGTGCAACACAAATCCTGGCCCAAAAGACTTGGGAACTCGCTGGCACATGTGGTGGAGGGGGGTTCCTATGGGCAGTGACAAGTTCTAACCTGAGTAAATCTTATGCTTTAAGTTTAACATGTTCAATGGGTTCCTAGAAAACACTCGAGGACACACTGAGAAGTGCTGGTCACATTTCCCGGAGCTGGGGCTGGAATGCTGTCACCCAGCAAAAATGTGTTGAGCTGTGCTAAGCTTTGGGGACACAAAGCCAGGGGAGACAGACAGTGTCACTGTTTTCAATAAAATGCTGAACTTGGTGTTAATAATTCTGCTCAGCACTTCACAGCCCTGCCCTCGCATGAGCGCCTCATCTTCAGAACAATGCAGAAGGTCCGGTTGGGCATTAAGAACTCAAGCCCCAGGCAAACAAGCAGGGTCTGGACCCAGGCATCATCTCCATCACATCACTGCTCACCCGTAAGATGGAGAGTGAAGGGGTGCCAGAGACTCGCGGGTCACCACAGTGTGATGTTTAGGCTTCCTTTCACCAGTGAGGGAACAAGTAAGCAGCCAGAAGCGTCACTCGAGTTCCTCTGAAAGCAAAAACCAAGCAGACCTTGGGGCAAACTGTTTGGGAAGTCATCCCTAGAAGCAGGAGTGGGGGAAGTGGGACAGCAAGACAGGACAGAGGCAGAGCCCATTAAGACCACTTACTGCTGTCATCCCCATAATCCCCTAAGGGTCCTCATAAGATACACCGCAGAATTAACCCCCAAAAGACAGAAGACAGGCCAGTTTGGTTTTGTTGCTTTGAGGGGTTTTGTTTCCAATTCTAGAATAGAATCTGGGGCCTGGAACATGCCAAGCAGACCTTCTGCCACTCCTCTATGCCCCCAGCCAGCCCTACCTTCCCCATCTGTGAAGGCCCTCTCTGTATACTGCATATCTGTGAGCCAAGCAGGGCTGTAGAAATCACCTACCATTCTTCTCTCATGCCAGTAAGGAACCGAGGCCAAGAGCTATTGGACTATGAAAAAACTAGATAGCCACCAACCAAGGCCCTCAGCCATGACAGGGGGAGTCTTGGGTGCCTGTGGTGGAGAGAGCCAGGTGTGGTGAGAGACTTGAGCATCCTAATAAAGCAGACACTGGGTGCCTCATCTCATGTTCTAGTCTGAGGTCACTCCTGATTAGGACAGCCCTGTGCTTGACAGAGCCAAGCATTCTGATGCTACCCACTTTAAGTGCCTGCAGGCCACATTTCCACTCTGCTGCCTCAGGGCTGATGAAGCCAAACAAATTCATGACCTGACCAAAGTAAGCACAAATGTCATACTGCTCACTAGAACATTTGCATAAATGAACACAGATAGTGGAAAGCAGCGTTTGGCAGGCCAGCGCTTGCTCCAGTGTCTCTGTTGTTCTGCACTTCTGTCCTCTGAGGAAACAGACCAGTGCTGCTGGCAGCCTACACGGTTGAGAACGCACTAGCAAGAGACAGGCTGAAGCCTTGGCCAAGGCAAATGGGCATGCTTGACCCAGGAGTCTGCCACCAGCTTTAGCCCATTCTACACTGACTCTTGCTGACTTTCAAAACCAGATAGCAGATAGTGTTTCCCAGTCAGTAGAGCATCTTCCTGCTCACTTGGCTTCAGTCATAGATGCTCTGATAGGCACTCTCAGGCCTCCTGTTGTCTAAGGAAGACAAACTGAAGTTTGAAGAGGACGAGATGTGGCCTGTCTCATTTTGTTACAGTCAGTAGTGAAGGAGCTTCCTTGTGTTCCAGAGCCCATACTGCCTAGTGCAGCACACTGCCTCTTGAAGCACTTTTTTTTTTTTTTTTTTTGGTTTTTCGAGACAGGGTTTCTCTGTAGCTTTGGAGCCTGTCCTGGAACTCCCTTGGTAGACCAGGCTGGCCTCGAACTCACAGAGATCCGCCTGCCTCTGCCTCCCGAGTGCTGGGATTACAGGCGTGCGCCACCACCGCCCGGCTTGAAGCACATTTTTAAAAAACTCAGAGAGAGAAATTGGGGTTCAACCTGGAGGTCAGAAAAGCAAAGCAGCCAGCCACTGGCTCTTACCTCTACCTCAGTCTGAAATGGCAATCCTGCCTCCAGGAATCTCAGAATGAGACTGTGTGTGAGAGCTGCCTCCTCCCATTTTATAATCCTCTCTAGTTAAAGACATGCACCACTACTGCCTGGTTTCTATGGCAAGCTAGTGTGGCTACTGGGATTGAAGGTGTGTGTCATTGTTGCCTGGTCTGTAAGGCAGCGTGGCTGTTTTACTTTCCTGATCCCCAGGCAAGCTTTATTTATTAGAATACAAATGAAATGCCATGCCACCACAGCCTCTCACGCTGGTGAAATGCAAAGCTAAGCCTGGGCTTTGAGCACAGTCATTCTGTAGGGGTGAGGGTAGCTCAGTGGTAAAGTGCTTGCCTGGCATGCTCAGGGCCATAGGTTCCACCCCTAGCACCACAGAGCAACAGCAAATATTCTGTGGGGCCCTGGAGCTTCCCATTTCTCCAGTATGGCTCTTATCCATTTCAAGTGTTCCTTTACAGAGGGGAATAAGGTATAGCCCTCCTCTAGGACTGCAGGTGACTGATAGATGTGGACCTACGTACAGCTGCATACAGGACACAGTTACAGCCTGAGCATTGGTGAGATCTCAGAGTCCTCATGAAGGAAACCACAGTTGAGCTGAACTAAAAAAAAAAAAAAATGCAAATCAGAGACATCACCTGCACATGGGCCAGGGAGATGATTTAGCAAGCAAAAGTGCTTGCCACTGAAACTGACAACGTGAGTTTGACCCCTGAACCTGCATGGTAGAAAACCTATGCACCTGCAAGCTGTCCTCTGACCTACACATACACATGTGTGCACACATATATACGCACAAAGAAATGCAACTTTAAAAAAAAATAAATGGCCCAAGCAGAGAACAGAAGACATAAAAATTAGAAAGAGGTGGTGGTGGCACATGCCTTTAATCCCAGCATTTGAGAGGCAGAGGCAAGTGGATCTTTGAGGTCAAGGCCAGCCTGGTCTACAGGACAAGATCCAGAAAAGCCAGAGGTGCACAGATAGAGAAATCCTGTCTGGAAAAACCAAACAACAATAACCAAAAGTTTTTTTTTTTTTTTTTTTTTTTTTTTTTTGGTTTTTCGAGACAGGGTTTCTCTGTAGCTTTGGAGCCTGTCCTGGAACTAGCTCTTGTAGACCAGGCTGGCCTTGAACTCACAGAGATCCACCTGCCTCTGCCTCCCGAGTGCTGGGATTAAAGGCGTGCGCCACCACCGCCCGGCTACCAAAAGAATTTTTTAAAAAAATGGGAAGATGATCAAGGTCAGGCACGTGGCCCCGTGAAGCATTGGGGTGTGGTAGAGTGTAGGAAGTAAGGTCTGAGAAGGCTGTGCTGCTGGGTCCTAGATCTGCCCCAGGATCCCAGGCTGGGAGTCCCCAACCTGCCAAGGTTTGCAGGACTTGACTTGGATCTCTTCCACAGGGGACTCTGTCATCCAGAATGCATCAAACAGTGGAGTGGGGCAAGCAGTCATCCAGATCGCCTCAGCCCTCCGCCTAAAGACCATCAATGTGGTCCGAGACAGGTATGGGGGGAGGTCTAATCCCATATTGGAAATTGGTACCCACAGGTACCCACATCTCCACCAGATGGCGCGCTTGTGTAAGCATGAGTGATTGACCGCTGAAGCTCATGCATTTACCAGAGCAGAGAAGTCTGTGTCAAAGTCTGAAACAGAGATGTCAGAAGGAGGTAGAGGTGGTCCTTACTGAACAGTTAAGCTTGGCTTAATGTAACCCAGACTTTCAAAACCACAGCTCCCATTTGGGAGGGTCTTGAGGTGTACCATTGTGTGACCTCCATAGCCCATGGTCCCTATCCACTTGGCATTTGTGCACTAAACACAGCTGGGAAGGAGGTGGGGCAGGCTTGTGATCTCTTTTACAGATGAGGAAGCTGAAGTTTCCAAGAGAGGAAGCAGCTTGCTCAGGAGGACACAGCAAGTCAGTAACAGACCTTCCTTCTTTCCATTGTCCCCTCTCGTCCCTTTAAGCTTCACTGTGCTCCAGTGTGGCCTAGCTGCTCATGGAGTCCGTTCTTACTATTAGTGCTTACTTCAGCCCTGACTCTGCAGTGATGATAAAGTGATTCTGAGTGCCCAGGCCAGAGTCCAGGGCCGCTGCACGAGAGTGTTTGCATGAGGCCCTGAGTGCCTTGGAGGACAAGAGGAAAGAAGGTAGTGTCTGGACAGAACTAGGAAGAAGGGTGGCTCTTGCCTGGGGCCAGTAGTTCCAGCCTGTACACTGACAGGGTTTTCCAGTCTCCTGGCCTGGTACTGCAGGAAGGAACGGCAATGGGGAAATGAGGCAAGAGCTGGTGGGGCATGACTAAGTTATGTGACCGGCCCCTACTTGAGGTCTGGCTTAACCTCAATCCCAGGTCTCAAAACAGAAACAAATGTTCTTGAAGCTGTGGCAGAGGGGTCCTGGGAGCTTGAGAGAGGGAAGTTGGCCAGTGTGACCAAGGCCCTTATTGTGTTTGGTTTCCAGACCTGACATCCAGAAGCTAACTGACAGACTAAAGAATCTGGGAGCTGACTATGTCCTCACAGAGGAGGAGCTAAGGATCCCCGAGACAAAAACCATCTTCAAGGTACCCAGCCAGGGGCCAGGGCCATTCTTAAGCAGTTAAGAACACTGTTGCTCTTGCAGGTGATCTGGGTTTGAGTCCCAGCACCCACATGGTGGCTCACAACCATCTATAACTCCAGTTCCAAGGGATCAGATGCCCTTGCCCTCTTCTGATCTCCATTGGCACCAGGCACACACATGGTACACAGACAGACCTGCAGGCAAAACACTTACATCCACACACATAAAAGAAAACAAATCTTTAAAAATAGGCCAGGTGGTAGTAGTGCACACCTTTAATCCCAGCACTCGGGGGGGCAGAGGCAGGAGGATCTCTATGATTTCGAGGCTAATCTGGTCTGCAGAGCAAGTTTCAGTACAGCCAGGACTACACAAAGAAACCCTGTCTCAAAATAAAATAATTAAAAACAAGGCCATCAGCTAGCGAACAATGTCCTCTGTCCTGTGCCATCCCCTGTAATTGGGAAGTCTGGGGCTGGCTCCTTGTTCTACCCTGACAACCACCTTCTCTTCTGGAAAGAGCAAAGCCCGTCCCAACCTCAGTATGGGACAACATGCTGTAAGTGCCCAGACACTGTGAAGGAGGCAGAAGCAGACAGACTGTAGGAAAGCTGAGGTTTTAAACATCTGTGGGATGCTCTACCAACCCACATGGCAGGTGGGACAGCAGACCCAGTAAGTGTGCGGCCCGGTTGGAGTGTTTCTGCACTAAACCATATGTAATGACCAAATACCTGCTGTTGAATGCTTGCCCTGGAGAACATTGTTGAAGTGGAGGTCAACACATCACAGACAGACGTCTCTGTTCCTTGACACTGATCAGAGACACTCTTTATCTGTGCTTCCCAGAGTCCCAGGGTGGGCAACAGGATGAAGCTGCTAAAGCCCTTCCTAGGCAGAAACACGTCCAAAAGTCACCCACGCCCCATTTCCTTCACTCTTTCTCCCTGGTACAGCACATGCTGCTTGTAGCAGCTTCGAACCCCACTGCAGCAGCTTGCACCCTCACGGTAGGCTCCTTACTTTCTAGGACGTGCCCCTGCCCCGACTGGCTCTCAATTGTGTTGGTGGGAAGAGTTCCACAGAGCTGCTACGGCACCTCGCGTAAGTTCCTCAACCGCGAAATAGGTTTCTATTGGGAGGGCTGCTGGTGACAGGTGTAACTCAGGAAGTTGAGTAGCAGCACACCACGACATTTTCCTAGCCTGTACTCCCAAGCCTCATCCTCTGTGCACTAGAAGCCTGGTCAGCTTCTTTTCCCCCAAAGACCCAGGAGTCACAACCTAGGAGCCTCTTAAAAAGTCACTCCCTAGCCAGGTGGTGGTGGCGCACGCCTTTAATCCCAGCACTCGGGAGGCAGAGACAGGTGTAACTCAGGAAGTTGAGTAGCAGCACACCACGACATTTTCCTAGCCTGCACTCCCAAGCCTCATCCTCTGGCACTAGAAGCCTGGTCAGCTTCTTTTCCCCCAAAGACCCAGGAGTCACAACCTAGGAGCCTCTTAAGAAGTCACTCCCTAGCCTGCGGTGGTGATGCACACCTTTAATCCCAGCACTCTGGAGGCAGAGGCAGATGGATCTCCGGAGTTTGAGGCCAGTCTGGTGTACAGAGGGAGTTCTAGGACAGGCAGGACTGTTGGAAACCCTGTCTCAAAAAAAAAAAAAAAAAGCAGTCACTCAGTCTGAACTAAGTGCTTTGGTATTGTCCTAATGTCTGTTAAAGCTAGGATTAATGTGAAGGAAACATTACAGCTCTTATAAACATTTGAAAGCAGATAAAGTACTGAGGGGAAGAGGTGGGCACTCTACCAGCTCCCACCACTGGGAGGAAGGAACTCCATTCACTGTTAACTGGAGTGACCTACCAGCTGTGGACGGGTGAGCTGCGCGGCTGTGTTGAAAGTCAGCCTCTGCAGTGACCTTCGCGCCGTCCTGCAGCCCTAGGCAGCTGCTGCTACTCCAAATCTCTGTTTTGCTTTTCCTTTGGGTGCTGGGGTTGAACCAGGGCCTTGGGCACGCTAAGCACATGTTCCATCGCTGAGCTGTGTCCCCACCCCATCTCCATTCTAGACTTTAAAAAATGAAGCCCAGAGAGAACAATCACCTCATTCGGGTATAGTTGGCAAGACAGCAAAAGTTGAGCCTGAGTTTCTCATAACTACGGACACTCCTGTTCAGTCCACGAACAGTCTGTGAGGCTGACTGCATCCTCCGTACGGCTGTCAAAGGAAGCGGGGGTCACAAGTGTGGACACTGACATAGTTGTGAACCTGTGAAAAGTTAGGGCAAATATGAAAAAGACCAAGCCTCAGTCTCCTCATCTCTGAAATGGGAGTAGGAGTAGCGGCTGGTGTGAGACACTGAGGTGATGCAACAGTGGCGGGCTTCAGCGCTCCCCTACAGAAGACACTAGTTTCCTCTGATGTGACTGTGCTAATTCATGGAGACAGTACAGATAACATGCTGAGAGCTGTGCTTGGTACAGGGGAGGGCTTCCCCAAGAACAATGCTTCTCAACCCTCCTAATGCTGGGACCTACCTTTTAATACATACAGTTCCTCATGTTGTGACTCCCAACCATAAAATTATCTCATTGCTACTTCATAACTAATTTTGCTAATTTTGAATCATAATGTAAATAGCTGTGTTTCCCAATGGTCTTAGATGACCCCTGTGAAAGAGTTATTCAACCCCAAAGGGGTCATGACCCACAGTTGAGAACCGCTGCCCTAGAAGCTTCTTTCCTGAGTGAGAGCCATTTGAGGGGAACTTTAAATCCAAGCTAAGCCAGGCTTGTGGGGCACCCCTTAGCACTTGGAAAACTAAGGAAGAGAATTGCTGTGAGTTCCAGGCCAGACTGAGCTATGTGCCAAGTCTGAGGCAACCATAGGATACAGACATAGTCACACACGGGCACGCACACAGAGACACGGCAGCACAGAGAGAAAACAAATAAGGAGCCCGAGGATACAGCTTAGAGCATGTGCTTAAAACTGTGAAGAGGTAAGTACCGCCCCAGCACTATGATTGACAGGTAGGAAGGGCCATACAGCAGTTACTTCCATTAGGTCCTTTGCAGTTTTCCTCAGTTGCTCTAAAATGTGCCTTAGGTCATTTTTTATCAACTGCTAAAAGACTCGAGGAGCAGGGAAGGCAGCAAAGGTGAAGTCTAGCATATGATAGCCTCACCTATTCATCATAAGAAATTACATTAGAGCTGGGCATATTGGCACTTGCCTGGAATCTCAGCTGAGGCAGAAGAATTACAAATTAGATACCAGCCTGGGCTGCATGACTAGACCCTGCCTCAAAAACAAAACACTGCATTTGTGTCATGCCTGTTTAACTGTTGAGATGGCTGTCAGACTACAGGGTCCAACAAAGCCCCTTCCGGAGAGGACACTCAGCATTGTCACCTTCCCTGTCCACGTCACTCCTTCCTTAGCTGGCTCTCCAGAGTGAGCACCTACAGATGAAGAGACAAGGCCTGATCTGACTCCATTACAACACTCAGATGGCACTTTTATAGCTGCAAGTGGAGCCCAGACTAAGCCTGGCCATGAGCTCTGCTGTCCAGAAGATTCAGGACAGCACGCAGCCTCAGCTCAGCCTCCGTGGATGAACCAACCCTGGATCATCGTCTTGACTATCTGGAGCATGAGAGTGTGTGTCCCTGTATTTGGTTTTGAGACAGGGTATCTCTCTGTAGCTGAAACTGGCCTTGAACTTAATCCTGCTGCCTCTGCCTCCCAACTGCTGAGACTATTGGCTTGTACCCCTGTGCCTCAATATGTCTGCTTGCTTGTTTTGTTTAAAACAGTCTCACTGGAACCTTGGCATGCCTGGAACTTTGTGGACCAGGTTTGCCTCAAATTCACAGGTCAGTCTGCCTCTGCCTCTCAAGGGCTGGGATTAAAGGCATGTGGTGCCATACCCAGCATGTGTGTTATTTTTAATAAAAGTCCCTGCCTCGGGCTGGAGAGATGGCTCGGTGGTTAAGAGCATCGCCTGCTCTTCCAAAGGTCCTGAGTTAAATTCCTGGCAACCACATGGTGGCTCACAACCATCTGTAATGAGGTCTGGTGCCCTCTTCTGGCTTGCAGACATATACACACGGAATATTGTATACATAATAAATAAATATTTTTTAAAAAAAGTCCCTGCCTCCTAATTCCTTAAATCAGAGGCCTAAACTGGGAAGCTGTATTTTTTTTTAACCTCCCCAGAGATTTCAAGAGCCAGAGTTGTTTCCTGTAAATGTCTTAGCAGGTTCCTCTTGGAGGACCTTAGGCCATGGTAGGTTCTGTCTCTGTCTGTACACACTCTTCTCTCTGAACTCTGCAGGCCTGGAGGAACCATGGTGACCTATGGGGGAATGGCCAAGCAACCTGTAACAGCCTCTGTGGTAAGCTGGGGACCTGCAGCCCAGAGCTGGGATGTCTCTTTCCTTGCCCTGTAGCCATCTAAACTCAGGGATCCATACCTGAAGCAATGCTTTAAGCTCTAGTACTCGGAGCCCCAGCAAATCCTCCTGTGTCCACAGAGCCTGCTCATTTTTAAGGACCTCAGACTTCGGGGCTTCTGGTTGTCCCAGTGGAAGAAGAACCACAGTTCTGGTGAGTGGCTGATTGTCTGATACCAAGGGTCACCGGAGGGTAGAGCCTAGTATAAAGTGACCAGCTATTCTAAGACCTGCAGAGTGACGGAGTCCACAGCCTCACAACAGGATTAAAGCATAGAGTTGACCACAGTCACAGTCAGCGCATCACTTCTAGACTGGCCAGAGTCCAGAGAGATGGACCAGCCCTTGTTCCCAGGAGCTGACTGGGGGTGGTGGGGAAGCCTGCCAAGTAAAGAGAGCAGACTGGGTGCAATGGAATATGCATGTAATCCCAGCCCTAGGGGCTTAGGTAGAAGGATTGTGAGGCCAGAGCCATCCTTAGCTAGACAGCTAGATACTGCTTCAAAAACGGAAAAAACAAAAACAACCATTTACGTGGGGCTTCCAGCATCACCAGATCCAGGTCGCCCTGGCCTAGCTGCAGAACTGCCTTAGCTTAAGCATTGTGGGTCTAAACTCTTTTGAGCCACTTGACAGAGGAGAAAACTGAGGTTCATAGCCACCAAGTCAATTACCCTTAGGAATGGGGCTGCCAGAGTGAGATGAGCCCTCGTACTGCTAGGACCTAGCTGCCCAGCTTGAGGAGTCACAGCTGAGAACGAGGAATGCCATGGAGCTGGCCCAAGGGAAGGGAGGGAAGTGGTGGGCGCACGGTGTGTTCTGAGTAGAGTGGCACGTGCAAAAGCTCATGGGGGTGAATGGAGGCTGGGGGCTGACTGGCTCGGTTGAAGTGCTTGCCAAGCAGCCTTAGGACTGAGCTCAGATTCCCAGCACCCATGTATAAAGCCTGTACCCCAGGTCTACAGGGAGAGGCTAAGGGGGAGGGAGACAGGGGATCCCTGGAGCTCATTGGCCAGCCAACCTAGCCAAATAAAGAGCTTCAAGTTCAGAGACTCAAAAACTAAAGGTGTTCTGAGAATGGTGCACAGCGTTAATCCCAGCACTTGAGAGGCAGAGGTGGGCAGGTCTCCATAGAAAGTTCCAGGTCAGTCAGGACAGCACAGTGAGACCTTGTCTGTAAATAAGGAACACGATTCAGGGAGACATCTCAATGTGTATAGATCTTACCTACACACATACACTTAGAAGTACACCCCACCCAATGTAAGCTTCTTTTGTTTTGTTTTTGAAGACAAGGGTTTCTCTGTGTAACCTTGGCTGTCCTGAAACTCGCTCTATAGACCAGGCTGTCCTTGAACCAGAAATCCACCTGCCTC
The DNA here is from genome assembly GCF_000317375.1 of Microtus ochrogaster. Taxonomy (NCBI): domain Eukaryota; kingdom Metazoa; phylum Chordata; class Mammalia; order Rodentia; family Cricetidae; genus Microtus; species Microtus ochrogaster. Next base: position 52,960,727 of record NC_022016.1, on the reverse strand, counting down.
TGCCTCCTGAGTGCTGGGATTAAAAGTGAGCACCACCACCACCTAGCTCCCAGTGTAAACATTTAAGAAGAGAGCATGGAACCCAGCACCCAAAGAACGTTCTGACACCTGGAGCATTAGCCTGGTACTGGACTGAGAAGTTGAAGAACAGATTCTGACCAGATTAGGAAAGGTTTAAAAGCTCTTTTTTCTTTTTTTTTTAAGTTCATACTCCTACGTTGAAGATGATTAGGAAGCCAACAAGTGGTTTTGTGTTTTTTCAAGACAGGGTCAGACTATGTAGCTCTAGCTATCCTGGAATTCACTATGTAGACCAGGCTAGCCTGAAACTCAATAGATCACCTGCCTCTGACTCCCAAGAGCTGGGATTAAAGGTGTGAGACATTACACCCACCAGAGTAGTGTTCTAATCAGGAACTGGATTAGACGTCAAGAGTGAGTTTATTTCTATGAAAAGCACTTCTCAGCCAAAGCTTTCACTTGGCCTCCTGCATGGATTTGGCCCTCAGTAGGAGGCAGGCCCAGGAGAGGATAGTGGTTGCCTTAGTTGAAGAGTCCCGTGGAAGCCCAGGGCTGTCAAGTAGAGCTTTCCCTTATCTGACCTGCTGACACCAAGCAGTGTGCCTGGGACACTGCCTTTCTGGCCTTCTCTGACTTCCCTAGTTCTCTACTGCTGCCCCACCCACCAGTCAGGGCCAGTTTCACCAGTCCTGTTCTGTGGATCTGAGTCCCCTTAGAAAGGTAGGCAATGCCCACCCTTCAGTTCCTAGGATCTCTCTTTATGTTTCCCTGTCTCACGTTGGCCCTCACAATGTCAGACCCTCGCTTCTTGTCTGACTTTCCTCCTACCTCCTGCAGATGAGTTCAAGGAGCTGATTCTCACGCTCTGTGACCTCATTCGCCAAGGCCAGCTCACAGCCCCCGCCTGTTCTGAGGTTCCACTGCAGGACTACCAGCAGGCCTTGGAAGCCTCTGTGAAGCCATTTGTGTCTTCAAAGCAGATTCTCACCATGTGATTGTCTCAGAGGACCAGGAGGAAAGCAAGAGTGGAGACCAGTAAGTCTGGCAGGCTGCCAGCCCTTCTGTGAGGACCCCAGTCTTCCCCAGGCTGCCTTCTGCTCACTGCCTCTTCCCTCTAGGAGGAGAAGAGCCGGCCTTCCTTAGGACAGGATGAAGACTAGAGGTCATCCCTGTGGAGGACTGCGCACCTGCTGCCTCACAGCACCAGGAAGCCCCTGCCCTGCCTGACCACTCTGAACACAGAGAGGCTGGGGGATTGCTGCCAAGTCAGAAGTCACACCCTCAGCAGTGTGAGCCCTAGGGTCTGGCAGAGGGGGAAAGTGTGTGTCTGTCCAGGGCAAGGGGATCTGCTGCCAAGGTGAGTGCCAGGCTGAGATCATTAAAGCTTAAGAGACCAGAACACAGGATCTCAGGTGTCTGGGCCACCTTGAGGGGACTTCCTTTGTAACTGAGGGAATAAACATTATACCTGTGGCTCTCAGCCAGGGGCCATTTTTAACCCCAGAGGAGCACTTGGCTATTGCAGCTTGGGGAGGGAGTTGTTATTGCCGCAACTGTGCAGAGATCAGTACTGCTAAATATTTTACAGCAGGGCAAGGTAATACACACCTAGAATCCCAGGAATCGGCAGGCTTAAGTCAGCTGGACTGCCACATGTTGGAAGCCAGCTTGGGCTATACACCAAGACTGTCTCAAACTTTTTTTCTTACAAAGGGGACCAGGGCGGGGCTGGAGAGATGGCTCAGTGGTTAAGAGCATTGCCTGCTCTTCCAAAGATCCTGAGTTCAATTCCCAGCAACCACATGGTGGCTCACAACCATCTGTAATGAGGTCTGGTGCCCTCTTCTGGCCTGCAGACATACACACAGACAGAATATTGTATACATAATAAATAAATATTTTTTAAAAAAAGGGGGGGGGGGGGACCAGGGGTATAGCTCAGTGACAGAGTGCTTATCTAGCATGCAGCAGGCCTTGGGTTCCATTCCAGTAACTGTCAAAAGAACAGATACAGCGCCCAGGACCACCTCCCACAGAGAATGATCCTGCCCAAAAGGTCCCTAGTGGTGCTATTGAGAACGCCAGCATTAAACCCCCAGGTGGAGCCACTATGACTGGTGCTATGCAGAAGGCATGCAGGGCTGCAGACACCTGGGCTTTGGGCAAGGCTTGCTCAAGGTGCAAGGTGACAAGCTGACTATGAAAAACAAGTTGTTTTATACAAGCTAAAGGAGTCTGGCTTTCTCGTTTTTGCTTCATGATCATTTTGCCCAAAGCAAAGCACAACAACTTGGGGTTGTCTCCTTTGTCAGCTGATCCATTCATTGTACCTTCATCTCAGAGTCTCATTTATTGAATGTTTAGTGTGGCCTAGTGTGAGGCCATTACAGTAAAAAGGGCAAAGCTGTGAGAGGACAGAGGTTCAGCTCAGTCAAGGGAGGGAGGCTTCATGAAGGCAGTGTTGTCTGCAGAATTCTGAAGACCAAGTAGGAAATGTGGACCAACCAAAGCCAGCAGCTAGTTTTCTTTTTTTTTTTTTTGTTTTGTTTTGTTTTGTTTTGTTTTTCGAGACAGGGTTTCTCTTTGGCTTTGGAGCCTGTCCTGGAACTAGCTCTTGTAGACCAGGCTGGTCTCGAACTCACAGAGATCCGCCTGCCTCTGCCTCCCGAGTGCTGGGATTAAAGGCGTGCACCACCACCGCCCGGCTTAGCAGCTAGTTTTCTGAATGTGAGAGAGGTCCTGGGCTTTGGGAAATCACAACCAGAAGCGTGAAGCCACTGCCTAAGAGGCTGCAGCTTGAGCAGAGGTGGGAACGTGTGTGTGTGTGTGTGTGTGTGTGTGTGTGTGTGTGTGTGTGTGAGATCACAGAGATCCTTTAGGTTAGAACCTGCCTGAGAGCACGAGATTTCAAGGCAGTGATAATGTGCACACAGCCTGGGAGGCTATGACTGCGTGCTGGTGTGCACACAGACTTCCAGCTTACTCAGCTTGCCTCTGGGAGCATCTTTGCTCTCTAGAGGAAAGGACTGCTTCAGCCCAAGGCAGGGGCAGGTCAGCAGATGCCTCCTGAATAAAATTGGCTGCCTTGTACACCTGGGCTCAGAATCAGCTTCAGCCTGTTCCTGTGCCCCTTTATGTCCTCTGGGTTGCTGGGATAGGTGTTTTGCATCAAAGGTCCCTGTGGACAAGTAAGAAAACCTAAGGGTACAGGAAGGCAGCCCAGAGGCAGCAGGAATAAAAGGAAGGGGAGTCACAAAGTTGGAGGTTAAAGCCTACAGCCAGAGTAAGGGAGGCCTTGTTCCAATCCAAGATGGCAGGTGCAGAGGGTTTCTGCACAAGCATAGGAATCAGCCTAGGAAGAACAGTGAAGGGATCTTCACTGTGCCTTTAGAGGTATGAGGTTTGGGTCTTCAGTCATCTACTCAGGAAGGGAAGACAAGCTGCAGGACTCAGCCCAGGTAAGCAGTTAGAGCTGGGGCACTGCTGGCTGACCCTTGATTTCCCCAAACACTAGCTATGTTAAAACCTGCAACCTTTAGGGGTGGGCCTAGTAGGCCATAATCAATGTGCTTCCGTCTCCCTTGCAACTAACAAGACTGAGCACTGTGTTATGACAGGTATAGGTTGCTAGTGTCTTAGAATCTTGTTCAAATGAACCCGCTATGCACTGTCTTTCTCCTTCTACCTTCCCACCCAATTTCAAACAGGATTCCTGAAGCGTACACGGCCGTGTCTGACCCCGGTAAGAATGACACAAAGTCAGAGGAACCTAGGACCCACCCACACCTCCAGACCCCCAGCTGCCTACCTCAGAATCTCCTCTTAGTTCAGCCCCTTGTATTGTCATTTAACTGATTAATCATCTTAAGTGATTTCCCCAGAACTAAGCCAAGCTGCAGCAAAGGGTGGCAGGCAGTGTAGCAGGTCAGGAGACTCAATGAGGCGAAAGACAGTTGAGAAGGCAGAGGCTCTGGAAAGATCCTCGAGCAGTGCAAGGACAGAAGCACTGGAGAGGATAAAAGGAGAAATCCCCCAGCTTCCGAATTTCAAACCCCCTCCCCCCACCCCACAGCCAAATTTTGAAGACCATTTAATGGGTGCCAACACTTCAGAGGCCAGTAGGGAAAACAGACAAAAAGAATGATTTCCTTTGCTCCTCCTCTCTACAAAGGCAGGACATAATTGTCACCCTTCTGGCCCATTAAACACCCTTTGTAAATGGAGCCCTAGGTTCCCAAATAACCACAACCTCCTAAGACAAAGCTGGAGCACACCTGCAGCCTTAATGGGGCCTGGCTCTGCCTCCATGTCCTCTTCTGGGAGCATCCATCCCACAATTCCATGGTGTCTGCCACAATGTTGATGAGTGCCTGTGTCCTCAGGGGAAGACAGAAAAGGGAGAAGGGTGCTTGCACAACCTTTTTTTTTTTCTATTTTTCTTTTTTTGAATTCTAAAGACAAGGTTTCTCTGTGTATCTTGGAACTCACTCTGTAAACCACACTGGCCTCGAACTCAGAGAGATCCGCCTGGTCCACCTGCTTCTGCCTCCCTCCACCACCACCCAGTCATCACTTTTCTTGTCTGGAAGGGTTTAGCAAGGGGGCGGGCCTTGACCATGGTGGGTAGGTGCTCTACTGCTGAGCCACTTCCCAAATGATAAATTGCTACTGTACAAAGCAAACCTTATAACTAGTAGAAAGGGATGGAGAGCTGGCTCGGCACTTTAAGAGCATATACTACTCTTGCAGGAGAGCAGAATTGTGTTCCCAGCACCCATATTAGTCAGGTAGCTCACAACCACCTGTAATTCCAGCTCTAGCACTTGACATCTGGCTTCTGAACTCTATGCATATTGTGAATTAAAATTTTTTTAAAATTTTCACATGTGCACGTATGCATGCACACACACAACACAGACAAAATAACAATGCCAAAAAACACTGGTGAAATATTTGCAATTCATTTGGCAAACTGCTGATTTTCCTAGTCTACAGTGAGCTAGGCAAAGGATAAAACACACCAAGGAAAATATGTCAAGGTGTGTATACCAAGTGTGTGCAGATGCCCTCAGAGGCTAGAAGAGGACATGAAGAAAGGTTCACGCCTTCAAAAGATTAAATAGCCTGGAAGATACCACTTTCACTGGATTGACAGAAATCAAAATATTTGGTAACATGAGACACAACAGCTACCAAGTTATACATGCTAAACCAGGCATGGTGACACATGCCTGCATTTTCAGCACGCAAGAAGTTGTGACAGGAGGCTGCTGTGAATTCAAGGCCAGCTTGGGATATTAAGACTGTCCCAAAATAAAGAAAATGCTCATACCCTTTAGTTTTCTGAGGATCAAACTAGGTTAGACAAGTATTCTGTAAGATATGTCCTTAATGATATTCCTATATAGATCCTACATGGTCACTGATTGTGGCAGTTATAAAACCCAAAGGCTGGACCCTGTGTGACTATGTAAGTGACTGTGTATAAAGGTTATGAGACAAAAATGATCCTTAGTGCATTTCATAAGATTCTGGAATTATTTTCAAAATAGCCAAAAATTAGGTATGACACCTGAAATATATTCTTAGAAGGCTGTAACAGGCTGGAAGTCAAGGCCATTTGATATAGAAAGTTCTTGTCTGAAAAAAAAAACCTAAGCTGTATAGTAAATTCACTAATAAAAATATTTAAGGAACTGCTTCTGGGAAGGAAAGCTACGGAAGCAGAAGAGAAAATGGCAAAACTTTACACTGAACATCAGTTGAATTGAGTATGCAGTGGAGAAACAAAACCCATCAGTGACTGGGTAAAACTGAAAGGGAACCAATCAAAACTGAGTTCACTATGACCCAGAACAAGCACGTCCATGCCATTTGGTTACTCTGGCAGCACAGTGGACACCTATAGATTACATTCTTTTTTTTTGTTTTGTTTTGTTTTTTGAGACAGGGTTTCTCTGTGGCTTTGGAGCCTGTCCTGGAACTAGCTCTGTAGACCAGGCTGGTCTCGAACTCACAGAGATCCGCCTGCCTCTGCCTCCCGAGTGCTGGGATTAAAGGCGTGCGCCATCACCGCCCGGCTATAGATTACATTCTTAAAGGTTAGAAAACTTTCCTGTCATGCCTCATCTAGCTGCAAGATATTAAACTCGGGAGGCAGACGCAGCCAGACCTCTGTGAGACCAGCCTAGTCTACATAGTGAGTTCTAGGACGGCCAGGGCAATAGAGCTTGTATCCAAAATAATAATCTGAGATGTAACTTGAGGTAGAGCACTTGCGGGTTCGGTCCACAACAACGCAAAATAGTAAGGAATCGTTTATTTGAATACTGTTTTACGTACCTAGTGTCATAACTGTCAAGACAATGCTACAAGGAAGATAAAGGAGGCTCGGAGACCTGAGAGAAAAGGAAATGGGCTCAAGGTCACGGATCCACAAACTTCCCACCCGAAACGTTGACCCGCAAACCGCTCCGACCCAGAAACACTCTCGGGAAAAGGACAAAGGATGGACCACCCGTTCGGCGCGCCCCGAGCACACACTTCCGGAGGAAGTGCCGACCCCACGCCGAGCTCGCGAGAAGACGTGCAGCAGCTGTCGCTCAGCCGGCCAGGCCCCGCCCCGCGCCGGCGCGCCTCCAGGAAGGCCCTTCCCCCAGCTCTGGCCGGGCGGGAAGCGGGCGCGCGCTCCCTCCCGTTCCCCTCCGCCCGGGGTGGGGGGAGGGTGCGGGCCGCGGGGGCGCGCGTTCTCGAGCTACGTGCTCGCGTACGTCGCCGGGCTTCGGCTGCGTCCGTCCCGCCGCCCGCCCGTTACCGCCGCCGCCGCCGCGCTTTCCTTTCGCCGGCCGCCGCCTGAGGGGGGCCGGGGCCAGCCGCCGCCGGAATGCCGCGGGTGTACATCGGCCGCCTGAGCTACCAGGCCCGGGAGCGCGATGTGGAGCGCTTCTTTAAGGGCTACGGGAAGATCCTGGAGGTGGATCTGAAGAACGGGTGAGGAGGGCGGCGGAGGGCCCGGCCGGGGGGGCTGACAGGGCCGCAGCGGTGGCTGGGAGGCCGCGGCGACGCGAGCACAGCGCTCTCTGGGGCGCTAAGCCACCGCAGGCCTCCTCTGCTCCGCCATGGCGGCGGCGCCTCGGGGGCGCAGGTAGGCCCGGCTCCCACTGCGCCTGCGCGGACGGGGGTGGTGGCGGGATAATGGGGACGGCGGCCCGGGTTGGGCTGGGGCTCCGGGCGCCGGGGAGGCCTGGGTTTCCCTCGCTGGGCCGCGGGACCGAGGCCTGGTTCGTCTCTGGTTAGAGGTGGGCCTTTCCCGCTCTGAGGCTGCTGGGAGCAGACGAGGAGGTTTCCGGCTCCCTTCTCCCTGGTCGCCAGCCCGCCTGGCCGGGCCAGAGGGTTCCCGGCGCGTGTTTCCGGGGACAGGAGCTCTGGCTTTTTCTGTGTGCCATACTTTTTTTGGGCGGGAGCCTCTAGTTTGAGTAGTGTAGTGACAGTTTCGAAAGTATCGTCTGGCCGCGCTGAAAGCCTTTTCCCGCTCCCTTTACGAGAGTAAATTAAAGTGCTAGCTCGTTATCTTGGGGGAGTCCGTACAGAGTTTCCAGGCTGGGGTTTCGTCCCTCCAACCTGCCAGAAGATGCCTGCTGTTGGAGGATTTGCTGAGTGGGTAGTGGCCACCCTGGCCAGGTCTGCGTCGACTCCTGGTGCAGGTGGAGACACAGATCTCAAAATTGCCTGCTTAACAGCCTCCCCCGTGCTCTCTGGGCGTGTAGCCCTAATCTGCTTTGGCGGACCAGGGCTAGCCGAGGCTACCAGCTGGGTTCAGGGGGAACGGGTGAGCCGTGCAGCCCGGGGAAGATATCCGCATATTTTGCTTGGGAGCTGAGGAATACTAAGTCGGACTTGAAAGGCGTTAAGCAGCGGAACGGAGTTGGAGGCAGTAAGCCTGAGGAGCCCTTAGTTTTGTTGCCTTTGTTGTTTGGCTGGTTTCTAAGACTTTGCCGTTGGTCCGTTGAGACCAGTGGTAACTGACATTTGAGAAGAAATATACCTTAATATGAGTTGCACATGAGCCAGCACGTTCTCAGACTGTCTGGATTTTGAATTGACACTTAGAAGAATCTCCTTGCTGAGAACAAGACTTCGGTGAAATGTTCATAGACTACTGGGTTCGCATAAAGGGTTTAGACAGTTTATTTTGTTCAGTGAGCTTACAGAAAGTATTAGACAACGTTGAGAGGATTGCTTTTTTTGTGGTCCTTACCTTACATGTGAGAGATTATCCCCACTCACCCACCCACCCCTTTTTTCCCCTACAGTCCAAGTAAGTTGACAGAATAACTCTGGGTGAAACATGGGTTTTGGAAGTTAGATAAGTGAGAGTCAAATCCTGGGTCCTCAGTTTACGCTTCTCTGAGCAAGTGACTTAGTTACTCTGAGCCTGTTTTTTTGGTTGATACTTTGCCGTACACTGTACTGAAGTCCTATTAGGAAGCATGTCAGCTCTTAAGTGTTTGAGAACTGTATTATTTGGTGAGGTCTGTTTTCTCAGGGTGCGGATGAGAGTTGGAAAAGGTAGTAAGGCAAAACTGAAGGGTGATTCAGATGTGTACCCCCAAAAGGATGCCCGCATGTGCTTCATGATTGAGTAAGGCAGAAGTGTTCTGTTCCCGACTAAACTAATTGTCGTATATTTTGAATCAAGGAATACTGGTTCTCAGTTAGAACTCAGACAAGTAAAATGTGGAATAGTTTACTGAAATTGATTCTTTTTTAACTGTTTATTTTTATGTTTTGTGCATTGATGTTTTGCCTACATGTTTGTTTGTGGTGTCAGATCCCCTGGAAATGGAGTTACAGACAGTTGTGAGCTGCCATGTGGGTGCTGGGAATAGACCTCAGGCCAGTGCTCTTTACGCCGAACCATCTCTCCAGCCCAGAACAGATTTTTCTTAAAATGAGCTTTGAAGTGTGGATTTACTAGGACTTGAAATGAAGAAAGTGTCCAGAAACACATGTTTTAATTGGTGGAAAGGTGGTCTGGTAAGGACCATTTGAATGATACCTTCTAGCTGGATCAAACCTCATGAGGATCTAGAAAGTAACACCAAACCCGAAACAGCTATTAAGAGTTTTCACTAGGGGGTTGGAGTGACGGCTCCATGGTTAGGAGCGCTGGCTGTCTTCCCAGAGGACCTGGGTTCACTTCTCAACACCCATATAGCACTCACAACTGGCACTCCAGTTCATGGGAATTTTACTCCTCTGGTTTCCTTGAGCACTAACTAGGCAGGCCTTGCAGTGCACAGACATATAACAGACCATCCATACACATAAAAATAAATTTTAAAAGATAAATATAAAAATAAAAAAGATTTTTTAAAAAAGTTACACTAAATTTTAAATCATGAATAGAATTCAAAGGTTTTGAGGGAAGCATGGAACAATTCAGGGGAGTGCTCGACGGACAGACACTCACTGCCTGGGTGCTTTAGGAATTCTCATTCTTATATACCGAATGATGGATGATGTGCACGAAATCCATCCTTATAGATCAAGGTTGAGTTAAGGAGTGCAAAGTATTTCTGAGATTTAAAGACAAGTGTGACAGACATCTTAATTCCATACAGTATGACCTAGCATCACTCGGATCATTACAGAAGAAAATAACTTGAGGGAAGAGGACGACAATGTGTTAGAGATTCTGGGGAGGCTGAAGGAAGTGGAATAGGAGGAGATGTAGCTATGGGTGTGAGTTCATAGTTCAGCCTGGGGCAGTGGTGGACTTCCTTACAGGGAAGTGTCTGAACACTTCTGGATTAAACTCTAGAACAGGTTTTGGATTAATAGGACTGTAAAGAATTGCTAGAGAGTTCGTTCACATTTGTTAAGGTGAGATATCCTGTAGGTGTTGGCAGATGGATTGTAAAGTTGAGAATTAGGTAACGGGGTAACATAGTTTCTACTTCAAAATAGATTTACTATTCAGGAGAGGATTTTGTGTATACAAGCACCTCAGTGTTTCCTTGCGCCAGGCAACCTGCCTCTGTTTTAGAGAACTTGGAGACAGATGGTTCTTCCTGGGATTGCAGGTGTGATGCAAATCTCCCTGGGGCCATGTTGACCTTATGCCTACCTGCCTCAGAGACCACCTGGTGCCACTATGGGCAAGAGTGGATCAAGACTGAATTCTGGGAGTGTCTCAAAGAGACAAAACTACTAGTACCTTTTCCTATCCCTTCAGCTTTTATGGTGGCTTTTATTGAGTTTGATTACATGTAGTATGGAGTTTCTTTTTTAGCAGTAAATCACTTCGTTGTAATATCTAGACTTTTGTTTTTATGTACAAAATTTTCTCTCCTGCCACAGACATCTTGTAGTTTCAGTCACAGATCCTTTAGTTTTGAGTAAAACTTAATACATCCTTAGGTGATTTGATTTACCTGCTTAGGAACGAGAAGAATAGGTTTCCAAATCATTGAGGTTTTCTTTCTTTAGCTAGCTGGCTAAAGTCCTAAGTTCAAGCACTCAAGGGAAAGTGAGCTGGAAATGCCGGAGCTGTGTTTGATGTGACAGTGAAATGGTAGACGGCTAGAGTTTCGATAGAAAACTTTGGATTGGTGCTTGGTTTTCTTGTTTTCATTTCATTCTACTGGGTAGGTTTGTCTTTACCTTTGTTTAAAATTAGAGTAGTATGAAGCTTGGTGTGTGTGTTTTAAAACTCTTGCAGTGAGTTAGGTCCCTGTTGTGTTTCCCTATCCTAATCAAGTGCCACTGGGCCTTATTTGCTGAGAGGAATCCATGCATTTTCTCCATGGACTGAAGCCTTCCCAGGAGCTTGCTCTTTAGAGGGAGAGTGAAGGAGGTCTAGTTAAGCTAACGTTACGGGTTATAGATTTCTGATGAGTTGAGCACTGCCAAATAGCAGGTAAATGCTTTGCTGTTAGTGATGGCACAAAGCTATACGTTCCCTAACAAAGTCCCACTAATTTAAAATCATCCTCCAGCCTTAAAAGTAGTGTGCCACTTGAACTGTGTCTCTCAGTCATTTGAGTCTGGTTAGGAATTAATCATAATTTACTTTTTCTTCAAAATACAACATACTTCCCATTATGACAGTTCTACATTGCTTAACTTCTAATATTGGAAGGAGGGCAAAAGGTCATCCAGAGATGATTCTGTTTGCATTTGGGGCACATAGTCTGAATTTTTGTCACATCTACATCTTTCACACATACATTTCCTTCTTTCTTTAATTTTTTTGGGTTTTTTTGTTGTGGTGGCTGTTTTGTTTTTTGAGAGAGGGTCTCACTGAGTAAACCTGGTTGGCCTCAAACTAGAAGAGATCCACCACTATGCCCAGCTATACATCTATGCATACATATATTCCTTGTCTCTCTTTCCCCCCTTTTTTTTTCCTTTTTCAACCAACTTAGGGTCATGTGACACGTTATTGCCTGTTTTCCTAAAAGCCTGGTCTGTCTTTGAATATTCTCTAAGTTCAACAACCTGCCTTGTATGATGTGTTGTGCTAAGGATCCAACTCCAGGCTCCATGCATGGTAGGCAAATCACTCTACTGCTGAGCCACACCTCCAGCCTCTGCAGTTCGACTTTATAATGATTATATAGATTTGCTGTATATGAATTCGTTTTAGGGTTTGCATTTAAAACTAAGTTAGAACTGACATTTGGATTGTTTTTTTAATTTTTCGCTATTTTATGCATATGTGGCACTGGAAAATGTTTTTATGTAAAACTTTTTGCACATTTTTAGGATTTGGGGGTGCATTTTTATATTTTCTGGTAGCCCTTGGTTTCCAAACTAATAGGTTTTATTTTATTTAATTTTATGTGTGCTGGTGTTTTCCCTACATGTGTGCCTGTGCAGCATGGGTCTGATGCCAGAATAGACAAGGTCTCCTGGAAATGGAGACAGTTGTGAGCCACCATGTGGGTGCTTGGAACTGAACCTAGGTCCTCCGGTAAAACAGCCAAAGTGTTAGTAACTGTTGAGCCATCTCTCCAGCCCCAAATAATATTTTTACTTCCCTTGTTTAAGAACTCTTTGTTTTCTGAATTTTCAATAAACTGTGATTTTTTTTTTCATTTAGCCTACCAGAGTTAAGAATTTTACAAAGTAACTTTTGACTTAGAGATTATGTGCAGTTTGTAGATAATTCAGACAGTGTAAAAACCAGAAAAGAAGTTAGGCAGTGGTGGTACATGCCTTTAATCACAGCACTTGGGATGCAGAAGCAGGTGGATTCTGTGAGTTCAAGGCTAGTTTGATCTCTACAAAGCAAGTTCCGGGACAGCCAGAGCTGTTAAACACAGAGAAACCCTGTCTCAAAAAAGATGAAAGGGGGGAAAAAAACAGAAAGGGGATAGTATAGGTCTTTTGATGTTTTCTGATGATATATTATGGTAATCCTAACATTTAGGGGGCTGAGTCAAAATGATCATGTGTTCAGGGCCAATCTGGACTACAGTCTCTTGTTGCCAAAACTGGCCTTAAACCCACTATAATAGCCCAACCTTGACCTTCTGATAATCCTGCCCTCTCCCTCCCAAGTGCTGGGATTCTGGATATGGGCCACCTTACCCATTTTATGCCAAGTATCAAACCCAGAGCTTCAAGCATGCTAAGCAGACAGTCCAACTGAGGTATAGCCCCATGTCTTGTGTGCTACTTTTTTTTTTTTTAAGATTTATTTCAACTTTCGGCCTCCACGTATACCCACACACCAGAGGAGGGCGCCAGATCTCATTACAGATGGTTTGGAGCCACCATGTGGTTGCTGGGAATTGAACTCAGGACCTCTGGAAGAGCAGACAGTGCTCTTAACCACTGAGCCATCTCTCCAGCCCCGTGTGCTACTTTTTGTATGGTGTAATTTTCTTATTATATTGGAATCTTCACTGTTGGTTGCCTAAAATTCCTTGTCTAGCTGAGTTGTGCTTTGCCTAAATTTTTCCCTAGATTGTCTCCTAATTCCAGCTGTAGTTAATAACCCTGTGTTGGATATCATGCATGAAAACCTTTTTTGCATTTTGTCTTGACATATTTCATGGAACAGAATTCATTAGTCCCAGCAGAAATGAGCACACAATTAATGCATGGTGGTGCATATTTAATCCCAATAGGCAGAGGCAAATAAATCTCTGTGAGTTCCAGGCCAGCCAGGACCACATAGTAAGACCCTATCTCAAAAACAGAAAGAACCACACCAGTTACAAGAACACCAGCAGAAGCTAAGAATGCACACATCGTGGCTACCTCACTGGCATTGAGCCATGCTATTAACGTCTTTGCTGCTTGAAACTCGGTGTGGTGGTGTCTTCTGATAGATAGTCCCAGCTATTCAGGTGGCCAGTCTGGGCGATGTAATTAGTCCTGTCTCAGAAAGAAAGAAAAGGAAAGGGAAAAAATTCAGTTTCAATAAACAACAAATTCAGCCAGGTGTGGTAGCATTTGGCTGTAATGCACTTGAGAGGTGGAAGCCACAGGTCAGAGAGAGTACAGCAAAGTGTCTGACTACTCGGAGTTTGAGGACAGCCCAGACCGCGTGAGACCTTGTTCTTACAAAAAGAAAAGGACAGGACAGAATCCCAAATGAAGTAATAGTCATTGTTTTGGTAGTCTTATAACTATTACAGATGCTATCGATCCTACGTTACTTCTTTTCCCATAACATGAGAGATTTAAATTTTTTTGAGAAATCAATATCAAACAAGACTATACTTTAAATTATATCTAAATATTTCTAACATAAATTACCCCGCTTCAGTTCTCTCTTCTTGGCTGCCAGACTCCTGATTTGTGTTATGAATAAACGAGACGTGTAATTATTTGGTCAAGACATGTTGAAATTCCATTCTTCATTTAGTATATTGTTCCCCCTTTTCTCATTGGGATGACCGCTCAAGTGAGAAGGCTGTGTGAGATAGCTCTTCTTAGAGCACAGGATGTAGACAGGGAATATACGTGGTTTGGGTTCCTGGAGATTTGGAATGATTCCAGGTATTCCAAAAAGTGCTCCACATACCTAAAGAGATATCAGGAATGGTACTTGTAAATGTGTGAGCTAACACTGAGCTCTTAAGCAGTAGAAAACATTAACAACTTGCATTAGTATAGTCTCTCTCTCTCTAAGTCCATTTGTGGGGGTGTGGCATGCCACAGCACGTGTGTGGAGATCACAGGAAAACTTTTGGGAGTCAGTTCTCTCCTTCCACCTTGTGTGTCAGACTTGGTGAAAGATGCCTTTATCCACTGTTCCATCTCACCAGCTGTATAGTTTCTATTTCAATTGACTGTATCAAAGCACTTTATAAATAAGTGGTATCCCTGGTCTGTGCTACTATAGAAACTGAGGCATGTGATTGACAGGCCAAGATTGCAGAATGAATTTTTGAAAGCTCTAGAAACTGCAGATCATTTTTATTCACATGCTAGCTATGGCATTACTGTGACAGTCAGGCTTCTCTACTGTTGTTCCTTTCCTGCCTGAAGGGGTAATGTGGGTCCTCTGACCTGTTCACCCTGTAGTCTTTTAGAGGCTTCTAATAAGCCAAAGAACCTAAAGTGAGACAGACTGTACTTAGAGTGTTGGCCTTGGGCAGAGAATGGATGGGGAGTGCTAGGTTAACCTTCAGGCTTTTCTGTCATGACACCTGGGGTAGGATGTGTGTCAGGATCAGCGCATATTTCAGTGTTTTGCCATTCCTGCAGCCTCTGTTCTTAGAATATCCTTTAAGTGAAGGGATTGTGCTCTGGATTTACATAGCCAGATTTTAAGGCAAGGCCCTGGATAACTTTTCTGGGCTGAGGTGAAATCCCAGGCTAGAGGTGATAGCTAATGCCAGACATGGCAGCTATTGCCAGAAGAGACCTCCAAGAACTAGAGAGAAGAGGGGGACTGAGGGGAACTTTGAAAGCAGCCTGACCAGATGGTCAAGACTCGACAGGCTTCATGTGCAGTGAAGCAGCAGATCTAAAAGAACTTGAAATTTTTCTTAAAATAATGAAATGGCCAGTTTGGGGGAAATGTATCTCCAAGAAATGGCATTAGCATCTTTAACACAATTGAAGGGAAAAAGAATAGACAGCTACCGAGGGCCAATTAGGAAGGATCTGTGAACAGCTAAGATGCTCCCAGAGGCAGAAGCTTTGTGAGTTTAAACAGTCTGTTCCAGTGTGCTGAGAGGATGAACCGCTTGCTTTCTGTGTAGATTTGGGTAGCACTGTTGTGGAGTGTGTCCTTGTTTTGGTGATGGGGCATAATGGACATGGTGGTGCATGTCATTTTGTGTCCTAAGAGATGTGTTCTGAACTGGTAATAATAGTAATGAGGCCAGTAAACTTGTTTGTAGTTTGTGGTTTGAGCTTCGTGAACTTTAGTGTGAGGCACTTTAAGTGTCAGAAGATTGAAAAAGAGACACGGGTGTAATTTTGGACCCTAGCTGCCTCATACTCCTTTAAGGAAAGCAGCTTTTTGACTTTAACTATTTAATAATGGCAAGGAGGTTATGGTTAGTATAGTTTGATCCACAGATTATTTACAAATGTGTTGCTTTCTAAGCGTCCCATTTCCTAGGCTAAGAATATGGTAGGGGCAGTGAAGCGGCTTAGTGCACTTAGCTCTTTAACAATGTTGTTTCAAGGGAGGTGATAGGGCACACCTTTAATCCTGGCACTCAGGAAGCAGAGGCAGGTGGATTATCTACTTACTCTAGAGTAAGTTTTATTTAGTTTTTTATAATGACTGTTTCTATTTTTCTCACCTCGGTACGTAAATATTCCTTTAGAGATTCCTGGTGGCTTAAACCCCAGGCTTGGGTTGGGGATTTAACTCAGTGATGGAATATTTGCCTAGCAAGCCTAAGTCTCTGGGTTCAGTCTCCAGCTAAAAATCAAAGCAAACCTGGAGACTTGAATTTAGCTACTTTTCGTTAGTTTTTTTTTTTCTTTTTTTGTCATCAAACGATTTACTCCATGTTAGTTATTGTAACTATATACCCAAGCAAATGAACTTAAAAGGAGAAAGATATGTTTTAATTCACCATACTAGAAGTTTCAGTCCATGCTCAGCTGGTTCCTTGGCTATGGACCTTTGTTAAGGAGAATGTCAATTGGAACCTGTGGCGGTAAAGACGTTCACCTTGTGATGACCAAGAGACAGAGAAACAAGAAAGGGCCTATATATTCTCCAAATACATACTATGATCCATGTCCTCCAACTAGGCCAAACCCACTAAAGTTTCCACTACTCCCTAATAAGTCCATCCGATTATTAGCTAGCTCATTGGATTAATCCATTGATGAGATCAGAGCCTTCAAACTGTTGAAACTTTTATAGTTATTTTTGTTTCCACTAATGGCTTAGTAGGAGACATTTACAACTGAATAGTGTTCACACAGTTACAGGGTTGGCATCTCTGCCTTCACTGTGCTCAACATGTGGGCATTTGTCTTCTCAGGCCTGTGCTCCTTGAGCCCCTGGGGTTTTTTGGGGGGGAGGGGGGTTGTTTTTGTTGTTTTTTTTTTTTTCCCCCTTCAGATTCTCTTGTTAAGAACTGCTTTCTTTTGGTCTGGGAGGTAGCAGAGCCTGATGGGTGTAGGATTTAGGTTAGGATCAGAGTTTGAAGAGTCTGAGAATTTTGAATAGCCTTAGTCAGAGACCCAGGTCTTAATTCTCTGTCTGGGAGATAGCAATAGACCTCAGAATTGGGAAGGGTGAGTAAAGCAACGAGTGCTTCCTGTAATGCTTGACACTTAGCAAGATCTAGAAAAATAGGAGTTGGTTAATATTACAAAGGAATTTGAAGAAAACGTCCTGATGGGGTGGAGTAGCTTGGAATTAAAATTAAATCAGGTCTTAGATGTATCATCCATTGCTACTATTTTGTTCTATTTGGAAGTCTGTAAACCTAATACTGACTTCTGGCTCATTTATTTTCTCCTAATATTCATGCATAAATATACAAATATTTTGGTCCCAATCACCATTCCTTTGCAAAACTAATTAAATGTATCTTTAAGTAATGTCTCTGGTGATCACTCATGTCACCACAGCTAGGTCCAAGTACCTTTATCCTTATCTAATTTTTGCTGATCCTTGGAAGCAAAGACAGACTGCAGGGGTTGATGCGGGACCTCCAGAATGGAGATTGCACAGAATAATCTTATTTTTCCTCTATTCTTCTAGTCTGTTATGTTCTGAACCCACACATGTTTTCGGAAGGACCAGATGGCTGACACTGGCTAATGGGAACCAAAAGACAAGAGTGAAAGTAACCCGGTTGTCTCATGCCCCAGCTTAGAGTGCTTCACCCTACCCCAAGACCAATGTCCTTTTTCTCTGGAGACTTCACCCTGCTGTACCAAAAAACTGCTACCACCTGGCTTATCTGAGGTTAGATTATGGTTAAGTCAAGCAGCAGTGCTTATTAAATAGAAAAGATTTTCTTGGGGACTGTGGGGAACAAAAAAAGCCTTTCAAAGGCTTTGGGATCTGTGTCTTAAAGCTGGGATTTAAGAGTCCTGAGCCTGGGTTCACCTCCAGCTCCACCACTTAAATGCTCCCTGACCATGAACAAGCTGCCTGACCTCTCCTTGCCTAGTTATCTCATCATGAGTGAAAATAATAATTCACTCTTAGCCTTTATTATGAGTTACAAATGAAATATTACAGACAATAAAAATATGTCTTTATTATGAGCCAAGCACTGTGCTAAATACCCAATAGGTGCTAGCCTTTATTATGTGAAAGCCCTTATAATTGATGAGATAACACAAACCAAAAGAAACAGGGCTTGGAAAGAAAAGCATTGCCTTATAAGACAAAAAACTGACGGACGCGCTAGAGAAATGGCTGGATGAGCATCAGGCATGCAAGGTTCTGGGGCTTCCTGAAGGAGGTGCTTCTCAGCCATGAACAAGGTTGAAAGGATTCAGCTTGTGTACTCAGAGTGTTTAGAAGTACATAAAGATATTAGGAGGCATAGACTTCTAAGCAACAGAGTAATTTCGCTGCTGGCTTTTCCCACTACAACAAAAGAGACAAGTTGCCTGAGTGAAAATAGCTATTGTCTGCAATTGTGATCAGACACAAACAGTCCCAAGGACCCAGCGCAGTAAGAAAGCTAGTGAACTTGACAGTAGATGCAGTGGATAACCAAAGGAGAATAGTCAGAAATGATTACAAGGTTTTTGGGAGTGAATCAGGTGATCAGGGGCTCTGGAAGAGAGAAATCATGAGGTAGGTTTTCTTCTTTGAAGGTGGGGAAAGATCAAGTGCAGACTGAGCTGTGGCCAACCGTTTGCAGACCAGGAATCCACACTAGCTCTAATCAGAGAGCTCTTGGTGTGCGGGAACTGCCAGTTTGCCGACGTGAAAGAGCCCCAGGCTGGGTAATGGTGAGCCCTGAAGTCGCACCCCAGCTCTGCCACTGAGTGAGCACGGGTAAGTCTTCCACCTTCTCTGGATGGCCTTGATGGCCCTCCCTCCTCTGAGACTAAAGAAAGGGAGGGCAGAAAGCCAAGAGCAGCCTCCTTCCTGTCTCAGAATAGGAAAGGGTCTCAGGAGCCTGCTCCTGGAGCAGCAGCTTGCCACTATGGGTTGTAAACTCCCTCAGTCACTGGAAGTCAGCTCACACCCATGACTACTGATGCTAAGCAGTAAATGTGACACTGGTTAATATGCTGGAAGGGCCTGGCTGCTGGTGCCCTGAAATGTTGCAGACCTGTGGAGTCAGGGCAGTTACAGTTACACTGTTCTCATTCACAGCCTCTCCAAGTTGGCCTCACCTGACCACAAGAGTTGGCTGTAGAACTGTCTTTGTTCTACAGGTTTCCGTGCACTTGATGCAGCTGTCAAGAATTAGTCTTTCCTGTCAGTGTGCCCTTTCCACTTCTTAAGACCCAAGTTGGCTGAAGCCTAGGATCAACTGAGTGCTTTGGAAAAAAAAGCTGTTTGATTCCTGTTCACTGAATACCATTTCTTTCAGGGCAGATTTATGGGCTCTGCCCTCAAAATACAGTGCTACTGGCTCTAGATTGAGGGTTCAAGCCACCCTGTGGGTTAACTTCAACAGATGAAAATTTTTCCTTGGCTACAGCAACATCCCTAATCCTGACCAGCCATGGAGAGGTTCGGTTCTTACAAGGAAAATGAGTGAATGTGGGAATGGCTCACCACATTGGGAAAGCAAAACTCACATCCTGCTGATGGTTGGCTGAGGACTGTCTTGTCCACATACAAAGAAAAGCATGTGGCACAGTTTTAGGACAAAGGTGAGCAGAGATCCACTTTGGAAAGGGGCACATTTCCTTATTGAGAGACCATCCGAGGCATGCTCCTCGGTAAGCAGTGTTGGTGGGTGTCTGCAGTCGCATGGAGGCTTGCTTTCCCTGCTCCTTGTATCCACTCCCCGGCAGCACCCCCTAGTCAAACCTGATTAGTCATTGAGTAGCTCATCTCCAGGCCAGCTGTGCTTATCATTTCTCCCCTAGGCCTGTACTCCAGTCTCTGATGAGTGAGGGTGTTTGGAGGACAGACAACCCTAAATAAACTATTCTGAAGAGGGTGACATAAGTGGCATCCTCTTCGGTGAAACATAAAGGAAAATGCAAACCTTGTGGTGTTCAGGGCCTTTGTTTGGTATTTACAAGTACTGGGGTCAGAGAAAGCCTGCTTGGCAGCATTGTGAATTTGGGTGATAATGATAACTCTTGCAAGAAATGTGACGAGCATTTCTAAAATGGATAGCTTAAGAGACCTTGTATTGAAATCAATATGTCATTCCAGTTGTACTTTTTCAGTTTGACCAATAACTGAGCAGTACATCTAGCTGTGCATGAGGAAGACTAGAGCATTCATTGCAGGGGTGAGAATGGACCAAAATCCGAGCAGCCGTGGGTGCAACATGGCTTTGCTTTATGCTCTCCAGGTACCCACTGGACTTGTTTCAGAATCATAAGGCTCCATAAGGAGAAAGTCATACTAGCTTTCCCTTCCCCCTCATTCTTTTGACTGTATTTGTCAGGATATGCCAAGGCCATGGGAAACACTTTGGCAAAGAAGCAATAGAGAATCACTGAAGGAAAATTTTGTGTTTAATTGAAGTGTTGTGCGTGTGGTAGTGCTTACACATAGCATGAGGAAAGCATGAAAAGCTGCCACCCTAGAGGAAGTTGAGATATGAGTTTTTAATCAGTCTGCAAGATAGAGCCGGCACTTAAATTCCTTCTCCCCAGTCCCCTCACACTCATCAGTCTCATGCTAAAATTTCTTTAGCAATGTTCTTAATGCAGCAGCAGCAGGTTTATAGTTAGAGAAATTTATCTGTCCAAGTCGTGTTTTGTGAGACTTACAGGTCCCACCAGGTGCTTTGTCATGTGATAAAGTCACATATATGCCTCAGAATCCCTCCATACCTGGACAGGAAATTCCAAGAAGAACATTGATGGTTTTTTGAGAATAGGTCAGTTTCGTGTTACTTGGTATGAAGAACAAAATAGGTGGTGTTCATGTCAATATTTAATTTTAAAAATACATTTATTAGCCATGCAGTGGTTATTTATACATGCCATTAATCCCAGCACTCAAGAGGCAGAGAGGCAGGTGGATGTCTGAACTCCAGGATAGCCAGGGCTACATAGAGAAACCCTGTCTCCAAAAGCGGGGGGGGGGGAGATTTAAAGAAGGGTGCAGGTTGGTTTTTGAAGAATCTGATATTAGATTTTCTTTTTGAAGATATGAAAATTTAGCTGAAGGGCTGCTAAGTTTTTTAAAACTAATTTGGGACCCACAGTTTTAAAAGACATCTTAGATAATAAAATGTTAAATTTATCCCTGACTCTGGTGTTATTCTCTCTTGGTCTAGACTTTTGCCCAATTTTGAAAGTTTAAATTATCCACTCATTTAGTATACTTTTGATGTTAAGCCAACTATTTGAATAAGTAGCCCCATAAAGGCTACTAAACCTTAGTTGTATGTAGCATATACTCTTCCTTGGTGATTAGGCACAAACAAGTTTGCTGTAAAGTTTGTTCCTTACAGAACTGGGCCTACAGCCAGTCCAGGGCTTGCTGACCATCTTAATATAGTTGTGAGTCAAAGCTCTGCACAAAAGCCCTGCTGAGTTCTTAATGAGAGAGTTCTTTAACTTTTGTGCCTCGGTTTCTCATTTGTGAAGCTAGGTTTACTGGTACCTGACTCTTGAGTGCTATGAATATTAATTAAAGTCACATTGTTTAAGAGGTTGTTTGATGAATACATTGTATTACTTACCCGGGCTGCTGCCTCCTTGGGGGGGCCATTCACTGGACCTGCTCACAGAAAGCAAAGCTGAGTGGACAGCATTTTGGTAGAAATATACTGACTTAATGTTTGATCCATCCTCAGATCCAGAATTCCCCATTTCTCCTTTTTTTTTCCTCTATAGTATTTTTGTGATTTCAGCTCCATCCAGCATGCCATTGGCATAGAGAAGTGACAGTCTAATGTCTGGTTTGATCTTTGATCTGGACTTTGCCATTAAAATGCTCCAAATAGATTTTTAAGCTTTTCACAGAGGAGTCACCAAAGCTTTCTTGTGAAATAAATTGGACCTTAAGTCAACTATTTGAATAAGTACCCCCATAAAGGCTACTAAATGACCCCCTGTGGAGTTTTTAGAAGTAAAACAGGAACAATTTCCTTTGGCAGTATAAATTGTCCCTGTGTCTTGCTTCAGCCTCAGTGATAGAGATTGGTCTATCTGAGCATTGATTTATGTTTAAATGACTTTGCCTCCCCTAAGTAGGCTGTCACTGCTTTCCTGAAAGGTCACATGAGCTCTGCATGTAAGCCATAGAATGGGGTGGTCTCTGCTGAGAACAGCATCACATAGGAGTCTAAGCTGAAGCCTCACTGGGCCCACAGCTGCTGGGATTCTTGCCTCATTTGCCCTGCAGGACTTAGGGTCTTGGGTTTGTGATTCTGTGATCTGTAATATAAACCCTAAGTGTTTGGGGAAAATATTTTTTGATTTTCCTGTAATTGATTTGTTTAGTCTTTAGCAGTCGGTGCTGTTGTGACCTCACATTAATTCTCTTCTGATCATTGGCGGGTGCTGAGCCAGGGGATACCTTTTAAAGAGAGAAAGCCATTTCGTCATGCCCATGACAAGTGTTCTTGCCTATCTTTCTACTTGGTCTCTGCTTGTCACCTGGTGCCAAGGACAGTGATACCATGAGCAGAGGAGACCAGAGCTGGTCCAGGACTGGTCTGCACAGTTAGAGAAAGGACCATACTTGGATCTTTTTGGTATTTTATGATCTCCAAAAGATCCTAAACCAAGCCAAAGTAAAGTAGTGTTTGGATTTGTTGTTTTTTTTTTTTTTTAAATTTGCTTTTTGAAAAACTTTACCTTGCCAGGAATGGTGGCACACACCTTTAATCCCAGCACTGGAGACAGAGGCAGGTGGTTCTCTATGAATTCGAGGCCAGCTAGGGCTATAGCAAGACCTGGTCTCATAAAAACAAACAAATTATCTATTAATCACTTTCCTATTGACTCATCTTACCTAGAAGGGGAAAGGCAGCTGCAGTATAGTGTCCCTTAAGGGTTTTTAGTGACTAGTAGTTTTGAAAGCTTTCTTTTATTTGCCTTGACAAATGCAACAGCATGTTTGTTTAAGACCATTATTATTATTGTACTCTTAATTCCAGCCTGTGGAAGCCTGTTTCAAAGATTCCACAGAGCTACATAAGCAGGTGAAAACACTTCCTGTTAAGTATGTAGGTGTCTCTTATTTTTGTTTCTTTTTTTTTAATGGAGGTTTTTTTTCTTAAAGTTTGAATGCCACTTAGACATTTTAGTATAAAGGACCCTCTAAAACAAAAGGGGACCACCAGGCTCAGTGGATAAATGTGCTTTCTGCCAAGGCCGACTACCTAAGTTCAATTCTTAGGACCCATGTGGTGAAAGAAGAGGCTCAACTCCCACAAGTTGTCCTCTGACCTACACGCAGGAGCCATGGTGCACACTTTTTTATTGTAATTTTAAAAAATTAACTCTCTAAAGCTTGTCCTGGACCTTGTCACCTTGAGAGATTTGTTTGGAAAGAACTCTTTAGTAAATTTCAGCAATTTTGCATTCTAATTTGACATTTTAACTAATAGATCACCAACTTAAGAAACTGGACTAGGTAGACACAGTGGTACACACCTGTAATCCACACACGGGGAGGGGGAGAGCTACTTAGTTCAGGGCCAGCCAGGGTTCCACAGTGAAACCCTACCTGCCCCCACAGAAAAAATAATCCTGAGATTTTTGTTGCTCCTGGCAAGTCTTGTGGCCTGTGTCCAGTGTCACTGTGTTTAAAGAAGAACAAACACTGTTTGCACTGTGCACAGCTTGCAAGAATCTAAAGAACTGGCTTGTAACTCCTTTGTGACTGGGCAGGATCTGAAGGATGACTTCGGTTTTTAAATACAGACAGTATTCACAAAGCAGGTCTTTCATAGACCAAACTAAATCTTCATTCAAGAGAGTTTAACCTTGCTTGTAAGTATTTTACAGATTCTGTACTTTGCTTAACAAATTATAGTCTGTAGTAGGCATTAACAGGATTTGGGGGGCAGTTTACCCTATATGTATTAAACCACCAACCATATCTCTTTTCTCAAAAGTATCTAGTAATACAGTATATAGGCTCTTATACAATGGTGTGTAAACAGTTCCAGCCTATCTCCAAACACCATGGAAATGAACTTGGAATCCCATGGGGAAGTAAGCAACTCCAGGTGTTTTCTCCAGTAATTTCTAGAACAGTTCATTCATTTGTGACTGATTTGTTTAGGTAGAAAACAGGAACTCTCAAAAAAAAATCTTTGGCAAAAGAGACAAGATAATGTGACTTTTACCTGCTTTTATACTTTGAACATGATTTAGCAGTTAATAAAACAGTGCATCAGTGGAGGCCCAGCTGCACCTAAGGTACACATGTAAAACTGCCAGAGGGTGAGTTTTCATGTGGTGTTTAAAATATCACAGATCGAGTCCCAGGAAGTGCAGAGTTTTGATTCCTTAAACCAAGCAGCCCTTGAAAGCATTTGCTGATGCTTCCTGCTAGACTTTTCACAGCCTTTGACTCTTGCAGTTGCCTGTTGGCACAAAACAAGGTGGTTCTACACAAAGAGAAACTTGGCCCTTAGTTTGCAACCCCCAGCCTGTGCTAAGCATGAACTTCATTGATTTTCTGACATGTTAATGGAGCTGGTTGCCAGTGGTGCTGACCAGGTTTTGTTTGCTCTCTTGTAGGTATGGTTTTGTGGAGTTTGATGATCTGCGTGATGCAGATGATGCTGTTTATGAGCTGAATGGCAAAGACCTCTGTGGTGAACGAGTCATTGTTGAGCATGCTCGAGGCCCACGCCGGGATGGCAGTTACGGTTCTGGACGCAGTAAGCATTTGAAGGACATATTTTTATCGGTTACATGCCTTTGTTATAGATGCTAATTTTTAAAGTAATGTTTTATTTAAAAGTACTGATATTTAA